>NW_003852430.1:12244880-12367845 GCF_000181295.1 Otolemur garnettii | reverse complement strand
ATCATAGCTCACAGCAACCTCCAACTCCTGGGCTCAAGCGAGTCTCCTGCTTCTGCCTCCCAAGTTGCTGGGACCACAGGCGCCTGCCACAATGCCTGGATATTTTTTTTCAGTTGCAGCCATCATTTTTTTGTTGTTTGGCGGGCCCAGGCTGGATTCGAACCCGCCACCTTAGGTGTATGTGGCTGGCGCCTTAGCCACTTGAGCCATAGGTGCCGAGCCGTGACACTTTTCAATATTGTGTTTGTATAGTTATTTTGTTGCTGTTAATGGAAGCTGATGAGAAACAGCAAGAAATACAAGAGTAAAAAACAGGGCAGGAGAGAAATGATGATCCAAAATTAAGATGGTGGTGATGATTACGGTGATGATAGCAGTGGTAATGACCGTAAGGACAGGGTGAAGGTGGTGACCGTGGTAAGGATGGGACAGTGGGTTGGTAATATCAGAGCCCTGCAGAGCAGCAGCTGTGTGTGGAGTTGTTCATACGTACCAAGAACTTGCTAAGCATTAATATTCATCACCTCCCATCTTCATATCAAATCTGTGAGGGCATCCTATCTCCCACAGATAAATAAATGAGCCCTAGAAGAATCAAATAGCTCTGCTGAGGTCACATATTATCAGAGGCCAGAGTAGGAAGGTAGGTGTGTAAAGCTTCCTAGTTCACGCAGGTAGACATTCCCCACGGTGCATCCCAGCACTATAGAAAAGGGACACGGAAGGCAAGAGGATGTAAACTAGAGTTTCTGAGCAAAGCTTGAAGAGGAATCCAGCAGTGAGTAATATAAATGCTGTGAGCAGACGCTGAAATCAGCAACTTTAAAGGCTAACGGTAATGCTAGAGAACCGTTTTCCAGAGTGGCAGCGATGGAAGCCAGACTGCACAGGATCAACACGCCAGCAACACCTCAGTGGTTTCCAGGGAGAAAAGGAGAGATGGGTTGGTATTGTAAGAGAGGAAAATAAGCTTAAGAAAGGTTTTCATAAAATTTCTTTCTGCTGTTTACTTATCATAATTGGAAAGTCTCAAGCATTTGTAGGATTGATAGCATTTTCTAAAAAAAAAAAAAAAAGCTGTATAAAAAGTGAAAAGGACATTTTGGGAGAACACAAAAAAAACGAAGAAATGTAGCACTGAAGAAGTGAAACTGGGTGTGAATAAGAGTGCTGGTAGATAAGTTGGCTAAAGCTACACATATAGAACTTAAAGGCATTTTTAGTTTTAAATCAGTGATCTACTAGAGAATGAATCTTACACTAAAAATTGGTCAGACAAATAAGCTGGAGAAAAAGGAACCATCAAGATTCAGACACTAACTTCAGAGATTTTGTTAGAAGAAAGAAGGAGGGAAGGGAGGAAGGAAAGAGGGAGAGAGGGAGGGAGGGAAGGAAGGAGGGAGGGAGGGAGGGAGGGTGGAAGGAAGAAGGGAAGGAGGGAGGGAGGGCAGGAAGGAAGGAGAGAGGGAAGGAGGGAAGGAAGGAGGGACAGAGGGAGGGAAGGAGGGAGGAAGGGAAGGAGGGAGGGAGGGAAAGAGGGAGGGAGGGAAGGAAGGAATGAGTGAAGGAGGGAGGGAAGGAGGGAAGGAAGGAGAGAGGGAAGGAGGAAGGAAGAAGGGAAGGAAGGACAGAGGGAGGGAAGGAGGGAGGGAAGGAGGGACACAGGGAGGGAAGGAGGGAGGGAGAGAGGAAGGAAGAAAGGAGGGAGGGAGGGAGAGAGAGAAGGAGGAAAGAAAGGACAGACAGACCAGCATACCCAAAATGTAACCAATCTTTTATTTTTTTTTAAATACTGTCCGATAGTGAATTCACATAAAACTAGGGGTGCTCTTAGGTGGTGAACAAAACAATGCAGAGCTCAGGAGAGGCAACATTCACATACCTGGACAGGCAGCGAAACCAGACCTTAAGTTCAGGACGGGGTTCTTGTCAAAGAGCGCACCCAGAGAGGAAGTGAGCGCCTCTGATAGTGAAGATAACAGGAGAGGGAGGACAGAAATGTATCCGGAATTGGAGGGAAGCTGAAATAATTCTCAACAAGTGCTTTGTAACTTTGCAGAAGAACAGGAATCAGGAGTGTGGGGAAGAACTGGGAAGACGTGAGAAGAGCTACAGGACACATCACAGCTGTTTGGGGGAAATGAAGCTGGTAACCACACTGCAAACTCGGCTGAAGGCGACGTGACACTTCATAAATGGAAGGCACGTGTTATGTGATTAAATGCCCATCATCACCCTGGGAGAAACATAGGCCCAGACAACTTTAATCACTCCATGAATGCACAAATGTGTTCTGCGCAGAAGTAGATATATCTGCCACTATTAGAGTACCCAGGGTTTTGGAATTAAACAGTTTCTCTTCCTAGAGGCAACTTCCTCCCACATTAGAGGCCGTATGATAAACAAAATGGCCCCCAGCTCCCATCTGGTCTCTGCATAGCAGAGGAAGCCCACGCATCCCTTGAGTGATTTTTTGGGTATCGAATATGGCCTGCAGTAAAGCAAGCACCTGCGCTACAGGAAAATAATCCCCAGCCATTCTACCAAAGAGTATTTGAAAACAAGGAGACTGTGCTTTTATTTGCTACTTTGTGTTTGGATTTAGGCAACCTCTTTCCGCAAGCCTGGCTTTCTATACTGCCTCTCCACACACGATTCCCCTTGGATTCCAAGTGCCCTGTGTATGAAAAAGGAAGTACTGTACGCACTTGAAATATTATCTTATTAACTTGTTTTAGTTCTTAACTCTCATACCCACGGGCTGGATAGGAAGGAAGCAGTGTTATTCAATTATAAAGTAACTCTCCCCATAACCGAATGCTTTAAATTCAGCACAGGCATTTTTTTCATTGCTGGCATTTAAATGGAAGTTCTATACAGCCATCTCCTGGGGCATCACACTCTGTCCTCTACCCTTAATTTGACCTGCAGAAATTTCCCCGAGCTGAGTTAGCCAAGCAGGTGAAGAAAGTGAAAACAGGTCAAGATGCCCATTAATCGGAACTCAAGACTTAGAGAACACGTAGGGCAGTGTTTTCTAAAAGTGCTAACAGGGCCTGGAGAAAGGCAGAAGCAGTTTTTACTCTACCCGAGAACGGTCTGTCTTCAAGGTGCTCATTTCAGAAAAACAAATTGTCATTTTGTGTACATCGAGACAAATGTACCATGTTTACATCAGAAGGTTGATGTTAATAACCTAACACCGATTATCAGACACCATAAAGTCGTAGGTGCAGAGAACAGGTCCTGGGCACGTTCCCCAGAGATCATTTCCCCTGAGTCTGAGACCTCTCTCCTTCCTGGCAACCAAACCTTCCGTTCTTGCTATTCTCTTTTCTCTCATAAATACTTTGACTCACATCCTCCCTGGTGGTTTCTTCCCTCCTTTCTTCAAATACTGAATGTTCCAGTTTCCCCGTGTTGATCTCCAGCTCACTTCAAACTCTCATCATCTTTACTCATTTTTATTGGTTACCCCCTACAGAGGGGCTGTTCTCAACAAAACCTTTGTTTTTCTCAGGTCCTCATCCACCTCTTTCTCAGCAGGGGCCCTTACAGCATAATTCTCCAAAAGAAATGCAGACAGACCATCTCATCTACCCTGAGCTCACTCCTGTCACTCCCTCCACTTCAGTCAGAGTCCCTGCTAAGTCATTCCTCTCCCTCATGTTAAAAAACAGAGTGACTCTATCCTGGTCCCCAGGCCAAACCACCGAGACAGCCAAGCCGCCCCACCCCATCTCTTCCTGAGAGGCCCTTTCTCTTACCACCCTCATCAACAGCGACATCTTTGCTGCCCTACTTACAGGACTCTCTACTTTATATCTTTAAACATAATCATATCAACAAATAACCTGGAGGAAAGATAATGCCCTCTTTTCCAAATGTATATGAACCCGCTGCTCATTCTTAAGGCCATTCAAGGCCTCTCAGTCCATTCTCATTCATGCCTGTGAACAGCCTTCTGCTTCCTTACCTTGGTTTCCAAAGGCAGTTTCATTTATGTATCTGCTCAACCCCAGGCACGCACACAGGCACACACACACACTTACAGACGTGCACGCATCTCATGTTCTCTGCATTAGTTTTCCACTTGACACATATTCTGATTGTCTAGTTTTCCTCTAATTCAGCAGTCTTGCCCATCTGGCTGTCCTGGCTCATGTTAGCACCCCACGTCTCCCTTGTTACCCTGCATCCCTCTCATTCAAGAACACAGCTCAGGGCTTAGGCCTGAGTCTTCTCCTCTGCATTCTCACTGAGAGCATCCACGTTCACAGCTCAACTTCTCCAACGGTGATTAGTTTTTAAATTTCCTCATTTGCCACACATGACGTCCCCCTGTAAGCACTCTCACCAAGTGTAAGGCGTTTCATTCAGACTTAGATTATGAGTCATCTGAGCTTAGAATTCATGGTTTCTATTTTATAGACTTCTTATTCTCCCGTTCTCCCGGAAGAATACCTTATATATAGTGAGCATTCAACACAAACTTACTGACCACCTCTCAGACGCTATGTGAAATGCTAATGAGAAGGGAATACAAATAAGATAGTGTGTGTTCTCAGAGTCCACCAATAAAGGAAACGATCAAAATACAGAGCTACTAATGGCCTCGTGGATATGAGCGCAGCGTGGCACAAGGAACAGGAGGCAGTAAAGCCTCTTTTCTGCCTCTTTGGTTTTCTTACAGTTGGTGATCACGTTTATCCAAAGCCCCTGCTCCTCTGAGTTCTTGGGCGCTGAGATTCTCTTGCCTTAACTGGAGGGCTGGCATGAAAAGATCCCGTTGGGAGAAAAAACAAAAGTCTAATTTTCCTAATCCGACCTGGGGATAATACTCTCCTGCTTCACTTATGATTAACAGGAGGATCAAATGTGCCTTGTATTTGAAAGCAGTCTATAAAATTCGTGTCCTTACTTTTAATCTCTGACTTTGGAGAAATGTTAATCTTGCTTGCTAACTCAACAAGGACCCAAATCCCAGGGTACCACGAAGCCTCCCCTCGGGCCGGCTCTCCTGCAGAATCCACGCTGCCTCTGGGTTTGCGTTCACTTATCTCCAGCTGTTCCCTCAGAAAAATAAGACAGCTTTTCTAGACCCCAAAGTTCTTCTGTTTAAGTGATTGAACTTCTTCAAATCCCACTTTTAAATGACTTTGTGCCGTATCCAATAGGCTAGAAAACATTTTTCACATCGTCTTAGGGATATATGAGCTCTCCAACCAGCACCAGGCGGCTTTATTTTTGTTAATGTCATGTCATCTCAAAAACATACAGGTGATAAAAAAATATTATTCTTTACTTTCGTCTTTACTTTCTTTACTTCCAGTTACTGACATTACTGTTATAACATCTCTCAAACTGTCATGGTCTGTGGACTGCTATTACTCTCCTCTCTGCTAAAACCCTCACCGGGACTGTGATAATTATGCAGTAATTTCTCAGCATAAATTTCTACTTTCCTATCAAATGATGAAAACTTCCTTGAGACTCACTAAAATAACTGTTTTCACATCAGTCTTAGGTTTATAAACCTTCCCTAAGCGTGCCTCACCAGAAAGATGGCTCCTTTCTTTTTCACTTTCCTTAAAGGCCCATCTCACATCCAATTTTGTCCAGAGGACTTTCTAATCAATTTCCCACAGTGAATATGTGCGTGAATTTGACAAATCCTTGGCAGGTGACGTCTTATGTTGGCATCTGTATTTTTGCGTGTGAATTCTATTCTTTCCGTAAGTCACAAATAGCACACTATACCACATACATGACCCTTATCATCTAGCAAATCTTCTTGGTTTTTTTAAGAAAATGTTGATGATGCGGTGTTGTGAATTCAGGTGCAGGCCGGTAGTGTCTTGCAAAGGTATTTCTGCTTTACGAAACTGATCGCAAATGCCATCTCTATTAACCTGAACATGGCCGATCCATTTTCTATCTGTAGCAGCTTAACGATTTTCAAAGCTGATTCTGTTCACTAATGATTTAAGGTTTGCTTGAATCACTGAAGTTGTTTGCTTACAATTTCTCACATCTCTAAAATATTTCACAGGGGTATGTTTAACAGATTTACCCATAAAACACTATTTTTATCAATCAATTAATCAGACATACAAAGCCTACACTGTCTGCTGCAAAAAGTCACAATGTTGCCTCTTGAAACTTAACCTGAACCACTCAGTTTAACACTCAATAGTGTCCATCAGCCAGGTCCACCTTTGAATTTCAGACATTTCTCTTTATTCAGGCTCTGTATTTCTGAGATTTCCCAATGAATAGCTTCATAGTTCAGGAATATTCTACCACAAATGAAATCAATTACCTTTTATAGGCCAAGAAAATTCCTATATTATCTTAATAAGCTAACTAATTCTACACCCAAATTTTGATTTCTTATAATACCTGCAATGTTACTATTTTGCATTTGTTTACATATTTCTTACATATCACCTCAAATTTTCTTGTATAAATTTTTCCAGTGGTTTCTGAAAAGCTCAAAAGATCCCACCTGTCTTGTATCTTCCACAGGATCAGATATGGATTGATGTGGGATGAATAGTAAGCTAGTGATAATTGAATTAAATTAACACAAAATTACAGGAAATATATAATTAGCTCCCAGTTATTCATATCACTACATCACATCCTTAAGGCACTTTATGTCATATACATGGAGGATTTACAGTTGTGCACATGCATTTGTGCTCAATAAATAATCACATGTGCTCACTAATTAAAATAATTGCAATATGTCTTCTTTGATTTACGTTCCTTATATATGTATGAAGCAAGATTTTTAAGCAGTGAATGGAATCCAGTTTTGACAACTGTGATAGCTGAGAATAGATGAGTGAGTGAGGATAGGGTATACGTTTCTGGAAGGGGTTTTGTTTGGATTTTTAGGCATTAGCTTTTCTTATTTCTCTACAGCTTACACTTCAAATTATTTGAGCACAAAATGCTCCCTTGGTATAAAGGAGAATATAGTTAAGTCGTTTGATTATGCAAATATATTATAATAGCTAGCAGATGACCATTTTGCATAGTAATATATTATAAATAGCTTTTCCCCCTTTCTTCATGAACTTACATCTCTGCAGTTTTGTTTTATCTAACTTGAAGACTGAGCAGTGAGTGGGCTACAGGGAGATGGGGTGGGAACTGGTTTTCCTCAGAGTGGACTCAGCATATTAAGTACAGTAGAATGGTGGGGAGGGGCAGGAGCATAAACTCTGGGAATGACATGGATCATATTCTTATTTCAAGGAATAAACTGTCCTGTGAAAAATGTACTAGTCTAAACTATGGATGGTCAATGAGGGGCCAAGGTGAGAAAAGTCTTGTCCTATGGAGCCTGAGAGCAGGTATATCCAGAATTGAGTTGCAGTTACTACTAGTGGTGTCCGGCATTTTCCCAAGCGCCATTAGGTGAGATAGCCTGCACTTAACTATAATTAGAAAGACACAGGCTAACCTGTATCCACACTTGGAGAAACAGCAGTACCAGCACCAGAAGCCACCTGACAGAAGGAAGCTGCATTAGAGACAAGAGACGACTGCCGGAAACGTGGAACAGCCGTCTCTGTCTGAGGATAGATGAGCGGAAAACGTTAAGTTTCCTTGGGACTTGCAGAAATACATGGGAACAAAATCTAGAAAAGAAACAGCTTCCTGTAGGCAGGCATGCTGTAAGTGGTATAGTCAGGCATGCTGTGACGTAGTCAGGCACGCTGTGACGTAGTCAGGCACGCTGTGATGTAGTCAGGCATGCTGTGACGTAGTCAGGCATTCTGTGAAGTAGTTAGGCACGCTGTGATGTAGTCAGGCACGCTGTGACGTAGTCAGGCATGCTGTGACTTAGACAATGGTTGTTTAGGCAGAAAGACTCATCTTTGAAATCTGCCACTTTTGACTTATCTGCTTTAAAACTTTTTGGGTCTACATTAGTCACATTTTCGACCAACTCGCTCTCCCCTCCTGTGTCATCACCTCCACCATTTTTCCCTTCCTGTCAATGGTAGGTTCAAAACACAATGACAAAGAAGTTGTGGGAAATAAGGCAGATGTAGGTGATAGTCTTTGCAGAATAAAGGAACTGCTACTGAGCGCCAGAAAAAGAAAAAAAAAGTTTATGAACAAACTTGATTTAAGCAAAGGAAAAAATTCAAAATTAATCAATTCGTTTCTTGTAAATATTTTGCTTCTGTACAAACACAGAGGAACCACATTTGATAACATGGAAAAATAAAAACTAATCTATAAATAAAGACAACTATATAGATTCATTTATTCATGGGCTCCTAATTCATGGGACTACAAAAAAACTATTCTGTGGCAGCCAATAATACATATGCTTTATTTGGATTAACCTTTTCCACAAATTCACCCTATACTTCAAGTCACGCAGATTGAACCCACGCTGAAACTGTGCTAGGTGTTTTAGAAACATGGAAACTCACCAACAATTCAGAAATCACCAGAAGACTCAATGCTTTCATATTACCTTAAATATAAAATATTCTAAAACTCACTACTGATTTTAAGAGCAATACTTTTTATCATGACCACAAAATACGAGGATACTTATGTCTGTTTTGGCAGTGTTAATGGATGAATTGCAATAAACCCAGTTTCATAACATAGCTGCTGAAATTTTGATGCAACTTTTTTAGTTATCAAGCAGGTTTCCAATTTGGATGCTTTTAATCAGATATCCTGGTTAACATCAATCAAATATTCTGGTAAATATTTCTGCTTTCCACAGATTACTTATTAGGCAAGAATGAGGAAACACTGAGAAAATGATGCCCTTTGTCAGGTGCATAATTTGCAAATATTTCTTCCCATTTTGTAAGTTTTGTGCTTGCTCTGCTGATTATCTCTTTCACTGTGCAGAAGTTCTTAGTTCAACTAAGTTTTATTTGTTTATTTTTGTTTTTTTTTTCATTTGTTTTTGAGGAACTCAACAAGAAAAAACAACCCTAGTAAAAATGGGCAAAGTATATGAACAGTCAGTTTTCCAAAGAAGATATATAAGTGGCCAATAAAGACAACAAAAAATGCTCAATGTCAATAATCATCAAAGAAATGCAAATTAAACCCACAGTGACATACCATCTTACATCAGTCAGAACGTCTCTTATTAAAAAGTCAAAAAACCACGAATGGTGAGGATGCAAAGAAAAGGGAAAGCTTATCCACCATTGGTAGAAATCTAAGTTAGAAAACAATATGGAGATTTCTCCAATGGCTAAAAATAGAAATACCATTTGATCCAGCAATTCCACTACTGGGTATATAATTTTATATCATTATATAAAAAAGACAGTTGCACTTTGATGCTTATTGAAGCACTATTTACAGCAGCAAAGTCATGGAATCAAATGGTCAAAAGATGGCTGGATAAAGGACAAGTAGGATAGATGTACACTGTGGAATATTATTCAGTCATAAAATAAAGAAATCATGTATTTATCAGCAACACGGATGAAACTAGAGGCCCTTATCCTAAGTAAAATAACTCAGAAAGTCAAGGATTGCGTGTTTTCACTGGTGAGTGGGAGCAAAACGATAGGTACACATTGATATACAGAACATAAAAGTAGACACTGGTAACTCCCAAAGGTGGGAAGGTGGAAGGCATGCGGGATGAGAATTTACCCACTGGGTATAATATACACTATTTGGGTGACGGGCACACTGAGAGCCTCAGCTTCACCACTATGCAATATGTCCACTATGTCAACGTAACAAAACTGCACTTGAACCATGTAACTCTGTAAAATTTTTCCATAAATAAGTAGAAGAAATAGTTAATACCTAAACTGCTGTAAGAAATTTAATATTTTATAGATTCAGAGTGCCTTTCAAGAAGATATGTTATTGTAATCAAGATGACTATCAATATCCTCATAGATGTATAGAAATCCCACCTAATATACCAGATACAGAGGCTTTATTCTCTATGTGACCATTCAGAGTCACTGGTCATATCATAATCCTTGATCTGAACACAGTCGACTCCTGTTTCATGTATTTATTGAATAGTGATATGAATATTGCTGCAAAAACGTTGGAACAGATAGTCATAATGACTAAATCTGAGTGGTTTACGAACTTCGATAACACTTTTTTTCCCCTAACAGCTAGAATTACTAGACAGATTCAGATTGATACATAACTTCATCAAGATGTTGTTATTTAAAATCACTTTTATTCAACATTACAATACAGGACTCATTTATAAGCAATGTTGCCAGGACTAATACTGCTAATGATAATTTTCTGCCACCTGGTAGCATGAGGGCTATGGGCACTTTGTTGCCAAGAAAACTCTCAACTACATAATTCTGACATTTCTAAATTTCATAGTCTCTCATGAACTATCCAAAGATTCTCCCATTTCACACTTTTATATCAATCTTCTTCCCTAGTCCACGTCTAATGCCAAGTTTGCAAATGTAATTGGCTGAAATGATTTCACTTAAAGTACTTAGATGAATTATGCTAAAGTATATGGAAATGATATATTCAGAATCTGAGTCAATTCTAGGAGATTCATTTAGGGCTTAGGAATGAATTCTATAGGTTCCAGTGGATAAAAAGAACAGTTAAGAAGCATGCCATCTAATTGCAGATAGCAACAGTGTCCTTAATCAATCGGTCCTTTAGTACCAACTCAGCCACAAGCACAAAGACTTCATATCTCCTTGCCATTGAGTGATTTCACTCCCCTTACTGCTCACAGCGCACGTAAGGATGAGTCACTGCTCTCTGAGACGCACACAGAGGCCACGCACACAGGAGCCTATTCTTTTGTCCAGAGTGCCAGAGTGTTCACTCAGATAAGCTGATAGCCTTAAAGAAAAAGGGTCTCAGCCAGTTCTTTGATTCAGGTGAAATATTTTTATGTCTAAAGCAACTTTATGTATTATACATGATTATATGACTTAATTCAAGAACATAATTTTGTTTCCTAGTTTCCAAAGAGCTCACTGTGCCTTGTCATCCTCATTTGAGCCCTGGGTGGGCCCACAGCCCTCTCCAGCGCTCGCTGCCTTAACATTTTACAGCTTATGTAAGCTACAAAATGACTCTGAGCTGGCTGCTTTTATGACTGATGTATTCTACCCAAAAGACACAATAACCCAATAACTGAGCAAACCCAGCAATCCACAAGGGAAGGCAAATGGACTAGGGGACTGAGAATACGAAATGAATTATTTAGAGGATGTGGAAATCAAATTATCTTCAAAGAATATTAAATAAAATAAAAATGTTAGTTTAAAAGGATTAGAGAGACAAAAAATTACTGAAGAAATCAAGGGAATGCTTTTGGAGAGTGGGGAGAAAGAACTACAGAAGGAAAAAAGATGTCACAGGGAAAGCCCAAGGATAAATAAAAAAGGCTCTGTAAGGAAGGGGGAGTGAAAGCAGAGAGGGTTTCAGGACCACCCAGAAAGCTAACGGGCCCTTGAGAAAACATCTATGTCACAGGACACAATAGAATGAGCACTGCTAAGATATGAGAAATGGGACTGTAGTTACAACGCAGTGTCACATGTACAAACAACTTCATAAGCATGATGCGATGAGATTCCTTCTAAACAAAGTTACAGAAAGAGTGCCTGCCCATCAGTAAGAAGAGAACTATAACAAGAAAAAAGGGAAAAGTTGGTTAAGGAGATACACAAGAGGCACTCAGAAAAAGTACAAATCATGAATGAACACAGGAAAAGATTCTCATCCTCCTAGGACTCAACTAATGATGTGATTCTTAAAATGATATGATATTTGAAATCACATTAGTAAATATTTTTAATTTTTTGCGTAAATTAATTAATGTTAGCCATGGCTGGCAAGGCTACATCAGAAAGGGCCTTCTCAAGCTATGGGGAGGCTAATTTGACTACTAATATTTTAAATTTGGTACAAATATTTTAAAAGGTGAAAAAATGTAAATGCTTGTATCTATGATCCAGAATTTCACTTATTGGAATGCATCCATTAGAAAATTTGCACAGAATGGTTCTTTGCAGAAGCTTTGCAATAAATATGTCCATCAACAGAAGAATGGAGACCAGTGCCTGGCAAATCCTATGATTTTAATGTAAAGTTATCATAATTTTCTCCAAACTGTAATAAACAGACGTGGAATCAAAGCTGTATTATTTTATGAAATGAGAAAGGCTAGCAATAGCACAAAATAAATAGCAAGATCTAATCAGGTAGAAAACAGTGACAGGTAAGTGCAGGTGTGTGTGCCCTAAATTCATTTCTAAATATGTGTTGATAGATATATTTACTGATATATGTAATATAAATAAGTATATTTCAATATAAATAAGATTACATATCACATATATATGTATGTATGTGTCTATACAAAATTCATAAAAATCCTGAAGACAAGAAGTATGGAAGTATTTTTACTGATTTTATTTTTTTATTCCAGAAAAAAACATGGCCTAAAATTTAGCAACTTACTGCTTTTAAGGATATAGTTCAGGAATGATAAAGGATGTTTGCATTGTTCTGAAACAAATGCCCCAAAGTTTCTCATCTTGCAAATCTGAAACTCTATATCCATTAAACAATTTCCCTTTTCCCTTTCCCCCTGGCCCCTGGTAACCACCATTCTACTTAATCTGTGGCTATAAATTTGACTATTTTGGATACTTCCTGTAAGTGGGAACATGCCTTGTCTGTTTTGGGGGGTTTTATTTTTTTGGTGACTGTTTTATTTCACTTAGCATCATGTCCACGAAATTCATCCACATTGTAAAGTATGACAGGATCTCCTTCCTTTTTAAGGCTGAGTGATAATCCACTCTGTATCACACTTTCTTTGTCTATTTTTCCGAAAATGGACATTTGTGTTGCGTTCACCTCTTGTCTACTGTGAACAGTGCTGCTATGAACACAGGTGTGTGAATATCTCCTCAGGACCCTGCTTTTAATTCCTTTGCATGGATATCCAAAGTGGGACTGCTGCATTACAATGATTTGTAAACAACAAAACTGCCCACTCACAGATTATACGGGATAAGGGGGATGGGTATCTTTTACTTACTGTGATATATTTCCTTAGTTAAAAAAATGAAAATGTTCTGCTTTTGTATCAAAAAAGCAATGAGTAAGAAAGAAGCCTCCAAGATAAAACAAAACATATGCTTTCTTCATTTTATCTTAGCCCTGTTCTTCCCATGTTCTTCCACTTCCCTGTCAAATCAACGTCATGCACACATCGTTTACCCACAGTAATAAACTGTTATTTTTTTTCATGCTTCTATGATGCTATACAAACAAATGTCCACATATCCATCTCAGGGGATTAAAGTATAACAGATTCATATTACTTACAAACAAGGGGAGCTATGAGAATCCACATATCCTCCAGCAGTCCCCTTTTCTTTATGCATTAGTGCTGTGGTTCTTAAGTTCTGATACTCCGTTGGCATTAAGTCAAGTCTCATTTTAATTTGTATTTCCCTGGCAAGTCCTGAGTATCAGTTGTTTTCCTACGTATTCAGGTATTTCTATCTATTTCTCTTTTAGCAAATTCCCTTCTCCACTTCTGAGAATTTCCATGTCTAGTGTAAACCAACAACCTTACTAAAGCAGACTTGAAAAACAAAAGAGAGAGAGGAAAGATATATCTACATGCTCAGCAGTTAACAGAGAAAAGTCTGCCTCAAAACCTAGAACATCGGCTCGGCACCTGTGGCTCAAGTGGCTAAGGCGCCAGCCACATACACCTAAGGTTTGAATCCAGCTGTGGCCCACCAAACAACAATGACGGCTGCAACCAAAAAATAGCCAGGCATTGTGGTGGATGCCCGTGGTCCCAGCTACATGGGAGGCAGAGGCAGGAGAATCACTAGAGCCCAGGAGTTGGAGGTTGCTGTGAGCTGTGATGCTACAGCACTCTACCCAGGGTGACAGCTTGAGGCTCTGTCTGAGGTTGCTGTGACTGTGATGCTACAGCACTCTACCCAGGGTGACAGCTTGAGGCTCTGTCTCAAAAAAAAAAAAAAACAAAAACAAAAACAAAAAACAGAACATCTGTCTAATGAAATAGAACTACTTGGAAAGTGAGGGAATACTCAGGACATTAAAAAAAAGGAGCCCTTAAATATTTTTAAATGCACACTAAAAAGAATTGGAACAAAAATAAAAAGGTATAAGAGTTAGATGTCTCAACCAAGAAAAGCAGAAGATAAATTAAAGGTGAGAAGTCACTGCTTAGACTTTAATCAGCAGCTTGAAAGATCCCCATGAGAGGGGAACATTTAGGTAAAGATAAAAGATGTGGTAGATACATTTAGGTGGCCCTATACTCAAGTAACAGGAATTCAGGAAAGAGAAGAGACTGAGAGAGAAGCCATAATTATATATTTAATATTGATAGAGGCTAATTTCTGAGCTGAGGAAATATGTCATTCTGTAACAAGAAAAAGTTCACAAAATACAGACTAGTGATACCAGAAAATAGATACACACACCCTGGTCATACCAAGTGAACTGACTTTGCTCTAAGGATAAATATAGAAGTATTATACTATCACTCCAGACGAGAGTCAAGAAAAGCTGCTTAAAAAGTATATAAGATCTATATAAGTAATAGATCTTTGTGATGTGAAATTGGTAAATATATAAAATCATAAAAATACATAAAAATCACTGGGAATACCCTTGTATGAAATAACACATCGTTGAGTTTATTTTATTATATAAGGAAAAACAATAAAGGATTAGAAGTTTATACAGGTACCCTGAGATCACATTGTTTCTTATGAGTTCAATTAATATTTGCGGATGATTTAGTGATTATCTTTGGAGTATCAAACATTGACATAAAATGATCTTTAACCTTCACAGATCACTATGTGGTCAACATTCATGGTTCTCTTTCTATTGAATGTCAAGTGACTTACCCTGTTGGTGCAAAGGTTAGAAGAAGGGTGAGGTCTCAATCTTCCAATTCTAAACCCATCCCCTTTCAACGATCCCAGCTCACTTTTCAAAGAATGAACCTCATTTCTGAGAATGATGGCTATAGAGAGTTTTTATTTTTCTCTTTCCCCAAAGTCAAAGTCAAAAGACAGAAAAATAAGGAAAATTTTCATACTTCTTTTAAAATGTGTATCCTCTATCCTGGGAAAAGCTTGAATCTTCATTTAGACGTTATAGGGAGACACAGTACCTAAACAGCATGCTTAATTAGAACGGGAAGAATCGACAAAGGATGCTGCATTGGAAACTACTTTACATCATGAGGAAGCCTCATTAGCAATGATTTGTGGTGGGGCTGGGTAAACAAAAACATCTCCCAGCAATTTATCTTCTAGGATTTCTTCAAAAGTCAGTTGTAAAACAATAGCAGTCAGTGAATGACATAATAATGGTAATTTATATCAGAAAAAGTCTTGTCTTACTGTTTTCTTCATATTTTAAGTTAAATTCTTCATACAAAATATATACAAACAGCCAATCTTATGAACAAAGAAATTTGACTTCCCAATTATTTTATTTATTTATTTTTATTTTTATTTTTTTGCAGTTTTTGGCCAGGGCTGGGTTTGAACCCACCACCTCTGGCATATGAGGCCGGCGCCCTACTCCTTTGAGCTACAGGCGCCGCCTGGCTTCCCAATTTTTTATGAACGTCCTCCCGTTCTTCTTCTCACCCAAACAACCTATAATCACCTGTGAATAATGATGAATAATGATCAGAGTATAGGCCCATTTACCAAAGTTATTGTAATAAAAAGAACATAAAAAAATTAAAATGGGAAAGAATTTTTTAAAGAACATCTCATCAGAAGCAAAAGTTTTAGGCTTTACGGGATCAACAACAATAATTAATAGATTCACCGCAGGCTCAAAATCTCTAATTATCAGGGAAATGCAAATCAAAACCACAATAAGATGTCATCTAACACCGGTGAGAATGGCTCACATCAAAAAGTCCCAAAGCAACATGCTGGCATGGATACGGAGAGAAAGGAACACTCACTCACTATTGGTGGGAGTGCAAACTAGTACAACCTTTATGGAAAATAGTACAGAGATTGCTTAAAGAACTAAAAGGAGACCTACCCTTCCATCCACCAATCCCACTATTAGATATTTGTCCAAAGGAGAAAAAGCCATTTTATAAAAAAAGACACTTGCACTCAAATGCATATAGCAGCTCTATTCACAACTGCAAAGTTGCAAAAACAAGCCCAGTGCCCATCAATATATGAATGGATTAATTAATGAATGAATTAATAAGTTGTGTACATCTATGCCATGGAATACTATCCATCCATAAAAAAGGTGGTGACCTAGTACCTTTTGTGACAACCTGGTGGGAACTGGAGACCATTTTGCTGAGTGAAGTATCAAAAGAAGGGAATAATAAACACCTGTACTCAATACTAAATTGGAACTAATTGATAAACTCTCAGGTGTGTATATGGAACCAGAACTCAAAGGAAGTTAAATAGGTAGGAAGAGGGAGGAGAGGTAGGGTAAATTCACACCTAACAGAGCCATGCACACATTCTGGAGGATGCTCACACTTATAACCTTGACTTAAAATGTGTAAAAGCAACTGGTGTAACCAAAATGCGTACACCCTGTATTATTCTGAAATAAAAAAGTCATCTCATTAAGCCAGTTTGATATTAGGTTGCCCTATTATGTATATAATAAAAACGGCAACATACATACTGATGAAGGAAGCCAGACTACTTCTGTTCAAACACCAGATTTGCCAGCTGATAGCTGCATGACCTTTGGGAGGTTACTTTATCTTCTCATGCCTCATTTTCATAATCTGTACGATGTGGATAAAAAAAAGTTTGTGCTGGGGTTGTTTCAGGAGGATTAAATGTGATAATAAATGTTAACACCTGATACAGAGGCCAGCACGTCCTAAGCCCTGTGCAGATGTTAGATGTCACCATTTTCTGTGTGTACATTTCCTTAATATTTTCCTTCAAAGCAAATAATTTTTCACCAACTTTGCACACATATTTAATGTTCAAAAACAATGTCTGTGCCCCATACTCTAACTCATCTTTTACTCTTCTGTTTTCTTTCCTTTCTTAGAAAACCAAAACGTATCATTTTGTTGATAACACACATCGGCTTCTTAACTCCCTTGACTAAAGCATGAATCATTTTCTGCATTTCAGAGAAATAGGGAGCCAGGGCTGGGATTCATACAAAGAACTGACATGATCAACCCATGTACTCTCTGTTTTAGTTCCCAGAAACTTGCTTCACTTTGTTAATGAATAGGAGAAATGAAAGAAAGGCTTTAACCACAGTTTAAGTCCTATAAATTATTATTGATGTTTTCTATAGATACACCAAATCTAGTTTTGCAAAAAGTATGAACAAATAAATATTACATTTTACTAAGTTGTGAAAGGATAACTATTGTATGTGTATTTTTAAGATAAAAGGACATGAAAAATGAACGCTGACATTGTGGCCAATATAAGGCCATGGACATGGTTCATATCAAATACATCATTCATTCTCACAAGCCAGATTGGATTGTTTTAGAACACAGTTGTAAAACAGAACACTGTTTAGAAAACAGTAGCTCAAAACCTACTGTTCTCCCTTACCCATCACCCAGGTTAATGATACAAGTTGATGGGCTTTTATAATTACTTTTTTATAAGTAATTATAATTACTTATTATAATGGTTGTGTTTGTCATAAATACATTCTGTGTGTATCACTATGGTTTAGTATAATCAGAACCCTTTGAAAAACTTGCCCAGACATATGAAAATCTATGTGATTACTAGTAGCACAGATTTACACTCTTGGAGATATACACTGAAGTTTGTTTTGAAGGAAATTCTATGTTAATCAGCAGAAAACAGCAGGAGGCGAAAATGTTATATGGGCTCGATCAAATATAGTTACCAATGAAATAGAAATGGGAGAGTTTTGTATAAGCGGCTACCTCTTAATAGTTGCCGTTAGTCACTTAAGAGTGTATCTGTTGTTGATGAATCTTGTTTTTCATTTGAAAATGCTAAACGTCCATCGTCCTTAATGAGCTACAGCCTTTTGATACTAGCAGGACATGCAGTTAAACAAAAACATAGAAAGTAAATTAAAACCAAACAAGTGAGATAATGAAACTAAATGACTATTGACAGCTTAAACTCTACAATAAACTGTATGGACGGTTTGATGTCTGCTAATAATTAACCTACAATTTGAATATGTAAACATTCTGTGGATTCTATGTAGTATCAGGTTTGGGTTTTTTTTTTTTAATTTTTTTAATAAAATGA
Organism: Otolemur garnettii; assembly: GCF_000181295.1. Classification (NCBI taxonomy): domain Eukaryota; kingdom Metazoa; phylum Chordata; class Mammalia; order Primates; family Galagidae; genus Otolemur; species Otolemur garnettii. Next base: position 12,349,534 of record NW_003852430.1, on the reverse strand, counting down.
GTCAAAATTAAGAAAGGAAAATTCACTTTCGTGTAAAACAATTTTACTTCTCCTCTCTTGGCTGTTAATATCTCCAATCCTCAGCCTAAGCTGTTTATGCTCATAAAATATAAATAAGTAGAAGAAAGTTTCCAGGGGCTCTCCCCGTCATGTCTACCACCTGCCTGCATTTGTACCTACACATGCTGGCTTCTCTCATCTCCTTTCATGCCCCTGTCTGAAACAAATCCCTCCACTTATGCATCAGGCTCCATTCTCCTCCCCTCTCATCTACTTAAAGACAAACATTTATATTATTTTATGTAAACAATTTTTTCTCTACGAAATAATTCTGGTCAGACTATGAAAACCTGATTTTAGCCTTTTAACAACTTGAAAACAAACAGAACTTTCACTTGACCACATGGATCTCGCCAGTATCCAATTCTTTGCCTGTTCCCATTGTCACCAATTTCCTGGCGCCATCTGCCTTTACTTACTGCTTCTGATCCCGCTCTTTGTATTAATCCTTAAACCCAACTCGCTCAGGCCGGTCAGACATTCATCTTTCAAAACTGCAGGAGAAACTCTTGGTGAGGCCACCACCTGCGGCTGCCTTGTTTCTAAGTCTCTAAGTCAGCGGTTCTCAATCTGTGGGTCGCAACCCGCAGGACCTGTATTAAAGCACCGTGGCACTAGGAAGGTTGAGAACCACTGCTAAGTTGACAGTCAATGATCTCATTTTGCTGGACCAGCAGCAGAACCCGAAACATTTGTTCAGGCCCATTCCTCTTTCTTGATTTGCCACACAGCACACCACACTCCTGTTTTTATCTTACTGACCAGTTCATGTCAGTCTCCTCATGAAGATTTATGTCCCCAATCTTCACACCAGAGTAAGTCAGGGCATTGTCTTCAGGCATCCTATTTATATGCTCTTTTGTAAGAGCATACGTTTTCATAATTATAAACACCCACTGACAACTTCCATATTTTTATCTCTACTTTGAACTTTCTCTTGAACTTCAAACTGGTATATCTCACACCTTCTATTTGCATGTGAAACACACTCCATGGACGATATGACCCATACAAAACTAATAATCTTCCTACAAAGCTTGCTTCCCCGTGGACTTCCTCAGATCAGTAAATAACACTGCCATTCTTGCCAAGGAGCTCCAAACCCTCAAGGTCATCCTTGTTGATAACTCTCTTGAGTTTCATATTCCACCTATAAGCATTTTGAAAATCCTGTTGCTTCTTCCCTGAAAACACAGTCAGACTAATCATTCCTCACCAATTCCATGAGGAGTTTGAGACCAGCCTGAGCAAAGTGAGACCCTGTCTCTACAAATTAAAAAACCAGTAGGGTTTTGTGGCAGGTGCCTATAGTCCCAGCCACTTTGGAGACTGAGATAAGACGATGACTTGAGCCCAAGAGTTTGAGGCTGCTGTGAGCTATGACACCAGGCACCCTACCCTAGGGTGACTGAATGAGATTCTATCTCAAAAGAAAAGAAAAGAAAATGTTTATTAAAACCTTTTGAAAAAAAATATTATCTTCATAGAAATACATAAGATATTAAATTGCTAAACATGACTCACTCAAGTGTGTTTTAAAAAAGAGACTGGGCTCAGCACCTTTGGCTCAAGTAGCTAAGGTGCCAGCCACATACACCTGAGCTGGCAGGTTTGAATCCAGCCAGGGCCCACCAAACAACGACGGCTACAACCAAAAAGTAGCCGGGCGTTGTGGCGGGTGCCTGTAGTCCCAGTTATTTGGGAGGTAGAGACAGGAGAATCACTTGAGCCCAGGAGTTAGAGGTTGCTGTGAGCTGTGATGTCACAGCACTCTACTCAGGGTAATAGCTTGAGGCTCTGTCTCAAAAAAAAAAAAAAAGAAAGAAAGAAAGAAACAGACAGAAAATGTAACAACCTGTATCCGTGGAAAAGAGTTGTTACTATATAAGTGGCCCAGGTTGTGATGCTAGGTGATGCTGGGATAAATTTTCTATATTAAAAATGTACAAAAATAATAATTTTGATAAATTTGCCTCCATTTTATGGATGGTAGATAAGGTTGGAAATGGTATATTAATAAAAAAATAAAAATTAACCAACATTCAGCCTTTTATTTTCACAAAATCCAGTCCTCATTCTTTTTTGGTTATCACTAAGAACACATTCTCTAAAAAGCATCCTAGTCTTATTATGAAGTTCTCTCAGAGTTCCCAGCCAAACGGCCTCCCTCTTATTTATCCATTCACAGATCTTTTGCTCAGAGCCTTCATTTAAATCCTACCAGTATGTAACAGAACAGTAATACCTCTATGTTTAACTAGCCCAGTTAGTAGAGCCACTCAAATTGTGGGAAGCAAACCTTACTGTCAGTTGACATCAGCAGGTATAGATCAGTACAGGGTTAATACAGTTCAAAATACTTTTATTTTTACAGAGACATTCAATGTTATATACATTGCAAATCTTTTACAGAATATTTTCCAAATTCCTATTATTATGATAAGGACAATAACAACCATATATTTCAAATTTAAATAGGTCCATCTCATTGCAAAAGACTGATAAGCTATTTAAAGTCACGTAGTTCTCAAAGCACAATGCAAATTTCAAAGCAAAAATTAGTAATAAAGTATTTTGTGAGAGAATTCAGAGATTGTTATGAAGATTTCAAAATCTTTTCATATAAAACTTTTCCTCAAAATGAAGAATCATCTACTTTAGACAGAAAGAAAAAGATAGCTATCAGGAGTCTGCCCCTGCTATGTTTAGGCAGTCTTTGCTTTTGGCAATAAACTAAATTCAATCTAATGCCTTCAGCTGCTACTAAATAATGATCTCATGCAAGGCACAGTCATAGGATAAGCCCTAGGTTATCCAGGTGAGAAACCATTCCTTCATAAACATGTTATAACTTCAAAACTCAGCATGCTAAACAATTTCCACATTGTGTAATACATTTAATTGTCAACCTGCAGTTGTCAATTTATTTTTAACATGAACCCAATGATTTTGCTAAATCATCATAATCTGCCTGTTACTTTCCAAATATCTGCTCCATAAATGAATATATATCTTTTCTATTTCTAATTTATGCCATATTTTCCTGTTTTCTTCTCTATCGTAGATATTTATGTAGTCTATAATTGTAATTCTGTTTAGTACTTTTAGGGAATGAGTCTATTAAGAAATCAGTTTATTCTGTATCATTGAAAAGTAAATATATGTTAGATATTCTGAGCATTAATTAAGCTTTCAGAAATTGGGTAAACATATGTTTCATGCTAGATATGTCTTAGATTCAATGATCTATGTTTTGTATTTTAATTTCCCTTCATTCTAGAATTTGACGTGGTTATCCATTCAACTAATATTTCTGATCATGTGATATGTTACACACAGGGCAAGCACTTATAGCAGTGAAGCAGACAGACTCCACTGCTTCTTGAAGGTGGCAAGGTAGCACTGGAAGGAACAGTAAACAAATAACCACAGGTGTTGTGAATATTAAAAAGAAGATGATCATTTGCACATAACTAGCAACTCGATCTACTAAAGAGACTTGGGGGATAGGTGAAGTGAATAGTATTCAGGCCAGAAAGAAGAGCACAGACTAGGAGGCATGAAGATCAGGGTGAAGTTTTAGTAGTGGAATTAAGTCCTGATAGTGAGTATAGATAGTGAGTATAGAATAGTGAACTCTACCTAGTGAACAAGGTAGAGTTAAACGACATGAGGACAGAGATATCAATATGTTTTTAATTTTTTACTTGCAATGAAAAACTAAGAATTTTAAAACTAGAGTGACACGGTCAGTGATAAAAATCTATTCCAACTTTTGATATTATCTTGAAGCTTTCTACTGATAATACTTGTTTGAGTAGTAATACTGACCTTGTGTGATGTCTACCTTTTTATCACTTTGCTTTATTCATTCCAGTGCTGAACTTCCTAGCACAAGTCCACGTCCACTCTCAGTAGGAGTCATTTCAGGTGGCCCCAGATACCTCCAACTTTCCCTTAGGGACATTTAATCTCATTAACTGAGCTAAAACTTGGATTTGCCCTCTTCCCAGACCATAGTCCTCTAAACTTTCAAGTTTTTAGAGTTCAACATTTTCCCCAATGTTTTGTTTAAAGAACAGTTCAGCATTCGCTTCCTTATAGTCTCTTAAGCAGTGGTTCTCAACCTTCCTAATGCCGCGGCCCTTTAATACAGTTCCTGTGGGTTGTGACCCACACTTTGAAAACCGCTACAAAGGATAACTAGATTGCCTGATAGGTCCCTCCTTCTCCAATGCCCTTGTGATGTGTTTGCATCCACCTCCACTCATTTCCTTATCACAGTCCAGCATTCAGGATGTTTCTCAGCGTTCTTTCAGGACCTGTCTGTCCTCTACACTAGCATTGCTAGGTGTAAAAATTTAAATATCCAGGTGGCACCTGTGGCTGGGAGTAGGGTGCCAGTTCCATATACCGGAGGTGGTGAGTTTAAACCCAGCCCCAGCCAAAAAAATTTAAATATCCACACATGTGGCACCTCAAAATCAATGCTTTTTTTTTGTAGATTTTATCATTTCACACACACTCAACACCTGAACCACGTCATTCTGATAAGAGGCAGAATTTCCCCTCACTCAACACAGTTTTTCAATTCTTCATCTCTGGATTTTCAGAAACCACGTAGCTCAGTGTCTTTAACTCCTTTGGTCTTCATGATAAAGTTAAATATGATTAAATAGATAAGAAATTCTTATTTTTTGTGAAAGGATATCTTCAGCATGATAAATTCCATGATAAAAGGACAAGATGCTGTATTTCAATGTAAAAGCTTAGCTAGAAAGAGGGGGTAAGAACTCCATGGAAAATAATCTGTAGGTCTGCAGTGCTCAAAAAGGAAAAGTGGAAACAGACTGTGTAAAAGCAAAATCGTCCTTCTGGGGAAGGCAGAAGGTTTGCCCTTGATCTTTTCCACCTGTCCTCTCTCTCCATTGTTCTGCTATACGGCACTATTCATGGTACCTCAAGTCATGCTCTCTCAAGTCCCATGAGGAAATCTCCCCAACCCTACAGTTTTATTTTTAGCACAAAAATATTTCTGTTAACTTTTCTATTTTCAAGTTAATGTTTACATCCTTACTTATGATACCAAATTCTAAGAATTTTTTAGCAATATGTTAAGTGCCTAATAGCATTCCATTGCACATTAAAACCAAAATTCTCATAAGGATGGTAGTAAGTAGCGGTTCTCAGAGTACGGTTCCCTGGTTACCAAGAAATCATACAAAACATTGGTCCAGCCCCGTCCTACTGAATCAGGAACACTGGCATGGGCGCCAATGGTATTTAACACGCCCTCCAGGGGATTTTGATGCTTTTCCCAAATTTGAAAACTATAAATAATTATTGTTAATTCCAACTGTAAATGAAAGATACCTGGGCACTTCAAATAATATCCCTGCCTTGGACACATCACAGACTATGCAAATGGAAATATCTGGATAGGAGAGCGTGGGTTCTAAAAGATTCTGACACAGATGGGAATGGAGGCTCGTGACCTCAGATCTCAGGCACTGAAACCTGATGACCGTCCTCCACCAGCGGCATTCTCTGCTCGTACTGAACTTCTGTTTTCCAATTTCTCAGAGCTCTCCTCAGCATACATTACATACAATCTCTCCAATGCCCTACCATAATTTTAACAATGGTCACAGGGTATATCTTCTATATTTCTGAATTTCAAATTATGGCTTTTAAAACCAAAAGCAACATTTATTTAAAAATATTTCAGTTTAAAAATGTACTTACTTATTTACCAACCTCAAGTTCCAGGGCTCAAGTAATCCTCTTACCTCAGCCTCTCAAGTAGCTATGGCTACAGGTGCATGCCACCACACCTGGCTAATTTTTCTATTTTTCATAGAGATGTGATCTTGCAATGTTGCACCAGCTGCTCTCAAACTCCTAGGCTCAAGCAATCTTCTTCCCTTAGCCTGCCAAATGCTAGACTTACAGGGGTGAGTCACCATACTCTGTGCCTAATATATTTTTAAATAGTTAAATTGAACAGAATTGTTAAAACTCATAATCTGTGTTTCTAAGTAACACAAATTAGTTAATAGGTTTTTCACTACTAAAAGAGGTAATATCAAATTAATCAATTTATAAAAATGCATTATTTTCATGAGTAGGGAAGTTAAATATATCCAGGCAAGCACTACCTCATTTGTTAAAAAATAATGTCATAGAAAAACAATCTAAGCTTGAATAAATGTATACATGCACACATATGTATTTCTACATAAGTAATTAATTTGTTGGATTAATTTATACAAGCTCATTACTTTTGAACAGTGATTAAATTCTTTGTACAGTGACTATTTGCGATCTACATGTCTAAAATTGTTACTATCTAAATACAGATATCTTGCTACTTTCTCATCCTTGAAATGAAGTATTATTTTACTTTATAAAAATGACTAATGTTATATTATTCATTGCTTTACTCTAAAGAAAAAGAGTTTTGGTTTAGGCGTAGTATGTTGTAAACCATGCTTGTGACTAAAACCTGATGAATCTAAAAAGCGTAGGGAAAATATAAAATAAGGGTTTGAGCATTAGTGACACATCATGGTATTAGAAAGTACAAACCTTATTTATTTTATTTATTTATTTATTTATTTATTTTTTGAGACAGAGCCTCAAGCTGTCCCCCTGGGTCGAATGCTGTGGCATCACAGCTCACAGCAACCTCCAATTCCTGGGCTCAAGTGAGTCTCCTGCCTCAGCCTACCAAGTAGCTGGGACCACAGGCGCCCGCCATGATGCCCTGCTATTTTTTGGTTGCAGCCGTCATTGTCATTCTTGGAGGGCCTGGGCTGGATTTGAACCCTCCACCTTAGGTGTATATGGCTGGTGCCTTAGCCACTTGAGCCACAGGCGCTGAGCCCAAACCTTATTTATTTTAGCTATATCATATATGGTTTTTTGCAGCCAGCACCATCATACAATCTCCAGCAGTTTTTATTTTTATATATCTATTTATTTATTTATTTTAGAGATAGAGTCTCACTTTAATCACCCTCGGTAGAGTGCCATGGCATCACACAGCTCACAGCAACATCCACCTTCTAGGCTTAGGTGATTGTCTTACATCAGCCTCCCGAGTAGCTGCGACTACAGGTGCCCGTCACAACACCCAGCTATTTTTTTGTTGCAGTTTGGCCAGGGCTGGGTTTGAACCCACCACCCTCGATATAGAGGGCAGGCACCCTACTCACCGAGCCACAGGCGTCGCCCCCGAAGTTATTATTTTTAAAACGGAAACTTAGTGCCCACAAAAGAAACTGCCCATTTCTTTTGTTTTTAGACGTATTATAATTTAAGTAATTTATATTTTAAACTTGAACCTTTTTCAATAAAATAAATAACATTATGGAATATATTTGAATATTATGGTTTGAAATTTGTAATTCTGTATTAAGTGTCTAACGTGTCCGAGGTCATGTAGTCATCTGGAAATTCGGCTTCCTTTATGCATTAAATTCTAACTTTTTAAAAGTTCACATGGCTTCATTAACTTATAATACTCATTCTTTATAAAATATCAAATAGGAATAAAGTTAATCAATCCCTTTTGAAAATAAATTTACTATATAATTGCCCTATAGTAAATTAGTAACATGAGTATTAAGATGACTTAGGAAAACCCTCTTTTTAAAGAGTCCAATGGTTAGATACAAGATTAGGGACCAAATATTAATCACAAGTTTTATTTTCATTATTATTTATAAGTTTCTTTCATTCTTTCATTCAGCACAGTTGCAAGAAAGCACTTGTATAACTTTTGGTGTTCTTTCCTGTAGTTTCTTAAACCTGCTGGAACACTCAAATTTAACTTGTTACTTGGTTATAATACAGAAAAATCATTAATTTTCATTTTCTCCCTAAAGAAGCTTTTTTTTTTTTTTTTGAGAGAGTTTCTCTTTGTTGCCCTTGGTGCAGTGCTGTGGCATTACAGCTCACAATAACCTCAGACTCTTGAGCTCAAGCAATTCTCTTGCCTCAGTATCCCAACTAACTGAGAGTACAGGTGCCCGCCATAATGCCAGCTATTTTTAAAGGCTGGGTTTCCCCCTGTCTCAGGCTGGTCTCAAACCTGTGAGCTTGGGCAATCCACCACCTGCCTAGGCCTCCCAAGTGCCGAGACTACAGGTATGAACCACCGTGCCTAGTCTTTGCTTTTCTGAATACTTTTCTTCCCTTCCTTTCTGACCTTAACCCCTGAAAGCCTATGTCTGGTATCAAAACAAATACCAGTGCTATCTGTAGATTAACATCTGAAAGCTAATTACAGATTTTAGCTAATTAAAAACTGGAATACGTGTAGATAAATGAAAGCTACATATAATTTGAAAGGCTCATTTATGCAAACAATGTAATCTAATTGTATTCATCTTTATATTAATCTTAAATTAAAAAAAAAATTAAAGCTGAGAAAAGAAAAAAAGTCTCAATTTAAACCATTAGTTTCGGCGTCTTCCTCCGCTACTTCTCTTTCTAGGGAATTTGTTGAAAATATACAATTGATTCCTGTGAGTTTTATGCCCTTTAGCTTCCGTATTTTTCTGTTCAAACTACAAGAAGAATAAGCTTAGCAATGACCAAAAGCAGTAAGTAAAGTGGAAAGAACAGAAAAATCTCTATAATTCACAGTTCCTGAATAGTTAAGGGTTGGCTGGTGTGAATACCCTCCATGTGGATTATTTCAACGTTCATGTGCCCACATTTTATAGCTCTTTATTCCCGCTCCACAGTGCCTGAGTTATCATCTACATCAGATGCTTGCTGGGTATGGGTTGTAATTCCATCTTAAAATCAAAATTTTTAAAAGAAAGAAGCATTATACTGTTTAGATTCTGTATAACACTTCAGATATTCATATTATACATTCACAAAATGTCACTCCTCTTATTTGATTAATTTTCATTTCCCTCCTATTATGATTCATCAACCTCTGGTTCTAGAAAACTGAAATGGCCTGTGTGAGGTCACATGATTGTTTATAAATAAAAATCCAGTAAAATTTAAATATAATTTACTCTGCATTTAACTATATATAAAAATGTAAGTATCTGATTCAGTTTTGGAGAGATTTCTATGTGAACTGAAAATATAAAGGATAAGAACGCTTGTCCTATTTTCAACGTTTCACTATTTAATTCTGGTGGCTTACAAGTAAACAGATGAAAATACAGCCTTATTTCCAAGTACCATTTGCCTTACTTTTGAAGCATTCTTTGCCACTAGATTATAAAGTTCTCTAAGGCAAAGGTGATTTCTTATTCATTTTGTATCCCTAGAGCCCAGGAGAGTACTTCACCAGTTTATAACACAGCATAATAGATTTCTGGTGTCTAGAAGTGGGATCTATACTGTGAGAATATAGGGGAAAAATGTGTATTTGTAAATGGAGAATCAATACAGCAAGGAAAAGCCATTATCTGACTATGCTTCCCTCAGCACAGCGCTGGCATTCACCGCTCTGCAAAGTGCCACCATAATAGCAACAGTAATTGCAACAACCACACAATAATTGAAACTTTGGCCCTGATTCTGTAAATAGTTAGCATGAGAGATTCGCGGAGATTCTTATATGACTCAAACTTGGCTTGGTGCCCTTAACTGCCAGCCCCACAGTGTAAGAACACGGTATAAAATTCAGGCCATGGGTCTGTGGAGGGAGAGAAATCCCTTCAGGATCTGTTCCATTCAGGTCACTTGACTTTTCACGGCCTTGCCTGATACCCACAGTGTCCGTCACGCTTCCCAGCATGGAGGAAGATCACTCTGTGATCTGGATGACAGATCAAATGGTTTGTTTCCTTACTATTATCAAGGTACATTTAAAAGGGCTTTTAATTCTGGGATTGCACTTTAAAAAAATCATATTTTTCTAATTTTTAACCGAGAGTATCTCTGTCCTACTGATCTGACATCAGCTAAGAAGGGAGCAGCTCTGCCATCTAAGAGTGGGGCAGGGCAGAGGGCCAGAAAATTGGACACATTGTCATAAGGGAAAAATGACCAAAATTGTAATTCTCAGCATACATCAACCACAAGAAATTAATAAAAGTCACATCGACTTGTGAATTATGAGAGGTGCTCAAGGCGGTTACCATCAGGGCCCAGACACTTCTGATTATGGCTAATCAAAGTCATACATAGATAACAGCTCTTCAAATGCGTGCGTATATACAGTATGGACGTCTCTGAATTTAAAAAAAAATAGTACCTCCCAGATTTTGGGCTTGAGGAAGAACGTCTGATAAATATACTATCTAAGTATACCCTGACATCACCTTTTGGTCATTTGAGTCCCAGCTGCAAAGCACAATTTATTGGTAAAGCTTAGGTGCCATAGGACCAAATTCTTGTTGAATTCTGGTTCAGCCTTTTTTGCTGACTGTGCTACTGTCAGAATTACTAAACCTCTGTGTTCCTCAACATCCTCCTCTGAAATACAGGGTTAATAATAATCCCTGGTCACAGTGATGCTATCTAAAATGAAATGAAGGGATCCACCTACATCTATCTATATCTGTATATATGTACGTGTGTGTGAGGGAGAGAGAGAAAGAAAGAGATTGGAAGAAGTCCTATAACACAGTGCTACAGAAATGTTCGTGTGTGTGTGTGTGTGTGTTTTAAATGAAATACTTTACAAAGCAAATTAGACTGTGTGTGGTCTGGAAGCTTCAGTGGCTCTGGAAAAGATTCTTTCATCATTTCAGAAAGCACTTTTATTTTTTTCATCATTTCAGAAAGATTCTTTCATCATTTCAGAAAGCACTCCCAATATGGGAGAGGCGTTCCCATATTGCTAGGCTGGGAGATGAGAGTTGAGTGGTATTCACAGTCTGCCAAGAACTTAATTTGCATACATAAATCTAGATAGGAATTGATGTACGGCAACACTGTCAAAACTCATCTGGACAAGCCCTGGCAAGTGGTCCTGGGAGCCACCAAACATCAGCAAATATGTTATCAAGTTACTGAATAAATCGAACACACTTTAAAATGTCCCTTTAGTGTACTCTGCCAGTATTTAATGTTTCAAAAAGTAGAGCCTCTCTTCTAAGAATTTCATTAGTGTGTGAAAATATCAAAATGTCAATATGAGTGAAATTTACAAGTAAAAGCCAAGTCAGAAAAACCACATCAAGTGAAATTTAATAAAAATGCCTAGATAAAATAAAGCAAAAGCAATTTATATTAAGCTTACAACTAATAAATGCTGGATAGTTTCATTCTCAGAAAGTTTTAAAAGTTCAGCAGGCATCTTTGGTGAAGGCGTTAAGATGGACTCTAGAGATTTGCTCTACGTCATTTGATTGAGATGACAACCATTTCATCACACAGAAAGACTTGCCAACTACTGGTATGCTCGAGTATATTCACACAAATAACCTCTAGCATTGGTTCTATAGTTTTTCCATGTGATATTTGGATATCCAAGGAATGCTTATAGAACAGAAAGCCCCACTGTTCTATTCATAAGACAAGAAAACACAGCATCAGAGTGACTCCTTACAAAGAGGACATATCTTACACTAAACAGGAAATTTCAAGAAAAAAAGGAGGAGTTGAATTACAATGTCATGACACATTTTTTTTGAGATGTATTATTTGTTTTTTTTCTCTCTCTAAACTTGTCAGAAGAGTATTGAAAGCAATTTGGAAAGAGTGTTTAAAAATAACCAAGAAATAGCATCCTGTCTGTCACATTTGGTACAATTCCGATAATCTTTGCATGACCTTAATTCCATACAATAGCATCTGTTTCTTCAACCTACAGGATTCTTAAATTCTAGTCTTAATTTCAACTGTGTCGTTACAACCACAAATACTAAGCCTAACAACAGTTCTGGATTTTATGTTTGATTTTTGTTGCATAGATAATAGCTTTAGCACATTTGCTTTGATAATTTCTACATAAATCAATACTTTAAAATGGCGCATTGTACATATGTCACAGTTGGGGGTCTGAATCCAGGTTGCCTAACTTCCACTCCATCGCCATGTCTGCTTCATAATTCTCTCCCTCCAAAAGCAATGTTTATTGCTGTTCCCCATCAACATTTTAACATTCATAAAATACAGCAAGGCGAATCAAAAGACATACAGATCCAGAATCTTACAAAACAGAGCGTCAACCTCACACATCTAAAATTCCACCACTCTAGTCTTTTTAATTTTGTCATGAACATTTTGTATTTCCTACATTCCAGATATGGGAATAACCAAACCCTCCAAAGAAAAGATTTTCCATGTCCTGTCCACATGGACCGTCTAAATGCAGCTCAGCAGTCTCAACTCCTGGGAGTCCAGATTGAGCTTGAAGACAGATGGCAGCAAACCATGCAGAACATTTCTGCAATGACACAGCTCATTTGTTTTCCTCTGCATAGAAATGACCTCTATCTTCCTGTTCATGGAGTAACGGACAATATATCAGACCAGGAATTGGGAGATCAATCCCAGATTTGGGTTTGCAACTGACTGCATGCACACACCGGGCAAGACATTTAACCTCTTTGATTTTTCTTCTCTCTAAACTGAGTAGTTAGGTAAAAGAATCACTATAGTCCTTTTTTATATATTCCTTCTATTTGTATATGGGTATGCCTTTGGGTGACAAAAAAATCACACTCAGAAGATAACTTAAAAGTAGTCATGGAAGGAAAACTTTCTGAGGTTATAATCTTTGATAATCTTTAATAATCTAAAAATATAGCAACCCTTTGAAATTAAACTAACTTCATAAACCTGTGTCTATCCAGGAATTTTATGGAAAACTTAGACAGCAATATTAGGAGCTTGCAAGTTGCCAAATCCATAGGCTTCTCTCATAGTCTTTACTTTTCTTAGAAATTCTACAGAACTGGGCACTGTTGGTTCCCTCCAGACTTCTGTTTTACTCCTGTCTACTGAGACAACACCCTCCTGGAAGTGCTCTGTATTTCTTTAATAAATTAAATGTGATTTCAGACACTTGGCTCCTTTTCCTAGACCCTCCCCTTAAACATCTGTCATCTGCCCCCCCCCCCAGTTTACTTTGGGTCCTATCCTTCTATTGACTCATATCCCCTCAAAGTCAGAACCACCACCTGTTGTCTCTAAGATTCTCAAACCCTGATTTCCGCTCTCACCTCTCTCTTGAGATAAAATCTGGTTTTCTACCTTCTCCCTTAAATTATCCCAGCAACTCAGAGCCACTTTCTCTTAAAGCAGGTTAGTCTGCTCTGCCTTCTCCATCCCACCCAAGCCTTAACCATAGCACCACTCTCAAGTTGACTTTTCTCACTCCTGACATCTAACTAGTTGCTTTCCTGTTACGGTGAAGATGTTTGAATAGATCCCCTTCTGGGTATGATCACCTTCTCACCTCTTCCGTATCTTTGGCATGTGGACAACTGCAAAACCTCCTCATTAATTTCTGTCATTCTGGTTTTCCTTTCTATTTAATCCAACATCTGAACTACCATCTGCATTATCTCTCCAAAACAAACAAACAAAATCTAAGCATTATTTCACACTGCCTTAAAAATTTAGCTATCTAAATTGCCTATGGGATAAGTGCTAACATTATCAAAATATCCTTCAAATTTAGATCGAAACCCCACTTTCAGCTCCCAATGCTCTTCCTGCAAACCAAAGAGGAACACAGGTTTGCGACTTAGAAACAGGTGATGCACATCCATACTGCAAAATGCCCATGAGTGCCCCATCTCTTCACGAGAATATCCCTTCCTAATCTCTGCAGCCTTCTTATACCTCCCACGCTGACTGATGGCACAATTCTGACCCTAAGTAGTACAGCCACAGGTCTGATCAATGTAAATTATTTATGGAAACCATAAGTCAGATTATTAAACATTAAGGCAGTTCTAGAAATTCTGGTGTGTACAGTGGCTACTGCATGTCTTGTATAACCTTTGTAACTATATTTCTGGTAAGTACAAAAACTATGTCTTGTTTTCATTTATATTCCAAGTACCTAACAAATTAAGTATTTGCTTGATGAATTGGGTAAATGGTTTTTAAGTTTTCTTTCCGCAATGATTAAAAAAAAAAAGAGAGAGAGAGAATGGGAAAGGCTCTCCTTAAAAATCTTCAAGAAAAGTATAAGTTTTTACCAACAATTTAATTTCATTTATATATGTTTAATTTTTAGATACACTGGGCTAGATTGCCTAAATTGCAGATCAAGAAACAGAGGAACACAGTTAGGAAAGAAGCCAAAGAATATGGGGAAAGGGGAGAGGGCAGGGACGGGGGGGGGGGATGGGTGGAGGGAGGGTGATTGGTGGGATCATGCCTATGGTCCATCTTACAAGGGTACATGTGAATCTTTCTAAATGAAGAATATAAATGTCTTAACACAGTAACTAAGAAAATGACATGAAGGCTATGTTAACCAGTTTGATGAAAATATTTCAAATTGTGTATAAAACCAGCACACTATACTCCATGACTGATTTAATAAAAATTAAAAAAAAAAAAAGAATTCTCTTTGGCATGTAGGGATTCATATGAAAATTTTATGTTTTGATTTTTTTTTTATTACTCCAATACAAATCTTGGTGGACTTTGTTTTTGAGTGTTTTCATTATAAAATATTTTGTTGGTCTCTAGGAAGTAGAAAAGTTTGTTTTCACCATAAGTCAGGATTTACTAAATTAGAACTTCTTTCCTGGGACAATAAACTATTGAGATACAGAAAATTGACCGGCAGTTGACCGATATTTTGACCATTCCCAAAAGTCAAGGAGTCCATTGAATCTCTAATTTAATTTCATATTCTCTGTGTTGCAGTTCAATTCTGTTAGTTGTTGGAAATTTGGAATCTGCACAGTAAAGGCTAAGATGAGTCCATGTACAGAGGCCAGACCTCTTAATATGATAACATGACATGCACTTGAGTCTAGAAAGGACTCATCAGGACTTTAGCATTTCCTAGTGCCATATAAAGTAAATATCAAGGGAACAAAACAACCTTTCTAATGAGGCTGATTTTTCATTTTTTTAATTTAATGTACACTTCTATTAGAGACCTTGACATGCTAAAGCTTATTTACTATTGGCTCAGCGTCTGTAGCACAGTGGTTACAGTGACAGCCACATACACCGAGGCTGGCGGGTTCAAACCCAATGACAACTGCAATAAGAAATAGCCAGGTGTTATGGAATGCACCTGTGGTCCCAGCTACTTGAGAGGTTGAGGCAAGAGAATGGCTTAAGCCCAAGAGTTTGAGGTTGCTGTGACACCACAGCACTCTACCCAGAGTCGCCACTCTACCCAGGGCGACATCAAAAAATAAAAATATAAAATAAAATGAAATAAAATTTATTTACTATTATCTTAACATCTAGGTCTATATTTCTAAACCATGGTACTATAGCTGGATATTTATTTGATGTGAAGGGCTGCCCTACTAAACCAATAACATTTGACTTCCTTTGCATGTAAGTAACACCATTTTCTATGCAATTTAATGCACAATTTATATCCATTCTTCTTCAGGGATTCCTCAGACTCTTAGTTCAAGTGGGTAATAAGATTGTCCTCTGTCAGTTACTGTTATAGCATGAACCTAGCAGATTAAGACAAAAGTCGTAAAATGTTATGTTAAGGAGGCCAAACATCTCCCAGATCGGCTGACCTCGCTGTAATCACACTGAAAGCATTAACCTCTGAAAACAGAAGATGCCAGTTAGAGGAGGACTGCTCAACCTGGGAAACATAGAGAAAGGACAAGTCATGGAGACCAAGGCTGGGTCTAGTTGAGGCAGGAGCTGACTCCACACAGAGGCATTAGTATCTTTCACAATGTCTTCCACAGGTCCCGCTTCATAGTATCCTTTCATAAACAGACTACAGGGAAAGGCAAATTATCAGAGGTCTACTTCACTGGCCAAAAAAATTATAACAGAAGTCAGTTACAAGCTGAAAGGTTTAGTATCTTCAAACCCTGTTGTCTGAGTCCAGCCACATTCAACAGGGAAAATACCAATCACCAAAGGGGCGTCCTGGGTCCCTGAACAGCCCTGCACAGGCCAGCCCCGGTATCTTCAGTGGCACATACTTTTCTTCTTGGAATTTTGATATTTTTCTTTGTCTTTTTGTTTGTAATTTTTCTTGGTCTAATTTCTACATGAACATCATATGTAATAAGTAAATATAGAAGAAAATACGGCCACTCTCTAAAATATTCCTTAGGAAAGAAAAAAGTTGATTTCTATTTCAGCCTTCACATACACATTATGGGGCAATCTCTGATTGCTTTATGTGAAAAATAAAGTGCATTCGGGAAGCATACATCAGCGTGAAATTATCTTCAGCAGTGATGTTTTGGGATACAGGAGTAACCTAATAAGTTCAGTAAGAAAGGAGAAGGAAATTTAACACATATGTTTTTAATATTTAAGACTGTATAACTTCTGTAAGTAGCAGTGACATTTGGTGGCACTCACCGTCGGTATAACTCAGGATCCCTTTTTGAAATCCTTACTTTATAAGAATGCATATTTGTGGCTTGGAATAAAATCAGACTTAGATCCAGAAAGTACTGTATTTCATCTATTTAAATTGAAAGTGACAATATTATAAATCTGTGGTAGAAAACTAAAAAATACTACTGGTGATTCAGACAAAGCTATAGAGGACATATTTTAAAAAATAAAGAACACAGTTTCATTAAAATGTCATTGAAGGACAAGACGTTATTTAATAACATTGTATTGAGCGTTGCATTAGTAAATTAAATACCATAAGTTAAAGAGACGCTTGGTCTACATTTCTAGAAGCTTATTGAGATTGTCCTGTTACCCCCTCCCTCACTTAAAAATCTTCATATTGGAAAAGGAGAATTTTTCTAGTACTGGGTTGGCCACCTCTTTGGATATATAGACCCATTTAAAGTTAGGCTTCCTTTCCTCTCCTCTCCTCTCCTAAGGTAATTCAAGGGAGACCAGAGCACTTCTTTTTAAATATATAGATATCTATCCTATATAATGTAAAGCTGATCATAATTTAGGTGTATTGCTCACCCATTCTGAGATCAGAAACCTCTAAGAAAGGTTGAACATCATATTACAATGACTAAAACCAAAGAACAATGGTTATTAGTTTGGTGTTATATTGCTCTCCAGGTTCCTCAGTGTAGCATCAGGAAGATTCCTTCCAGCTGTGTGTGTTACCGCCTACACCAACAGATAGGAGCCAGGGAAGTATTCCCACGGGTCCAGCTGTGGGCAGGAGAGAGCAGCACATATGACTACTTCTTTTTTCTTTTCCCTTGATTTGAGACCATTTAGTGGTTTCTATACAAAGAATGCAGTTGGTTTTATAAATAGCAACGTATTTAAGAATCTGACACTGGTCCCTCACCTTGAGAGACTGTATTAACCTCATCAATTAATTTCACTTTTGTCTTTGATAAGTCATACCTCCCTTCCAGAGGTTAGAGCTTCTGAAGTAAATCTCACTTTGTGCCTGCCTCTTCAACATTTTTATTTAACTCTCATTGTATAAGTTGCAAAATCCAAGGTTATACTTAAAGAATAAAAAGAACACATAAGGGAATTCACAGATTGAGGGGTGGTCTTGGAGATTAGAGCGGTGAGCCAGGGATTTATACCAGGCATATGGAGGGAGACTTGCCTTACAACATAGTACTGAAGGGACCACTCCTTCCCAGGGTCATATCCAAGGTTAGGCCTTTAAGAACCACACAAGTCAACTTCACGACTAACTACTCCATCCCACCGGATGCTGGTCAGGTCTCTCTTCTCTGCCATCAGGTTGTGTACAAGCTTAAACAGAACAATTCATAATCGATTCTTTGAATTTCCATTTTTCCAGAACTGTAAGATTCTTAGCAAGTTGCATGTACAAGGAAGTTTAGCTAAAGTTCATTAAACACAAGTGGAGCAGTGATAACCACCTAACTGGGTGCGACACAAAAGCCCTACGTTTCTTCCAAACCAGTGATAACACATCCAAAGCCATCTATCAACTCGCCCCCCGGTCAGACCACACAGAGTTTTTGTGGCTTCTGTAGACCCAAGAGAAATAAAAATGGACTCATGAAAGGAGAAATTATATCTCTAAGAATTTCAGTCTAACTCTTCAAATTTCTTTACATCTACATGTTAAGAGTACTCAGCCTAAATACAAGTAGGAATCTTTTCGAAGGATAATTAACAAAACAGAGGCTTCAGAGCGCTTCTATAGATTATAGAATGTAAATGAATTTCTCTCTCCCTCTCATTTTTATTGCATACTACCTGCTTTTAGGTTTAATTATTTATATATCTGTCTATTTTTTGTCTGTATCCACGCTCTTCAATAATGGTAGCTACACTAGCTACAATGTTTTAACTAACTTTAGACTAATTAAAAATCAACACAATTAAAATTTAGCTTTTCAGTCACATTAATATCATGTCAAGGGCTTTATGTGGCTACTGCATGTGGACATTATAGACACAGAACACTTTCTATCACCATAGGAAGTTCTATTGAAAAACTGAAGATCACCGCCATCAAGGAGAGACAGTCACAACTAAATAAGGCAGGCATGGAAAAGAAGTCTATATTGATATTTTCTCTATTGGTATAATAAACATATATTTCCCAACTTCTGCTTCAGCCTTTCACCAATTATTTTTTAATCTGGAGAGTTCCAAATCTCTACATTGTATGAAGTGAGAATACATAATTCGTGCCTAATACACCACATATTCTAGTTCAAGGCTGGTAAACTCTAAAGAACCAGATGGTAAATATTTCAGGCTTTGAGGACCATTCATCCCTGTCGCCACTACTCAACTCTGCTGTTACAGCAAAAAGGCAACCTTAAATGATGTGTGATCAAATGGACGTGGCTGTGTTCCCAAAAGACATTATTTACAAAGCAGGCAGTGGGCCAGAGTTTGCCTGCAGACTGTAATTTGCCAACCCTTGTTCTAGCTGATAGACAAGCACTTACATAGTAGGTAAAATATTTCTATATGAGGCCGAGGTACACTGTGATGAATGCTATCTGGTCAAAGTCTCATGGAAACACAGGGTTGGGAGAGAGATTTTGACGGAGTGAACCGAGGAAGATTTCCCAGAAGAGGTCAGACTTAACATGGATTTTGAAAAATGAACGTGACCTCAATAAGTAAATACGGAGAGAAGGGAATTCTGGCAGAAGGGAACAACTTGAGAAAAGACAAAAGGCTTAACAGCAGAGGACTTGTTCAATGAGTCAGTGGTACATCACGGTAACAGGAGCTGACAGAAGCACCAGCACAGACATTAGCAGGAGGCAGTCATGCTTTCTAAAAGTGTTCTACGGTGTTCTTTCTTCAGATTAGAAAAAAGCAGTATTTCTCTAAGTGGTCGTTCCAAAGTTTAGCTGCATCATCTCTGGTATTTTTTAAAATTTAGATCTGCAAGCCCCAATCACCCAAACTTCCAATCCACTTTATCTGTTAGAGAGCTTAGAAGGCTCCCTTCTGAACAGTCATCAATGTGATTCTGAGGCATTTCACTGTTTGAGAACCACTGACATCCATGGTTAGTTAAAACTTCTCTAAAATACGTCCTTAATAATTTGAGACGAGCAGAACAGTTTTAACATTTAAAAGAGCCTAAACATTTAAGACAGGCTGAACTGTCTTAGAATCATTTTTGAACCTAATTTCAAAATTTATCACTTCTTCAAGACAAAAATCCTAAAAGTTTGCCATTCCCTGTATTACGTGGTTTCCAGAAGATTCTCCTCATGCCAATCTCTTTCATCTCACTGCATAGCCTATGTTCATAACCCCATGATTAGGTTTTAAATTTCAGTTATTCCTTCCTCCAGGTCACAGCTTTCTGGGTTAAAATACACAACTGCTTTTAATTATTCTCACTCATATCCCTGTTTGTACATTTTTTAAATCAAGTCATCTGTCCAACAGAATTTTTCTGTGTTTCTTCCTTGAGACAAACAAATGAAGCTTATGTAAAACGACAGATAATATTTTTTATTAATTTTTTAAAAAATGAGAAAAAATAGGTTAATTATTTATTGTAAGTAAATATGGCCACTGATGGGAAGACCACTCGGATCAGGAATGCATTAAAATAAAATAAAATAAGTGGGTGCCACCAGCCCTTTCCCAGGATAGGAGCTCCCCTGGAATCAATGGCATTATAAGTAGAATCAATTTTCCCTAAATGCATTACTTTGCACTTATCTACACTGACTCATTTTTATTTTACCCATATAGGAAGATTTTCTATAAAATCACTTTACTTTTCACCATGTTGGTTATCAAAACCATTTTGACGTGGCATTCTGAAGTATACCATTTTCTAATGCCCAGGGTTTTATTGCGTGCAATGTGGATGGGAGATGGGAGCATCCATAAATGTGGCTCTAAATTTGGAATTATTATAAAATGCTGTGAATGATGTACAGAACAGTTGGTATAAGGACCTTTTTTAGGAGCAATGCATGTTTAGCATTTAAAACTGTTGATATGGCAGAAGTAAAAATTTCCCTTAAAAATTGTCCTTTATTGAAAGGTTGTTCAAGTCAAATTGAAGTAATTTACTTATAAATGTTTTAAACTGTAGTGGCACTTTCTGAAAAACAGGGACATTTCAAACAAAACATTCTTGAGTAAAACTTGAAAACTGCTGAATATCCCGTGGAGGAAGATAAGCACCCAGGTGAGAAGTGAAGAAAGCGGCTTTATCACACTGTCTCTTCATGGAAATAAAGAGCACGAGAAAATTAATAAATCCCATAATAAAAAACAGTTGAATCTTAAGTTTACAGGCTCAGAGAAAGCAAAGCATTTCCAGAAGTCAGAGCTTATCTCTAGGAAACAGGAGGACATATTTATTTTGCCTAGATGCAGACTCTTCACAAATCTTCCAAATATGTCAGCAAGCTTCCTAGTAAAAGAGTTAAAAGCAGTGAGGAACTCAGAAAAATTTTAACAGTTGGCTTTCCTGGGATGGAAGAAGGTGGGAGATGGGCAAGGGAGGAAGGAGGAAGCTCTCCTTTGTGGCGTCTGTCAATTTCTCTGGTGTAAATCCTCCAACCACAGACGAATTCCAGCCAGGACATTCTGTCACTCAAAGGAGAGTGGGGAAGAAATGCTTGCTCTGTGAGCTGGTGTGAGTTGGCTCCTGTGCACCTCTAGAAAAGAACCCCAAACTGAGCTGCAATGTAAAGTTTAACATATATGAAGAAATATGGAAAATATAATCTATATTACAAAACTAGCAAAACATGGGCCCACAACTTTAAAGAAATTTTAACATCTTCAGGATTGTATAGTGAGCATGGACACATAAAGAAGTTGCAATCCAAATAAATAATAAATAAATAAACGTCGACATAAAATGAATAAGTGACAACCTACACCACCATTTAACAGAAGCAAATGAATGGAGAACTCCAGGTATTTCTAAGGCATTTACAGAAAAATAACCATGGAGTAGTCACGGAAGAAAGTACTACATTAAAAGATTTTAAATTAGAAAAATGTGAATGCGAGGGTGCCATCGACCCATTATGATTTGCTTAACCTTGAACGACTCCTTGCCGCAGTTTATTTAATGTAGGTAACAGTAAACTGAAAAGACAATGGAAATGCTCAGCACACTTAGTTAGGTGACATGAGTTAAATTTTAAGGCAGGTCAACATCCCTCCACTGTCAACATCCACCTACACCCCACACTCATTCCAACATAGGACACAGGGGATCCTGCAGGCTGTAGATTTCAGCAGTGATTCCTCTTCTCAGTTGTGGGCACATTGTTATGTAAAACTGCTTCCTTTTTATATTACACCATTGTGACTTTCATTATTTTCTGTTAATTGTTGCCAATAGTGACATAATGACACAAGGGGAATAAAAGGGCTGACTTATGATTCATGGGAAGCATTAACAAGATATACAGAAAGAATCTAGTGAAATACTGAAAGCACATTAGTTGCCTATATTTTTACCAAAATGTTTCTTCCCTACCTTTTAGAAATATGAGGCTGGGCAAAGTGACTCATGCCTTAACACTCTGGGAGGCCAAGGTGGGAGGATCACTTGAGGCTAGGAGTTGGAGGTTACAGGAAGCTCTCATCACGCCCTGGCACCCCAGCCTGGGCAAGTGAATGAGACCCTGTCTCAGACAAACAAACAAAAAAGAAACTGGAAAGATGGACAAATAGCCATCTTGAGAACAGCATGCAAGGTGAATGGGAGGCTGAGGGAGGTGAGAACCTGGGCTCCAGGATAGGTTCATCACTGGAAAATGGCCGCCTTCTCCAATGCTCAGTTGCTCCTTTCATTAAAAAGATCTACTACTGCTGACTGAAAAATATTGTTCTGAGGAGCAAACAGAAAAAGTGAGTGAAAATCTATCTCACAAATAATGAGCATCTGGTAATGTCAGGACACATACTTCTTCCCAAACCCAAACATTGGAAGGAGCAGAGAAACAGAACGAAAATAAAGAGCGGACAGGAACTAAAAAATGTGGAGTGCCACCAACGAGAGGCTGAAACGATCACACTGCCCAATGGTGCACTCAAGTCTGTGATCAACTTCAATACATAGAACCATAACAGTCATTAATGTTAAAGTACTTTCCAATTATTTTCTTGTCACACTACAGTTTTGCCAAACTACCTGCCCTTTGCCATAAAAGAAATGGCCTTGAAGTCCTTTATGCTGTCATAAATCAAGGCCAGTTTTGGATTCGAATTTTGAATGATGACAAAGATAACTATAGTTCTTGGGCTCGTCACAAATACACTTAGTATGTATTAATTCACTTGATTCTTCTCACACTTTGAATATGAAATAGGTCATATCAACCTTATTTTACAGATGAGACTATTCCATTTCTGAGAACTTACTTTCTGAGGATTACAAAGATGGAAGTGTCAGAAAAGAAACAATGAATTCAAAACTACTTCCAAAATGTATATGTTTTGAAACATTTGCTACGTTATAATGGACACTTTGAGATAGGAACAAAAACAAATGCTTTTTATATTTTCCAAGGTCTTGTAAATGAATCACTGTTATTCCTAAAACAAATCACGCAGCAAATTATAAACTTCATTCTTTCACAATACTGCCCCTTGATCACCTCTTTCCTATTTCCCCGTTTATCCTCATTACATACGCATTTTAAATTGAAAACACCTTCAAACAATTTGTCAATATGCCAATTGTTTTGTGGTACATGGAATATTCACTCAGGCTCTGTTTTTCTAGCCGTTCAGTATATTTCATCATTATTTTCCAAATCAGCTATTAAGTAAAACAAATAGGTGAGCCTAGGTGTGGTTAGTGAGCCCCAGCACATCAGCCGTGCTATCATTACCATCTGGTGATGATACGTTGCTAAACACTGAGAACAGTGCCCTGTAACTTGAGCAGAATGAAAAATCTCATTTCTTTGCTTAACTAAAACTTGAGTTAGTGTTTCCAATATAGTCTGTCTTCTATGCTCTTGTTTTATGGAAACTAAAATCTTGCCTGGGTCATCAACAGACTGTCCTGATAAATGTTCAACAAGTTGTGAATATAATATGATTTGTGATATCTTTTGAAATTCAAAAGACTGTATCAGAAATTAAAACCACCAAAGCATGCAAATATCTTATAGAGGTTCCCAAGCAATTAACAGATTTCATTTGGTGGTTAAAAACACAGATACACAGTACTTACACAGCAGGTTGTCAGACAATACTTTTTTAAAACATCAGTGAATAGGTATTTATGATCCTTCCAATGCATAGAAATTACTGTATGCTGTTCCTTTTATGTAAATGAGATCATAAATATTTAAGTCATCACATACACTTACACTTATTTAAGTGCATTATCAATATATAAATAATAAGTGCATCATACAGATCAATATATAAATAATAATATAATCATAGTTTTAATTAAATGATTTCAAAAGATACATGTCACAGGAAACCTATTATAATGATTACATAACATTTATTAACTGTGTAAACAACAGGCACATGGTGAATTATCATGAGATAGGAACTATGAATTTCAACTTCATATGTGTAAAAATAAAATTTTGACTAGGTTTTAAAGATGGTTATGTGAGCAAGAGAGAGGAGAGAAGCTGCCCTTTGTTACCCTTTGGGTGTTCGCTTGTGATACAGACCCCCAAAAGAAGACAACCTGAGGATAAGAAAAGTGCCAAGGAGAGAATAAGAAAAGGAAATGGAAGTAAAGTTAGCAAAGCAAATGAGAATGTGAAAGTAGAGTTAAGAAATTCCCATTTGACTTGCAAAGCCACGGTTAGGCAGAGAGAGAGACTAGCAGACAGACAGAGACAAAGGAGGAGCAAGCCTGAGCGGCCAGAATAGACCCAGTGGTTAGTCTGGGAATGATTCGTTATCCTATGACATACTCCTACAAATTAAAAAGCATGAACCCCAGGAAACCAGGAGAAAGGGAAGCTAGCATCTTCCAAATATGAAGTACACAGTGTCTGCAGTGAGTGAGAAAAGGCAGCCAAGCGTCGGGTGCTCTGATCATTTGGTTCAGAACAACAATCTCTGAGTGATCTGTTCATACAAATTGAAACTCGTGGAAAAGTGCCTAATACATTCCTCTCAGCCTTTTGGTTTCCATCACAGTGTCATTTTGGTATTGTTGTTCACACCATATGTTATCCTTAATTAGACCGTAAACCTGAGTTTGATTTGAAAGGAAAGGCTGAGAAGTAAGAAATATCTGCTGATTCAAAGTATAACCTTCAGCTATTTTGGTACAAGGCGGCCTTAATAATCTACCAAAAAAAATAGGCTACTGGTATTTGAATGTCAAAGAGGCATTTAAGCCCAGATAACAAATTGAACAAAATCTGTAAAGTTCCAAAAGGAACTTACTAAAAAAACAAAAACAAAAACAAAAAAAAACTGTCATCTATTAACAAAATTATCAGTATTCAATATTTATGTAAAAAACATGAAAACGTTGAACTGTGAGCATTAAAGCTGTCGAGCTATTTCCAGAGAAGAAAGGAATGTTCGTAATGATTAAATAGTGAGTACTACAAGTCACTTTGATAAAAACTGGGAGGGTTTATTACCCAAGTAAACAGGAAAAAAGCAAAACCCACACAGCTGGTCTACACCTCCATCCAGGATCCACACAACTGGTCTACGCCTCCATCCAGGATCCGCACAACTGGTCTACACCTCCGTCTGGGATCCTAACTTACTAAATCCCCTTTCGACTTGTTCCCTTCTCCTTGTCTGTCTTTCCCCTGCCTCCTCCTTTCCAGGCTTTCCATCTCTATCTACCTTTTTCTCTATCTGTGTCCCCCTTTTCACCTGGTTTCCTACCTTCTCACTTTACCCGCACATTCTTTTTCTGCCTGACTTCTGAAAAATGTGAGGGAGTGTAAGAAAAATATGGATTTCTAGTGATTTTGACGGGGTAGGAATGAAACATGCTGGAGGCTAAAATTCAAATAATTCACATTTGCATTCTAGTGTTAAGGGAAAGCTATTAAGATGCAAAAAAAAAATGAGTTTAATGTGAATAAGAAACAGTAACTATTGAAAGGTCTGTGGTGTAAATCAAGACCCAAATTGCTAATCTAGCTATGTCCTTTATCTTCCATTCAGAGTCACCCAAAATTGCCACCTCTTTATTTATGACAGGATTTTTTATCTCTGCTGAACTCATAGAAGTTGCAAAATGATGTTCTACACATAAATTCAGCCTCTGCTCAACTTCTGTTTCATAAAAATTTCAGTGCTCTTTGAAAGTGAATAAATTTATTAATAATATTATTGCCCTCAGTCATATTTTTGGAGCCTAAATTCTTACTTTTTAAGAATATTTACCCTGGAATTATCTTTTGTTTCCCCAGTACGATATTTCAAGCCAAGAACAGACAGAATCTTTAAGATAGATTCCCATTAAAACCACGCCTTCCCAACGAAGTATATTCTTCTAAAAGCGACTCCTTCCCATCTTACCTCATTAGGTAAGACATTTTCACAGACACAGTGCTTAGTTTTTAAGAAATGTTCATGCTAATTAGGCGTATCCTACTATGAAGCAAGAAACACTTTTTTTTTGATTGACTAACTATGCAGATATAAATTAGTTCATACCTGAAGCCCTAAGTATGAATGAATCGATCAGAATGTCCTTCAGACAATGAAAAGAGAAGAGCACCAGCAGGCACTCTCTGGAAGTGGGGGGGCCTTACAAAAGACTCACCAGTCAAGTGAATCTCTCTTTTCCTGGAGTTAAAATATCATCAGCTTCGTTGGGTTGGCTGAGTCCCCAGATGGAAACCAGAGGCTGGCAGGACAACATCCATTCAGCAATTCAAAGGAGAGGCAATTTCAGGGCATATGAGAAAACAAACCTGGCTCCTATTTCATTTTGAATTAAGACTTCGGAAGACTGGGACATACATGATTTGGGGTGTTTCCATAATTGTCAATATTTGCTAATTTTGTAAATTATTTTTGCTTCTGTATGAACTAGCCACGAACACTCATATAAAATAGAAATTATTTGTTTTGAAACCTGCATTTCAATGAGGGATTAGAAATTAGAAACGTTTGCTAGCATCCCAGAGAGCAAAGGAACTCAAGACAAAGTCAATGTTATAACTGCAAGTCAGAGAAGAAAAAGCTGCACGCAGGTCACACTCTTGGTAGGAAGAAAAAAATAAGGTCTTGGCTTGTGAATCCAGGATCTGAAAAGATAAAGATAGCATCAATTACCTTCATTCACTGAGGACACAGAGACCAGGCAGAGAGAGAACTGGCCTGGGTGGAAAAACAAAGAATATACCAAAATATAATGGAGACTTGCTGGAGTTAATTTCACAGTAGACTCTGAAGGGTAAAAGGGATAAAGCAAACTCCAATAGTCAACTTACCCAACCAACCTCTATTGATTATTTCAAGAAATGGAAGAAAAGGAGGAAGAAAGGATTCCTAAAAAGAAAAGTATTGTGTGAATCAAGCCCGTAGAGAGATTTAAAACTATGGATTTGCACATCTACAGGAGGTCAATTTCTACAAAGACCAGCTAAATGAATCTAAAGCAAGGAAATGAAGGGAAACAACCAGGTTAATAGTTCGCTCCAAATTTAAGACTCTGGAACTAGAGTAAGAGCCAGGGCTGCAAAGGAATCTCCTTCAAGAAGGTCAGAATAGGGATGTGTCCTGCAGAAGCCAAAGTGGTGCAGTGGTACTGAGTCCAAGGCCTCCTCTCAAGGTTCTGGCGGCAGGAGGAGAGAAGGATCTGCCTTACAGTAAAATTAACCTGAAAATCGTGATGTAGGAGACAGAAGATGACTCTTTAAACCCTCAACAAAGGCACATTAGCGGCACCAGATGAACCCAAATAACAGATGGCACTTGTCACTGAGAAACGTCAAAGGCAATACACAAAGTTAGTAATAAGAGCAGAAGCGAGGAATGAGAACCGCCCAGGATAATGACTGTGAGAGAACAGGTGGGCGTGTGGGGAACCAGAGGGAAAGGAAACACCACCCAGAGCACTAGTGCTGGAGCGGAAGCATTTAATAACATTCAGAGACAATCGGGGAAGGAAAGAGCATCCAGGCAGTGATTCTCCTCTGATAAGTGCTCAGGTTATAGATAATATTCAGGACACTATTTAAAAAGCATTACCTACATCTCTGATTACACTCTCCGTCCAGCTTCTCCTTCCCTATCGCACCCCTGATGAGGCAGAAATTGTGAGCATGGGTTTTAGAGACAGATGAAACAGGCTCACATTTGCAGTCCACAAACTAGGACCCCAATTAAGTAACTCCACCACTGGTGTCCCGGGTGTGAGGGGGTGGGTTGTATATAAAATGTAGATAATAAAAGCATTTATTTTCTATGTTTCTTGTGAGGGTTAAATGTCATAATCTCTCAAAATGTGAACCCCTTTTTAGCACCTATAACTGTTTACACATGCCAGCCATCATCATCACTATCACTGGTGTTAAATGGCAGATAAGAGCAAGAACAGAAATCAGGGCCACCAAGAACATCCTGGTTTTCAACTGCTCACACGACAAAGTATGAGATCCGGGACAAAAGAGCAATCCATCGAACAAATGCCATTCTTCAAGAGAAATAGTATATTTAGGTCAATTCTTAAACAGAAACTTCTTTTTGTGTATAGAGTTTGATACACATAATGTATCAGGGATGAATATTTTAATATAAGATCTGTATCCTTAGTGGACATGACATTCCTTCCAGAAAAAAAAAAAAAAAAACAAAAAACTATCACACTATTTCAAGAAAATAGTAGCTTTCACCTCTAAGGCTAGCCATTCACACATGCACCCCACATCAACAGGCTCCGCACCCCCAGCTGAAATGCTGAAGTACGTCTGAAACACTGACGCTTGAGAAAGTTAATAAAAAGCCCCCTGACTCCATCAGCAAATTCAATAGTGGAAAACCAGGCACTTATTATTCAAGGAATCTTATTGTTATGCAAAATTATTTTCTTGGATCTGATGCATTTTTATATGGGAGGAAAGCATTGTGTCATATAATTGTGATAATTTTTTGCAAAGTGAAATTAATTTAAAATAGTGTGATAGAGCCTAATACACATTTTAGCTCTGGTAGAAGGCATTCGAATACAATTAGTATGCAGTACTCCATCTCAACTGGAAAGGAAAGAAATTGGTGTGACCAATGGAAATGCTATTTGCTATTAACTGGCTGAAACAGCAGCGGGTCTAAAGTGTGTGCATCTCATTTTGGATTTAATTATTGCAATAACATCCCATTTGCTTCAAGGTATTACAATTATCTTCTGTTTTAAATTGAAAGGTATTTTAGAATGAATGAGGTTAATGAAGCAAAAGGTTCAAATGTCCGAAGCACTGAGCTTTAAAGCAGAACAACCTACATTTTAAACAAGTCCTTACTAAGAGTACGTGCAAAATGTACCTCTCTCTTCACCAAAACCCCACTGCGTGTACCAAGTGACACATAATAATTTTCTTTTGATTTCAATGCTATTAAGTAAAAAAAAAGGAAAAAGAAAAGAAATAAGATGTTACACACAGACTGACAATTGATAGCAGACATTTAACATTAATCAGGCTCTAGAATAAAACTCCTTTTTCAAATCTCATACCATTTGCAAGTATGAAATATTCACTTAACTTCTTGTAAGAGAAAACTATTTCAAAGTGAAGTCCAATGAAGCTTCAAATCTGAGTGTATCGAGTGGAAGACATTATCTTGTACTTAATTAGCTCTTCCTGTAATAATTCAAAATATTTTTAAAAAATATTCAGCACAGATGTCAGTGGTTGGGGCTTTTTAAATACTAAGAGCTCTTTAATTAGCTGTCTTTGGTTTCTGGGTTGTTGTTTTTTTTTTTTTTTAATCTAACGGTGTGACATGTTACAAACTTTATTAATTTTTCAGATGTTATGTATCTGTGACCTGAGCCCTTTAGGAAATTTCACTGGAGAATCTTCTTTTCTGAGGTAGCAATCACTTGAGGGTGGGAAGGGGTCTCTGTAAGATGGCCAAGTGTAAGCCAAGTTAGCCACAGGGCACAGGAGGCACAAAGCTCAGGACCCAGGATACTTTTAGGAAACACTGACGTACTTGAATTTTCTATAAAATAAGAATTAGAAAAATTAATATAATACAGCCTGGGTTATATTTCTCTTTATACTAACATAGTTATTATAATATTTTATTATTATTTTTTTAAATAGTGGAAGGGACCACAAAGTCAAAATTACTTTTGGCAAAGAAAAGCTTAGGTCAGCCCAGGCTTAAGTACAAAAAGTGTTTTTGTTACACGGAAATCTCACGGATCCTAAGAGGAGAAGATACCCTTGTACCTCAGAAGAGCTTGAGAATCATCAGATATTCTTTGTCTTCATCAAAACCCTTCATCAAAACTCCAGAGGGTGTACCGACTGAGATGTAATCGTGACATATGAATTTTGGCCTGTGCTCAATCTTTGAAGCTGCTCCTGTCTGCTTCTCTGTAACTTTGTTTTCTTGTATCTCTGCTCGATAATCCTCTGACTTAGGATCTTTGCCACTCAGGCTCCTTGACCTTCCCATTCAGCTCTCCAGAGCTAATTGTTTCAGTCTAATTGTCCTTCTTAGTGTCAGCTCTTACCCGGCCATCCCTCCAGTCCCTGAGCACACAGATCCGGCCAGAAGGGGGCGGGGTACAGTTAGAATAAGCAAGCGCATAAGTCTTTACACTACTGAGATTCCTCCTAAATAATTCACCCGAGTTTCTTCTTCCATGTACTACTTACTGTTATTAGAAGGAATTGGTGAATTCATTTTGCATAAGAAAGAACAAACAGCATTTCTCAATAATTTACAAGTACAGCTATTCAATTAGTCTCACACATACAGAACCTGTATTTTAATCTTTAGCACACATGATTAGATTATGTTAACTGAACACGTTAAATGGAAACAACTAAAAGAGAAGTAAAGATAAACTCATTTGTTTTTACTGAGTATGATTTCTTATACTAATAAAGTGTATTATTTGAAATATTTTCTCTTCCAAATACATACGCGCACACACACATATACACAAATAATTTTATCTCAGTGTAACAGAAAATATTTACCTAAAGGAGTTCCTAGAGGTATCGGGATAAGGAAGGACCGCAAAGCACAATCTAAAATGTGATTTAAACTCTATTTCAGCTTTGTTTCAAGACCAGTTTCAAGATAATCCATCGACAATCACTCTGAATAGACCATAGGCAAAAAATCAAGTTCATTTTTTAATCGGTTCTCACTCATATGGTCAGGAAACCCTTTCATCAGAACAATCTTAGTTATAATGACTATCCACGGAACAATATGAAACATTATAGATGCACTAGAAAAAATTATCACATATCCATGTAAAATACCAACATTTAATGCGTGCTTATTATGTCGCAGACTCATTTTCAGAACTTGACTTATACATCTCATACTATTTTACAACAAAAATTACTGTTGTCCCCATTCCATAAATATGAAAATTAATGCACAGAGATATTAAGTAACTTGCTCAAGGTCACAGAGTAAGTGGGATAGCCAGAATAGGAACACAAGCAGCCTGGTTCAGAGCCGGGGCTCAACAATGCTGCCACACAAACACGTATTAGTGTGTGTGTGTGTGCGCGTGCGCACACACACCTCTGTTATTTATAACATGCTTCTCTTTCTTACAAGCAAGGGAGGGTAAAATTTTATATTCAGTAAAATCAATTTGCTCTGCGTTAATTATATGGCCATATCTTTTATGGTCATTGGTGTCTCCTCCCTTCTCCAATCCTCACCAGGCCCAGCTCTCTCATTGCTGAGTGACAATTCCAGTGTGCTTCTCAGCCACAGACCCTGTAGGGTCCTTCCTTTCGCTCCTTCAAGAGTGGCAAGAGCTTCTCATGGTTCCTAGTAAGAAAGACTCTCCTTGACCAAACTTCAGTCAGGATTCTCGGGACACTTTTTTCCAAATTGGCCTTTACCTTTGCATCTCTGCATCACCCAATTTTTGCAAAAATCCTGCTAAGTCAATTTAGAGAGAATCTCCCATCCCCAATATTGGATCACCTTGATATGTGATTAACTTCCTCACCCACCATCAACCTCCAGGTGACATCAGATCACCCAGGCCTGCCTCCAGGAAGAATCCTGTCAAGTTGGTTTGTCCGGAATCATTTCTCACCCCTGAGGCTTTCTTCCTCTTAATCTTTCTGCCACTGATTCCCACCCTGATCCCTGGCTATAAATCTCTCCTTGTCCAGGCTGTGTGTGGAACTGAGCTCAGTTCTATACCAAAGTCTCTTTTCCCCTTTTGTGATAGTTACTGGGTGAAATCTGCTTGCTACTTTAACTAGAGTCTAGCTCTAGTGTTATTTCTTTAAAACTAGTCACTAAGGTTAACTATCTCAGTTTGGTCCACTTAATTCTAAAACGGCCCTTTTATCCATCTGATCCCTGGAGGGCCACGGACTGATAAAGAGAGAGATGGAGAATTAAAGACCTAGATTGTTTGACTCAGTCGTGAATCTTGAAACAAACAAAAACACATATATAAGAAAAGGGAAAGGAAGAGAAAGGGGGGCCCTAAAGTTAGTTGTGCCCTTTTAAGACCACTGAAAGGAGGATTGGCATCAGAATGACTTGTAGAGAAGGGAGGCTTCAGAATCACCTATTAAACTTCCTGTGCTGGGGAGACAGAAATAGCAGTGAGTAAGCACCGTCCACAGAGCACTCCCTGAGATTTGTGAGTTTAAATTCTAGGGAAGAAAATATACAAATAAGCATTGTATTAAATCTTACAGGGTGATACAAGTGAAAAAAATAAATGACCTAACTGATCCAGTCTTCAGTTTAGGTTGATGGAGGAAATGACCCCTCCACTATGTGGGGGTGTAACGGAACCAATATAAAATCACGTACATATTCATACGAAGGACAAAACACAAATGTGGTCCAGAAAGGAAGAGGGGAGAGGAGGGGGAGGGGAGGGCGAGAGGAGGGAGGGCATTTGCCAGGGTCCCACCTAATGTGCACAATGCAAGGGTACATTTCACAACAACTAAGAATATATTATAAATGTCTTACCACTAAAAAAATAAGTGAGGTGATGGCTATGTTAATCAGTTTGATTTAAGCATTCCACATTGTATATCAAATCATCCCATTATAACCATAAATGTATACAGTTCTGATTTAATAAAAATTTAATTAAAAAAAAAGTACCTGGTCAAGTAAAAAAGAAAGCAAGAACATTTTGGAATAAAGGAAAACTAAATGATCCGTAATTTGTTTTAGACATAATATTTCAAAAATATAGCATTCTTTCTCTGGTAACTATTCTTAAATGCATTTTGTGATCTCAAAAATATTTCCAGTATTACTCGAAATTTAATTATAATAAATATATACTGTATGATTATATCATACCAAATATATGACAATATATCATAATCAAAGATATACTAATATGACTAAAGAAGTAAATACATTTAAAAACATATTAAATATAGCTACCTTGCTAACTGGATATTATAGCTTTCAAGGGCCTATTTTAAATTTAAGTTTGAGACAAAATTATACTAATGCTATAGGATATTATTTTTTCATGGAATGTTAAGCTTTCCCATTTAAAAGGAGCCCTTTGCAATAAAGTAAAGCTTTCTTAGGGCAAGAATATTTAGCAATGATGTATCAAATCAAAGCTTAATTATGAATATTTGGCAACTTTAATTAAATGAAACATTTGGGGATTTTCTATTTGTTCGTTGGCTTCCTTTTTTGAGAAAATGTGTATATTCTGCTTCTTTGTTTAGACAGCTCTTGAAGTAAAATAACTTGGTTCTAATGTATTCAGTCAGAAGGTAAAAATGTCAGATCAGATTACTCCCATAGGAGACTATGAACTGTCACCTCAATAGACCTCTAATCTAAAAGTTATTGATAGAAATATTTTCTAAAAACAGTGAAAAGCTTTGAAGTAGGTGAATTCAAATTTGTTGCTGTTAAAAATAGCTGCTTCCTAGAGCATACTGTTCTCTTCTTAACTTTTAATGAACTCTTGAAAGCTCACTTGAGAATGATAATCAGGTTGGCATTATTCTCTAAGTGCCCCAAATCTAAAATCAGAGCGAAACTTTTAAAACAACAAAGACATAATATTTGGGCTTAATATGCACAATGGATAGCTCCATATTCCAGTAGGTAGCTTTCTTGTATTTAATAATAAACTTTGGACAGCTTTCAAGTTAAATGTAGACAGTGCTTCATAATAATTTACATTTCAATGGTGAGGTGCCATCAATGGTAAAATACTGCATGAATAATCAAATAGGTTATCAACACATAGTAGGAACTGATATAGAAAAGTCCATGCTGAAGCCTCTTTTAAATGTAATGTGATCAATGGCAATATGCTAATCTCAATATTGAGGCTCCTTCTAGTTCATATTTTAGGCATTTTGTAAAAATGTCCATTAAATCTGAAACAAAAAGGTCCTCGCTTATAGCCCTAACTTATCTTAGAAAATTAGTAATGAATAATAATTGTTGTGGTAGAATAACATTTTCAAATTTCAAGTCTACTCTGGCCTTTATGAGTTAAAATGATGCACTTAAAATTTCAAAGTTATATTCCTTTGTCATATACAATAGTTTATGGAAGAGTGGGTAAATTTTATTTAAGCTTGATTTTCTTTTAAATGTTTATCAAGTTCAGAAGAGCAACATTATTCATTTAAAATCCAAGTCATTAATTCTGAGTGACAAAAAATGATAAATAGTTTTTGATTTCATGCAATTTGACTTTTTATAACATTTTATTATGGTCATTTTCAAGCAGTTAGCAAAGTTAAAAGAGTTTCAAAATAAATATTTGTCTTCCCACTACCACGATTTTAACTATTTATCATACTTATCTGTTAAAGTCTATCATTAATCTTTCCAACCATCAATATATCTTATTTTAATATACATTAAAATCAATATATTAATTTTAATGTAAATCAATAATAGATTTAAATGTAAGGCACAAAACTATAGAAACCCTAGGGAAAAAAAGTGTGGGAAAAATTCTTTTTTTTTTGAAAAATTCTTAATCTTATTGGCCGAGGAAAGAATTTATGAAGAACACCCCACTAGCAATAGAAGCAACAATAAAAATAAGTAAATGGGACATGACTAAGTTGAAAAGCTTCTGCACTGCTAAGTACACAATCAATGAAGCAAAGAGACAACCTTCACAATGAGAGAAGAGATTTGCAGGCTACAAATTCTACAAAGGGCTAAATAACTGGAATTTACAAAGAGCTCAAGCAAATCAACAAGAAAATATCAAAGAATCCCATTAAAAAGTAGGCAAGAGACATGAACAAAAACTGTTCTCATGAGGACTGAGGAATGCACAACAAACGCATGAAAAATGAAAATGGTAATCATCCCTAATCACCAGAGAAATGCAAATCAAACCCCCTTTCAGATATCACCTAATCCCCATGAGAATGGCCCACACCACAAAGCAACAGAGGCTAGTGTAGGTATAGAGAGAAGGGAACCCTCCTGCTCTGTTGATGGAACTATAAATTAGTGCAGCCTCTGTGGAAAGACGTATGGAGAGTCTTCAAAGAACCAACTGTAGACTTGCCATTTTGAGACTACATTCCCAAAATAAAAAAAGATATTTTATCATAAGCAAATTTGCACTCCAATGTTTATAGCAGCAAAATTCACAATTGCAAAGATGTGGCAACACCCAGATTCCCTTCAATACATGAATGGATTAATAAGTTGTGGAATATGTATACCATGGAGCCATAAAGAGACAGAGATTTCTGTATCTTTGCAAGAACATGGATGGATTTGGAGACCATTTCTCCTAAGTACCGGAAGAATTAAAAGCATCACATGTACTCGGTACTAAATGGGAACCAGAAGATTACTGACTACATGCTCACATGAGAGAAAACTAAATCAATTCAAGTAAGGGTGAGGAAAAAAGGGGTTAGGTAAATTCCTACCGTGGGTACACTGGCAGGAATATGGCACACTTCTGGGTGAAGGACACGGCTAAAACATGAACTTAACTTTACGAAAGCAAGCCATGCAATTGTATATTAATCTGAAATATTAAATCTGAAATTTCAAATAGATTATCAATATTGAATAGCTGAAATCTCAAATTTAGAATACTAAAAAAAAAAAGATATTCTAAATAATCTGAAATAACAATCATTAAGTGATATGAATAACACATAAGTTCCAACCATAGATATATATGTTTCCAAAAAATAAAATCAAATCTTACATATTGTATATGTCACTCAAGTGCATTAGCCAGGGCACCAGCAGGAGAAAAGAAACTACTCCGAGTAATTAAAAAATTCCAAAATATTAGGCTGGGTACAGTGGCTCACACCTGTAATCCTAGCACCCTGGAAGGCTGAGGCAGGTAGAGTGCTCAAGCTTAAGAGTTCAAGAACAGGCTAAGCAAGAGAGAGACCCCATCTCTACTAAAAAAAGAAAATCTCGCTGCACATTATGGCCAGCACCTGTAGTCCTAGACACTTGGAAGGCTCAGGCAGGAGGACAGGTGGAGCCCAAGAGTTTCAGGTTGCTGTGAGCTATGACACCAAGGCACTCTACTCAGGGTGACAGAAAGAGACTCTTAACTCAAAACAAAGCAAGCAAACAAACAAACAAACAAAAAACACCCAAATACCCAAATATTAACACAAGACTTTTAGTGGGTTATTTTATCTTGGTTGAGTATAGCGTCTCTCATGTGATGTACATTTTTATAAATGGGACTGAACTAGTAAGGGGCGCCAACATTTAAAAGGAATTGGCATTCTCAGCCTTCCCAGCCTTGAATCCTTTCCTAGCCACCCTCCTCACTCTTGGGGCAGAAAGACTGATCCCCGCAGGCTGTAAGCCTGCACGGAGTCTAAAAGTAAATTGAAAAACTGAATTAATGCAGTCAAAGACGATATTTAAAATTAAATTTTGTAGACCGGTAAGCAATTTATCAGTCCTGCCACAAGAGGATCAATTGGACCTGTACAATCTCTTTTCTTAATCCTACTTTGAAAAAGAAAATCAACAAAACAAACTAAAAACCTCACATGTTTATGAACACTACTTCTGTCATTAAAGAGTTGACTGGGACAATGGATGAATATGAAAAAGGAGCACTTTCTAGCGTGCTGTGGCCACGGCATTTGATGTGGAGAACTTCTGATTTCCTTCTCTGAGGCAGAACCAGGATAATGAAGAACCAGCTGAAATGGCTTTCAAAGCTGAGGAGAAAAATGAACCTGCTTTGGTCCTGCTATTTGGCAATGCTATCAATCCAAAGAGTCCTGACCCAAGATGGTAAAAATGAGATCATTTAATAAAAGAAGCAAGTTTTCAAGGTCTTCTGTTAAACTGGCACAAGGAGGATCATAGCTACAAACACCTTGCAAATACAAAAGTCCCCACCCCAGTAAAATTATGTATAATTTAGTTAGTATAAATATATATATACACTAACACAGAGAGGGTGAATAGGTTCCATCTTATGTGGCAACTCGGATCAACTGGCAGTGACAGCCTGGAGCCCTGTCCTGAGTGACCACAGACGCAGGCTCCTTTGGGCCAGGTGGGGAAGGGTGCCTGAGGAATGCTGGGTACCCCTTGCTGGAAGGGCCGGGGACTAGCAGCAAGTCTTGTTCATTTGTTAGTCCTGTCCCAAGCTCTAACCTGAAAGTACAATTTGGTCAGTGGCTGTGAAACACTGAGGTAATAGAACTGATTTCTTGGTGTGACAGTCTACCCTTTTCAACACTGTAAGATTCATTCAGAGGCCATTTTCTTGCTGACAAAAATAAATGACAGTTTCATAGTGACAAAGGTTCATGGATTATTCAAATCATTTTAAAAGGTTTTTCATAGTTTGGGATGACATTTACCCTCATCTCAGCAGAGTATCAAAGAAATCTGTAAGGGACAGTTCAGTGATCCTGTGTTCTATGGAATTCCTGGGCTAAATCGACAAAACATGGTCAATTGTTCACCGTCATTACAAGCAACAAAAAGATCCCAGCCTTGCCTCAATTCCATAACTAAGGAGTGGTTTGTAAAGGGGTTTAGATTGATTTTTCTTATGCTGAAATTGTTTAGATGATGATGGATTGGGGGCGGAAACACATTAAAAAACATAAAATAAAAGCGACATAGTTTTGCCTTAATGGCAGCAGTTAGAGGATAAAAAATACACGAGATCTTTTTTTCTACTTTCCAAATCCCTCTCCTACGAGTGGGAAGTGCTGAACTGATCCCAGCACTGATTTTCCTTTTCATCTCTTCATACATCAACTGCAGTTTACATTTCTGAAAAAGTTTTGAAAAGAAAATAAATCTACTTGAGAAAAAAAAATGTAGTGTTGGCCTTTATGGAGCGTAAGCATTTGGTAATATGTGTATGAAATGCCAACTCCAAGATTTCCTGTGGGCACAAGCATTTTGGATTGGAACCTTCTGCCCTCTCTCCACATTAAAGTGCTCATTCAGGTCCCTCTTCCCGTCCTCTACCCTGCCACACACACCTGCATGTATTTTTAAATTATCTTTATAAATATCTAACTTCGCCTTACGTGGTGTTCGTTTATTTTTTCTTTTACCCTGTTGTTGCCTCTGGTGGCTTCTTTGCTTGTGTGTGTGTGTGCATTTCTGTGTTTTTCACATTTTCCAATAACAGCTAGTAGATTTCTCCACTGTTGATAAAGGAATAATTTAAGTCCTAGAGATAAAAATGAAGATGCTTTTGAAAATAAGAGGTATCTGACCTATGGATTCCACTGTTGAAGACTGCCATCTTCTAATTTCACCTCTCTCTGGGGAGGAGGGACTCAGCTGTCCCTTCTATGTCCAGGAGCCACCTCTGGAAAGTCCGGTGAAGCTGGTGCCTGGTAGGAGGCCCTTGAGACTGCATCCCCTGACGGGCGTGCCCAGGAGCACCATCCTGCGGGACTTCTCTCCGTAGCAAGGCGCCATCATCTTCATTCCATTTCTTACTATTTCATTCTAATTCACAGCCAGGGGGGTTTGTATTCTCTGTGTAATTTTGCCCATGCCCTCAAGTCTTGTTTGGCTTATCAAATGAGAGATTCACTTTTAATGGAAAGGAATCTGCAGGACGCTAAAAGAAGAGTTTGTCGGAGTAACAAATGAGAACAATCTAGTACCATCATCTACTGTGGACAATATCTTAAGTTTCTCATCAATAATCCCCAAAGGCTTAAAACTTTTGTCAGCCAACTAGGAAGGTTCCTTCTCATCTGCTGGTACCCAAAGTGTGTACTACATGCCAAGAATTATATCTATTTGGTTTTATAAAAGTTGTTTGAAATATTATTCTCTGGTAATTTCTAGGAACAAATTAGTTGGATTTA
Organism: Otolemur garnettii; assembly: GCF_000181295.1. Taxonomy (NCBI): domain Eukaryota; kingdom Metazoa; phylum Chordata; class Mammalia; order Primates; family Galagidae; genus Otolemur; species Otolemur garnettii. Next base: position 12,310,475 of record NW_003852430.1, on the reverse strand, counting down.
CTCTTCAGAATTACCCCAGTTACATGGCGAGTTTTCCCTCAGAAGCTGTCATCTACACAAGGGCTCTGCCAGTCTGGTCCAACTCACTGGCCTCAAGTATCTGCACCATGGGAAGCAATATTCAATATTGAAAAGTTGGGAAGAACTTACGTCCTATTCTAGGATAATGTTTCAGGATTTGTAATGCAAAATATGTAGAATATAGGGAAATGTTTTTATTATAAATAAATGCTTCCCTTTAAAACAAAATTTTAACATTTACTTAATTAGTTTTCCAGTGGTGAAAAATACAGAAAAGTTAGAGAATTACACGGTGATGTACACAGACCCCAACATAGGCATCAAAATGACCAGGGAAGCTTTGTACAAATAATAAATGTGCCCAGACTCACCCACCAGAGATTCTGAATCAACAGATTGTGAGAACATCTCTGACTATGACATTTTTAGGACTATTAGTCATGTTCTTCTTCTTTGTTTTGATTCCTGGAACCCATAACTTGAATAAATAACTCTTCTATCTGTTTCCCTGGCACCTTCTCAAGCACATTTTTGTTCCATTATTAACAATGATATTCCCTCTAAATGACCAGGCTCTGCTTTTTAATACCTACGTGTCCATCACTAACTGAGAAGGTGAGAATGACGCTTTCGTGCCTGTCATACGATAGACATTCAGTGATGCCAGCAGCCAAGAGTGAAAAAAATGAATAAAATACAGAAAATTAACAATATGCAATAAATAAGCTGAAAAACAGAAACTAATACATAGTCCTATCTATGAGTCAAGTGTTTCTATTCATTTTGAAAAACAGCTTCCAGTTCTTCACCGTGTGATCTAAGCTTCTTACTTTCTTAGTCTTTCCCCGCCGGTTTCTACCCTTTCCATTATAATCTTTCACGTTCTTCAGTGATTGTCGTCTCATTTAAATGTTCTTTAAAACTTGTCTTTCTCTGTGTTGTTTACCTTTTTTCTGGCTTGCTCAATACCAACCACGTAATAATCATCCAACTCAAAACTCTTCTAAATTGCAAGAACATTCTATAAAATTAAAACACGATAATTTGTTGGTTAGCTACAAACTCAACCTAAATGACAATAATTACATATACGGCAATATAACCATAATAGTTATACTACCGTCTACTTAGTAATCTGTATATCTGTTTATCTGCCTACCATGGATCCATCATCTCTTTAGCTATATGAGTATGTAACATCCATCCATTTATCATATCTTTCTATGTGTATTTGTTTCTTGATCTGTGTCCCTTTTATCTTTACCAGAAACGTAAATAGTAGAAGTTACTAGCTCAATTTAATTACAAAACTCAATTTTATGTCATATATAACCTTCAGGAAATTAGTTAAATATTGACTGGTACATTTAGAATTCAACCTTGAGTTTGTCTGATTACAAACCCCATGGCCTTTGAAAATCTTCAACAGTAAAGACCAAGGGAATCAGGGCAATATGGAATTACTGTTTTACCAAATGCTAAAGATTAAATAAGGCAAGCAATAATAACATCCACTGGTGGAATTAGCAACAGTGCTGTCCAATTTGTTTCAGTAGAAAGAAGACAATCCAGGCTGAGGACGCTTTCTAGACAGTGAACACAGCCACGCAGAATCAAGTGGCTACGTAACTGCTTTCTACTTAATTGACATTATTAACATGGCCAGTATGGGTTGACCCCAAAGAAAGTTATAAATGGCTTAATCTCCTATAACAAAAGATGCATGAGGGAAGAAATTCAACATAAAAAGGCATTTCAGATATATGTTTTAAAAAAATAGGTACTATAAATGAGTTTATATGATCAAAGAGAAAAAGACACTCATCTTCCACCTAAAGCAGCAGTTCTCAACCTATGGGTCACAACCCCTTTTTAACAATGAGAATACATTGTGGTATTGGGAAAGTTGAGAACCACTGACTTAGACTAATAAAATCACGTGACTCAATAATGATAATCAACAGCAGGCTATATATAAAAATTTCTAACGTTAAAAATATCAAACGCCTTGCTTTAAGAGGTCCCTCCTAAAATAAACCGTGAATGAATGAGTTAATTAAATAGGTTCATTAAATTGGTATTTTATGAAATTTGCCTTGTCAACGAAATGCAAAGATGGTCCTCCAAAAAAGAATAATGTAAAACATTTCTATACAGAAATACAGAAAGTTGGTCTTTTCAAATATAAATTCAGAGTTGAATATTGTGATCCCAAGGTTTGATCCATCCCACACAAATTTCCTCAGAGAGTACCTTTTTAGCAATCTTTTTTCATTCGCTGAGGTCTTTTTATTCTCCCAGACTGAGCAGAGGGAACAGCACAGGTGATAATTCTCTAAGAGTGGGAAATACCACCCAACAAGGGATTTGCACAATGGACTCAATTCACAAGAAAATGAAAAGTCCTTTCGTGAACCAAAGCAATCTACGGTTTTCAGATTTTCTTTAAAGCAAATGTCCATGCAAAGTTAATTACAATTTGACTAGATTTGCTTTATGCTGACCTCCTGTTATCTAAAAAAAAAAATCCATAGACTCTATGATCCCGCAACTATTTGGAGCCAAGTTAGAAACTGACATTTAATTACCTGCAATCATTAGAATAAAAACTACATAAATGTTTATGATTCAAAATTTTTCACACATTTATATTTTCTTATAAATCTAAATATTTTAGAAGTAGCTCATGAGGTGTTTTGCTCTATGTCAGAATGATAATATATCCAGTACAGGAATTCCCTTATCCAAATACTTTCATTAATTCATTTCTGACTTTTATTTTAATTTTAAATGAGGCTGTGTAGAAATCTCATAATTTTCTCTTGTAAGCTTATTTTTAGACTATAAAAAGACAATGTCAATTTTCAAACATACAAGGGGGTATAGAAAATTTTAAATCTAAAACTCACAAGTGGCATCATTAACATCACTTGGGTGGGGTTTTTTGTATTTTTAATGCGGAAAAGCAAAGACAGAATATGTTCGACCTTTAATTTCCAAAAGAGGCATTTGATTCATTGGGACACAATAATCTCAAAAACCAATATTTGTTTAAAGAGAAAATGGGAAATTCCAAAAGTTCCCTTTAAATATTAAGATTCAAGCCTGGCTAATTCAGATCATAAAGGTTTACTTTAAATTACTGATGCCAGGCAGGAAAAGGAGTGGAAAGCCTTCAGAAGGGAGGAAGGGAGATTCAGATAAACAGAACCTGGACAGAGCCTACCCCTTTGGGCCTCGGCCAAGCACAGGAAGGGGCTGAGAAAATCCACAGTGGAAATGTAAGACATACAAATGGGAAATCCAAGAACATCCGAGTGTTCATTTCCCTCACCACAATACTTAATATACTGCAGGCAGTGACTTTGCCTCTGTAGGACTGAAAGCATTTAAGAATTAAGAATGCAGAGATTGTCTATGTGGACTTTCAGGGATCCCCATATGTGCTATATGATAACAGCCAGCAGGTGGACCCCATCGACCTAGAAGAGAGACCAGGAGGAGCTCGCAGCAGCAACAGCCCATGAGTCTCCCCTGCTGTGACTATAAGAGCAATGGTCAAGCAGGTCCCCAAATACCATACCCATCTCCAGGACAGCAGAGGAGCCCCAGGCACACAGTCCAGGTGACTTTCCCTAAAACCAGAAGGCATATTCATAGGCTTTCTCTTACCTCCCGGTGCCATCTTGGAATGAGAAGGCAAACTGTCTAAGGAAAGATTATGAATTTACTCAGAAGAGAGCTTTCACGGAGGCTTTAGATTTGACCCCTTCTGCTCTCCCTACTACTCACCCCTACCGATTAGAGACAGAGGAACACAATAAGAAACTGCACTCAGAAGGACAATTCTTCTCCAGGCGATCTGTGTTAAAGTCAGTTTTGACATGCTATATCGTAGTACCCAGATATGATTTTGGGACAGGATGATTTTTTTGCAATTATAGCCATTTTTTAAAAGCCTCACATTTCTCCCCTTTGCCATTTCCATACAATCTAGCAGCTATCCACACTGTCCTATACTGTACCTACTAGTCGCCTGCCGCAATTTCAATTGAAATTAATGAAAACAATAAAAGTAAAACTTCAGTTTGCGAGTCACACCAGCCACATTTCAGAAGTGTTCAATAGCCATAGATATTGACTACTTCCATCACCACAAGTTTTATGGGACATCGCTGACAACGGGCTGTGCTGTACCCAATGCCTCATAACAGGAGATATGAAATAGCCCAGCACAGGAGAGAAATGAGCATTCCTGACTTTGGTTCTAAAAGCCTAGACCCAGAGGGACATAGCAAGGACTATAAGACATCAACACAGTAATTGAGAGGATGAGATTTAAAAGGACTGAAGCTTTCTCCAAAGACAGGAACCGTGGCCAGGGAGCGAGGGGATGGTAGTTTAGGAAAGCTCAAAGTGCCCATTTGCTTTCCTTAATGTAGACTGAAAACAACAAAATGATTGCCAGCTTCGAAAGGAAGATGGCACAAGACCTAGGGGTCGGGATGAGAGAAACACAGCATGATTCTGAGGTAAACTATCGGAAAAATAATTGAGGGCCATATGGGCTGCCGGCCGCCCCAGCGGACATCTGTGGGCTTCCACAGAGGACTCAAAAGCAAGATGGATTAACCCTCCCGCACGCACCTCCCCCTGCCCCTCTTCCATGCCAGCGCCTTGGTACTAGTTATCCCCAGAACTTTGATACGTCTCAGAGGAGTGAAGTGGGAGGCTGTGTAAAATATTCACTCTCATGAGAGGTTTCTGTCACTCTAAAGGACAGTGAGTCTAAATGGATCTATATGTCCTATTACCCAAGTTGGGAAATGAAATAATATTCACACTCTTTGTACTTTCTTATAATCGGGTTCAATATGTCAATTTTCCAGGCCCCTGGCATCATGCCTCCTACAAAGAAAAACTGCCCAATTTGTCAACAGTTCCAAATTTGCAAATGACGATTTTGAGTGCCTTCCAGATTTGGGGGTAGATGCCACGTGTCCCTGCTGATTAATGTGCATCTAATTTGTCAATTAATATAGAACATCCAGTCCTGCTGATATCGTAAGTTCAGGATGAAAAAAAAAAACTGTTTTGGTAATCCACAGACATGCATATGCATAAAAATCAAAGATTGATCAGAGAAAAGAAACACTAACAGTGTAAGGTATCGTGCATTATTTGGGTTTAAGAAATCCCAAGGCCAGGTTTTGTTCCCTTCATTGATGACATACTGGGGAATGTTTTGATAGACAGCCATATCCCGGGCTTGAAAATGCATTCCATTTACTCTTTTTGCTGTGCAAAGATTTTCACAAGCCTAAAACCCACAGTTGTAATTATCTGGACATGTGAGGAAAACCATAACCCATAGAATTCACAAAGGAGTAGACATTTTTATTAGGAAAACTTTGGCTTCAACCATTTCCCCACTATTAGATCTTTTCTTAGACTGACAGTTATCTTCAAAACTGAACATACTCTGTGTTTTCAGCTTCTAACTTTCTTTAACGAGATTCTTCTGCACAGCTAGGTAGTCCTGGAAGACCCTACGACCAACTTTCTTTTTTAGGATATAAGTGTTGATTTTGAGAACCCTTCTGAAAACATTATTTCATTGTTGACATTTGTAAGGAGGCAACTCTCCCTTCAGTAATAGCAACCACCTTCATTTCTCTCTACAATGCCCTGTGCAGTCAGAAAAATCTTCCTTTTCCACCTCCCAGCACAGGAGCGGGAATCAAAAGACAAACTTGTTAAAACAGTGATATTAAGTTTCAAAATTCTATCAGTTTCAAAATTACAGTAATACAACATAGCAGCAAAATGTTCAATAACCTCTGGTAGACAGTATTAGTCTCAAATAACCACTTCAAAACATCCCCATGGCTGCCCTTACTTGTTTGATTTTAGCATTAGTTAAGGACCATTGCTGGTGAATGTGCATCTCATGGGCCTTTGATACCAAAAGTACAGATTTAAGGAACCACTAGTATGTTTTATATTTTTAAACCAAGGTGCAGTCATGGTATAAAATACAGAATATTTAGATGCTTTGTCTCACTTCTTAAAATTAGAATAAAAAATTAAAAAGCAAAAGTTCAAGGTCAAAGAGTAAATATACCTGGAGCAGCATGGCTTATATTGGTTCAGTATCCTAGCTTGCTGTATTGCTATTCTTTACTTTCTTTATTTTTTTTTTCTTTTTCTCTAATTTTAAATGTGGAAGAAAGAAGATTTTCATTGCTTTAAACACCAAATTAACTTCCTGGGGGACAATCAGTGTAGTTTTTCCCTATGTAAACAGCCTTTGAAATGACATCAAAGTTAATGGACTCTAAAACTGATTTCAAGAGATTTTGCTTAGTTACACCAAATGTTAAAAAATGTTTATCCTATTTTAAGTTTTCTAGGGAATATATTTAAAATCATGTTTAGAAATAATTATTAAAATCCTCCTTCTTAATTATAAGGTTGTCTAAAAAATGCATTTAATCCACATAGTTTCTATATATGAGCTTGTGTTTTCATGTATGAGCAATACCGTTGTTGATCTTCAATATTCTAACAGGTTTCTTTGGGAATTAAGAACTAACTTCTTTGAACTGACTTACTGCCTGTTAAGAAAAGAAAATGAGAAAAGGCATTTGAAATTTATAAACAATCTAGATATTCATTTTTTAAATGGTTAAATTTATGTATACAGTAGAAAGACAGACAGACAAATAGATCCTTTTAATCAAAGTTTAAGATAGTACTCAGGCAGAGTAAAAATAGAAATTGGCACTTTAATGAACTATTATAAGTTAATGGTCTATATTAGTACCCAGAATAGCAGATATACAGCAATATAGTATACTATAGTAGTAATATACTGAAAATAACCTGTTATCTGATATCCATATGTACTTAAAAACTTATTTCAATAATGCAAAAAGGTGAATTAAAGAATATATTATCTTTCAGATGACAGCTATTATATTTAAAATAGCAGTCTAAGAGAGTGACAACTAAAGAATCAATGCATTTAAAATCAGTTACAGTATGTAGGTGGTTACAAAATGAATCATAAATTTATATGCACAGTCTACAGCCAGGGGAGTTAACTAACTGAGATGCTTGGTAATGAAGAGGCTTCACAGAATGTGTACAAATGGCTGCTAGCCATCGCCACATCAATTTTAAAATTTCTCTGAGAGGGATAAAACTCAGACATTACACATTCATCTATCAATCGACCAAATGCCCAGTCCTCTCCTCAAGGCTCCTGAATATTCATGCAATTGTGACTTAACATTCTTACAAAGTCAGCAGCTATTTTCAGAGAGAAAGAAGAAAGAAGACATGATGAGAAGCCTACCACAATTTCCACCATGATTCAGGCAGTGAATCAGAAAAACAGTCATGTACTCCACAAAGCACATTCAGCTTTATCATGATCCATTCAAATATTCAACTGATGCCACTAGAAATACAATGGATAAATTACTATTCCTAACCCTATATATATTTCAACCTACTTTGTCTTAAAAGTAATTACAAATGGAAACAAAAATCAGTGAAAAGTATTTGGGGAAATCTTTATCAAGTCTCTAATGTTTACAAAATATTGTGACATTATTGCCTGAAAAAAAAAAAGCGCTAGCTGTTTTATGAAAAGATTATTGTCATTTAAATTTTTTTTGGCATAGTTTTTTTCCTTTCCTTAGGAAAACTGCAACCCAGAGCAGGCTCTGTATGAAATAAATAGAAAAATATACATAACATAATAAAGCACAGGGAAAAATGAGAGGAAAGAACTGATTTATTGAAGGGGACCAGCCATATGCTAGGTACCAAGTTAGAGAATTAATCTGTAAGACGTCCTCAATACTGGGAGCTGTTACCCAATCTCACATGGCTGAGATTGTATGGATGAGGAAGGTTCAGCTCAAGTACATAAAATTAGTAAAGGGAATTGAGCCCAAGCTTTTCAAAGTCAAAACTCTGTTCTTTCATGACCCAAGGAGACATGATATAATTATTCAGCGGCTAGAAATGCCAACTATTCTTCTTAGTTTTTTCCTATAAATCAAAAATATACAGAAATTTGATTCTGATTATGGATGGAGAACATACCAGCAGGCAGAAATAGTCATTTTGACATCAAATCTATTTACTCTGTCACATGAAAAGGAATTTTTCTTTCTGTGACTTAAATTTTGGAAGGAAGAAATCTGTAGCCTAAATATATTTTAAGCTGTGTTTTTATGCCTCAGAAGCACACTGACTAACAAAGGTATATTACAATATACCCGAGTCTGTTCAGGGACAAACTTCCTCCACACTCCCCAGAGTCCTATACACATAGCCCCCACCAGCTCAGTAGCACATACAAGATAAACTCGGTACCCACCCACGTCAATCACTCACTTCATAGCAACTGCACATTCCCTAACCACAGCTGGAGGAGAGAAGACCCCTCCCACTTACTGCCTGAGGGAGGCCAGAGGCAGCTTCAGTCCAGGAGTCCAGGGCTTCAGTTTCACACTCAGTGGACCAGAACTGTGCTAAGAACGCTAAAGAGAGAACAGTTCCTAGGAAGTCACTGACGTGGAGTAAGGCTCCACATGCTGTGCGCTCACTTTCAACTCCAGAAGCAGGCAGACAGACTTTTGTGGAAAGCAACTGTGTCAAAGACCCGGTAGCCTCCGTCTACATAGAACAGGGCCTGAAGGGCTGGGCCTAAAAACCATCTTCAGTGACTCTGGCTATGTGGCTGTTAAGCCTGCAAGGAAAGGGTTGAGAGCCTTCCTGCAGAGACACAGCCTAGAGGTTGATAAAGGTAAAGTTTATCAGAAAACAGCATAGCCCTCCAGGTTGCCTAGAAACAAAGGTCATGAAAACCTGCTTTCTTATTTTAATAAGTGCACAGCAAAACTTCAAAGCCTTACTCTCCTCTTGGTAATCTCAAGTCTCTAGATGTGCTCCCTTTTGCAATGGCCTTGTGTTTTCAAACTTGTGTCTCCTTGAAGGTTGAACTAACTTTTAAACGATTAGTAGTATGTATACTTTACTTGTTAATCAGTAGTGTGTATGTGACCAGCCAACTATAAAAGAGTGGTCAAGAACGATAAAAGTGCTACTTGCCATCAGCAGGTAGTCTGTCTCTTTCATCGTAAGAATTCCAGGTGGGAGACTACACCTGTGGCGACGCTGTCTGTCTCTCGCGAAACTCCAACGCAACACACTGACGAAGTTGTGAGCATATTGATCAGGAATGGCAAAACAGGTGGAGAAGAGGCAGGCAGACGCTCCCAGCGAGCTTGCCAGTGTTGGGGGTGAAGGAACCGCTTAGAACTGTTATTTGCAGAATAATGTATTTGGTGCTGAGATTACAACTCATTCACCTCTGGTGATATGTACTCTTTACAGGCCTGTTCAGTAATAAAACCCAAAGTATTGCATGACTATAGAGATTTACAGCACCTTATGGAATTTTTAGAATCCTTTTTTTCTTTCATTTATCCCCATCATTAAAAACAGAAGAAATAACTACCCCAACCAACCAATCAAAACCCCGTTAAGTTTTGCTTTCTTTTTTATGGAGTTTAAATTTGTGATCAGGTGATTTCTCATGATTTTATAAATTCATATGAACATATGCCCAGGTATTCAAATAGTTATCTACATTGTTCCAGACCTTATTGTAAGGATATGCAGGGCCTGAGTTGGTTAAACTTGTCTGGTTCTCCTGACTGTATTCATTGCCTTTCTCCACCATGCTTGGTACCCTACGGACCTCACCACCTAGAGCCCTTGGTGCCTAGTTTGTGACTTGTCACAGCCTGTGTGTAGGTACCACCTGGTAGGCTTGAGGAGGTAAGGTCTCTGACTTTTCCCTCAATGCCTGATTAGAAAAACACCCACCCTCTTTCAACACCACCTGCGTAGGATCCCAAGCCCAGAAGCTATGGTTTGTACCCAGCTGCTCTTTCAGCATTGGGGCAGCTGACAACTACCCACTGACATTTGTCCTCAGGCACTTCACCCTAAACTCTGAACACACTTCTGTAAGCCCACTGAAGGCACAATCTGTGTCTTGCCAGGACCCCCATACAAGACATCTTTGGAAAAAAATATACCTAAAATAGGAAAGATTAAACTAAGGAATAATTAGGACAACAGGGAATCACTAATGAAAGGATAAAGTAGCATCAAAGAAAAGGTGACTCTTCAAAAACATGTTCCAATTATGTCCTGTTAATAAAGGCTGGATCTAAATTTGATTCTGCGCTTTAGGAGACCAGAGGTTCATTTCCTGTGAAGTCAACAACGTCCTGGGGGAGGACCTAGCAGTAGCGATGTGAACTTAATTTTGGAAAATTTGCATAAATAAGTATTTCAGTTACAATCAGTCAAGAGCATTGTCTCTTTTTAAGAAAACATTCTCCTCTCCTACTGGGTGGCACATTGGCCCGGGGTAATTTGAGATCCAGCCATTGCAGATGTACATATGGGCACTTAAGGAAGAGTCGTATCTTGATACGCTTGCGTTGTTAGTACTAACAATTTTATAAGCTTAAAACCAATATTCAATTGTTAGTTGTAAGTAGGTTAGGAATTGAATTAAGAAAATGACTGCAGATGATGGGCACAAGGGAACAGAGACAGGAGAGAAGTGGATCAGAGAAACCCAAGGCCTGGTGCAAAATGCACTACAGAAGGCCTAGCCCCTTTCAGAGGCTATGTCGCTACAACTTCATCCCTCCCTAGCTCTGGACTCCACAGCAGAGGTCACTGAACAGGCAAGGCTTGCCCAGGTGGGCGGGGCTGTCTTCTCAGGGAGAATGAGTGCTTTGGGGAAGTTAGGGAGTAAAGAATGTTTAAACCTCCTGAAAGAGAGAAAGGATCTCTCAGGAATAAATAAAGAAAAAAAAATCTCTATTCTTTTGTGGCCTTGGTAGGGCCAGAAACGTCAGTCCATCTGAGCACAAGCCTTCTTGAGTGTTAATTGGCACCCCTGTGATTTGTGTGAGTGGCCTAATTGGGGTCTGCTTTGACGTCCTGCTCCTGGAATGTGTTTCCTGTCCCATGTTCTGTTTGTGATAAGATCATAAATAACTTAGAGCAATAATAGCAAAAGGTAAATCAGTCTAATTAGTGTAGGTAGAGAAATAGTTTAGTTAGAAAAGGCAAGCATGGCAAGCACCATGACATAATTATTAGCTTTCCTTTATTACATTGATGTATGAAATAAAAACGGAGCTAGCCTGGAGAAAGGGGCTGTCTGCTGGTCCTCACCCAGCTGGTCCTTACACCTTCTCTTGTGTCTTGTCCTTTCATTTTTTTCCTCATCTTCTCATCTCTGCCAACCACTGGGAGGGAATTCACGGCATAGTTTGGGACTGGTCCCCAACAAGCTGTGATGAAGGTAAGTTGTGGACCCTCTTATTTAGATTTTGCGGGATCGCTTTCCACATGTAATCAGGCGTTTATTGCTAGCTTTTCCAGAGTAGGAACAGATCCCTGGAGTCCTCCTACTGGTCACCTCAGGCACAGTGACATGAAGATTTTACTAAAATAAGAACATCTCCTGTCTTCTAACAGTGGAAGTATGGGGGTAGTGGAGAAGAGAAAATAATTTGAAATATAAAGAGCTAGAAATGAGTCCTGTGGACAATTATTCCAAACACCAGGCCAATAAATCTTGTTTTCTTTTTTGGGGGGGGAGGGTTGTTTGTTTTGTTTTTTAAGGGATGGGGTCTCACTCTATCTCCCATGGTTATGTGACCACAGCTCACTACAGCTTTGAATTCCTGGCCTCAATCTCCCTGTCTTAACTTCCAAGCAATTGGGGCTATCAGCATGCATCACTGCATCCAGCTAATTTTACTTACTTTTGTGGAGATGAGCATCTCACTATATTACCCAGGCTGTTCTCAAACTCTTGACCTCAAGCAGTCCTCTCCCCTTGACCTCCCAAAATGCTGAGATCATAGGCAGAGCCACCCGGCCAAGCCAGGCCTGAGTCTTTAAGTAGAGAATATGGTTCTCATCAAGGCCTAGTCAAAACAAACATTATCCCGCATAAGCAATATGTTTGATAAATCTTTCACACTTCTTTCACTCTCTCTTATGGACAGGAATTATATGAAATAGAACTTATCAGGTTTTTATAGCACAAACCTGTGGCAGTTCCAGGAAGAGCAAGTTCATGTGTGTGCAAAGTTGCATGTTTTATTCATCTCGGCTATCAATAATAAAATAAACGCCAGAGGGAAGATTAAATTACCTTTCTATTTTTCTTTAGGAAAAAAATATAAAATCAATATTTTATAAAGAGGTGACTTAAAAATATGCAGCCAGAATGTTAGAAAAAATTGTTTAAAATATCTATCTAATTCAGATAACTGCTAAAATCACCAAAGTATTTATTCTGGATTTCATAATGTTTGTGTCGTTTATCACATTTTAAAAATTGCATTTTTTAATAAATTTGTCTCTTGGTCTTAAGTCACTATTCACTATAATACCTACTTTGATATTTTTTTCTTTAATAGAATCTTCAAATCAAAAACTTAATCAAATCCCACAAAGGCTGCTTTTTTCTTCTTTTTTTCCCCCTGCTGATAGTCAAAGTTAGAGATCACGAACTGAATTAACGTTATACCTAAAACATATAGCAGTTCTTTGTACTAATGTCTATACTACTGCTAACAATGGTACATTAATAAAGAAACATAATAAAGAAACATAAGGGTAGCACCTGTGGCTCAAGGAGTAGGGCGCCAGCCCCATAAACCAGAGGGTGGTGGGTTCAAACCCAGCCCCGGCCAAAATAAATAAATAAATAAATAAATAAAAGAACATAAAACTCAGATCAGTAATAATAGTAATTTCTTTTTTTAATTTAAAGAATAAACACACAATGCCTGGGATAGAAACATAGGGTTTAAAAATGTTTAAACATGGGATATTTATACTTAGTGCACCCTCTGAATACGACCCTATACTCACTTTACCTTTTATTAGGAGTTATTAAAAACAGAAATTGAAGATAGGTTCTTCACAGAAAATTAGGACAGAAACACAAGATGCACTTCCATAATCACAGAGCAAAGCCTATGATTGCATAAAAATCAGAGGAATGGGTCATGTAAGTTACAAATTCAAGTGAATGTGAACTATCTTGACCTTTTCTGAAAAATAAACTGGAGTGGATGCAGTTGGTTTTCTCCCTTTCTCTCTCAAGAGAAATGCCTACATGAAGAAGAAGATAAAATCATAAATCAGGTAGATATATTACAAATTTTATCTCTTCTAGATCTTTGATGTTTGAGCAAATGCCAAATATTCAACCCAATTAAGTACAGGTAGGTGGGAGGAAAAATCACAATCTCTTATACTAAAGAATATTTAATTAAAAAATATAATACTTAAACATTAAACTCAGTCTAAGGTTAAATTTATTAATGATGGCACATGTCACAGAGTGGAAAGAACAAAGGGCTTAGAACTAAGTCACCTGCATGCTAATTAATCTCCAGCACTTTCCTAGTGGTAGGCAAGGTCCTTGACCTAAATTTTATTATCTGCAAAGTGATGGGGTTGGCATTATATTTCTTAAGTTCTTCCTGTATCTTAAGCCAACCCTCAAAACTTGGTCTTATAAATAGCTCCTGGAGGTAAAGAGCTCCAGCTTTCATGACTTAACTTTCTTTGACAAATTGCTCAATCTCCCCTTGACTCCATTTCCTCCAGGGCCAAATACAGATAACATTATATTTCTCTCTTTCTGAATGTATTTGACAGGAATGGTGAAAAATGACACTGCTCTTACACTAAAACCTAGTGTTCCTTAGTGACTAATGTACCCGAGAAAATTCACTTTATACATGCTAATATGGGGAGGGAATATATGCTTGCAAACTTTTAACTATTTTACACATGAAAACTTAGCATATTACAGGACATTTTCAATCTTATCACACTATTTTTCCCCTCATGTAACCTATCAAAATGGTTAGATGTATATCTATTTGTGTGAGTTATATATTCCCTTTCTCCTCCTCTGAAAGGTAAGATTCATAGTAAGTGGTACATAATAAATACACAGCGTTTATTGATAACTCATGACTCCACAAATAAAAGCTAGTTAATTATGTGCCTAACTCCAATAAGGATAGAAAAAAACAGGGCTACGTGATGTTTTTTCTTTGAGAATAAGTCATATAGCTCAGTTCCAAAATTTAGACAGAACTGTTAGTAAACATACAGAGCAAAAAATATATTTTATAGTTAAAGACTTACAGACAGAAGTCTATAGTCGTCAACCATAACCAATTTCACTACAAAATATTTTTTAAAAATTGACTTCTTTGTAATTTGAAGTAAAGAAAAATAGATATTTATCTTGTACATAATGATTCTCACATTCACGTATCTGAATACATGTAATGACTTTAATCTTATCTTCATTTATCCCTACTGTAATCTTTAATTAAATTGGGATTCTTCTACTCTCTAAGTAGCCAATAAACTTGTACTTAGCACACACTCAGTTTATTTATTCCGTTCTAATTTTCATGAATTATTTCTAGTGGTAGAACTACGTATAATATATCCTCTCATTAAAAAGATTCTAGTTCTCAAGAAAGGATAATCTGACAACCGAAAAAGTGATCTCTATAAATTAAATAGTGGTTTGAGGTTACACATATACATACGTATATATATATATATATAAAGATTCAATGGCATCTTCATTATATTGGGAAAATAGACATATCTGTATACATGTGGCAAAATTTCTAACAAAGCCTACATAATACAAAACAAAACACTAAATATCATGTTCAAGTCAGAAAAACCCAAGAATCTGTGATTCTATTAGTTTGGGGAGAAAAATATTTAAATTTCACACCACATATTCTTCTGAATAAGTACCTGCACATTTATATTGTATATACATACACACACATACACAAGGGCTTCAAGAATTTCATGGAAAATGTAGATTATGAAAAAGCTATGCATTAATTTCAACATGTTTTTTGCACCAAAATAAAATTTCACACTAACTTGCTATAACATGTCTACACAAGATCTAGTTTAAGGCAGTAAGAAGGATAAGACCTAAGTCTGAAAAGTGGCCCAATCAGAGCAACCTGAATTCTGCTAAAATTCAACCATCAGATTTGTGTTGAAGCGTGGGTGGAAGAAAGGTGAAATCATTGATGCCTATGAAAAGTATATAGGGACAATGCCCCAAATAAATCAGTAGTTTACAAATGAATAACTTTTAAGAAAGCATAAGACCAACTGAAGGTGAAACCTGCAGAGGCAGACCATCCATATCAATTTGCAAAGAAAAATTAATACTGTCATGCCCTAATTGAAGAGGTCCAATGATTAACAGTAGAAATAACAGCCAACATCCAAGATGTCTCACTTGGTTCTGCTTACACAATTTTAACTAAAAAACTACAGCTGAGCTTTACATTTGATAGGGGCGAAAACTGATGCATGCAGAACAACTGAAGAAATTTTACACAGGTGGGATGAAGATCCTGAAGCATCTATTTGAAGAATTATAACAAGAGAGGAAGCATGGCTTTACCAGTGAGCGCAATCCAGAAGATACCGCATGGTCAAAGAATGGCTACCAAGAGGTAAAAGTGATCCCTTCAATGCAAGAGCAAATTGGTCAAGAACAAAGGTCATGGCAATAAGTTTTCTGAGCTCCTCAAGGCTTTTGACTTTTTGAGGACCAAAGAATGATAACATCTGTTTATTAGGAGAATGTTTTGAGAATCAGCCAAATTCTTAGCAAACACACTAGAAACCTTACTAAGAGAGTCCTTCTCCGTCACAACAATGTTCCTGCTCATTCCTCTCATCAAAGAGTTTTGATGATGTTATTTCAGAAAGATCACCTATATATCTGTCTAACTAGGGTACAAGTGAACTTTTCTAGAACTAGAATATAAATGTTTTGACACAATGACTAAGCAAATGACATGAAATCTATGTTAACCAGCTTGATGAAAGTATTCAACCTCCTAGGTTGAACTTTTATTAGGACTCTCTTGTTTTTACTACTAAGCGTTCTTTCTTATTCTCTGATTTTTAAAAAAAAAAATATTTTATTCTTTGTTGTTCGTTTGTTTCAGAGGTGCAATATATTCTTTTATTTCCTTCCGGGACAATGATAGCTTCTTTAAAGTTATCTGTTACTCCTGAAAGTCTTCATTTTCTGAGTTCTTTTTTTTTTTTGTCTGTTTTATTTGGATTCTTAATATTAACTTCATTAACTGACAATATTTAATATCAGAGGTTTTCCTGAACTCAAAATACTGAATAAGTTGGCTGGAAATTCTACCTCTGGCTGTGACTAATGTGTCTAATCAATGGATTTTACAAAAAAATACAAATCCAGCATTTCCACTGAAGACATTTAACATTCAAATATGACGACGTCTTTTGCCTGGGTTGGTTCAGTTTCTATTCAGTCTTACCCTAAAGATAAGTGGGACCAATATTTGGAGTTGGGTGGAGTAAGAGAGTGGATCCTGGTACTCCTTTTCTTCAATTACTTTGATATTATGAATTTTGTACAGCACATCTCCCCATGCTCCTATGACACTGAGTATCCAACTCTCCCTTGGTCCCATAATTCGATATTTTTAAAATATATGAACATAAACTTCTAGTTAAAAAGGAAAATTTTACAGTGATTTTAATGATTAGTAATAATTAAAGAATTGAATTAGATAGCTAATGGTGTATTACTCCAGTTCTATTCCAAGAAATATTCTATTTATGGGTGGCTAGCAACATATCATAAACACATCCTCAAAATTTCTCTGGAAAATTTCTCTTATATTAACATTAGACTCTCTCATAATTGCAATTTATATAATAGTGCTCTCATTTTTCTCCCAATGGAAATCAAGTCCCACTTAATAAAGGTTATATTAAAAGAGAGGGCCTAGTTAAAAGTAGGCCAGACATCTCTATTCAGATTCCAGTGACCCCATTATAAAATCTAAGATTAAATCTCCAGAAATGGTCATACGCTGCATTTCATTTTACCTTTATTTATTTATTTTACATATTGTGTATTGCTTAAGTATCGAAGGTCTAAAAAAATGCATCTTTTGTATCTCTTTTGTCTTTGGGTTAACAGGATTATTTTTTTAAAAGGACACAATTCAGATTTTTTTTTCAACAGACAATATAAACTATAACAAACAATGGAATAGAACGAAAACTAAGAAGTAAAATGGCCAGGACAGGCACTGTGTAGACTTAGCAGGAAAAACAAATCAATAAATAAGATGGATAAGGTAGATAAACCAAGGAGATTAAGTCAGAGACAACTGGAGGGCAGACATGAGAGCTAGGAAGACTATAACTCGAATGTAGCAAATTATTCTGGGACACCATGAATGAGAACAAGACTAGGATGCAAACCACATGCCACAGTGAGATTCATTCCATGTCTGTTGCCATGTATGTGAGAAATTTAAATGGATGCAAAGATCTAGATGTTTAGTTTTTCTGGATATCGAGAAATAATTCTCGCTCCCATTTCCAAATGACAGCAATTGTGTGGTGCTGGGAAGTGGGTATCCCACCCATGCCCCCGACATTTACTAGTGTGCCCAGTACTCACATGGGGTAGGCACTCCCATGCGTTTACACCCAGCACTCTTCACCCATTTATGAACCTCTCGGTACACTCAGGTCATTGCATTTGTTATGCCTTGGATGAGGCATTTGTACAGACAGAGGGACACTGCGTTAAAGGTTTAATGGCGGAAAAGTTAGCAGGTCTTTATGAATCAGTTACTTCTCTGATCACAACCTTACCACTGACCCAGTATCTCACAACAAACAGAAGTCAAAGGCCTTATGATATTGACAAAACACTTCCTGCCAGGCCACAGAATATATCTGGATTTCAGTGGCCCACTAATATGTTTAATATAAAGATTTCTATAACATAAAATAATATTATAGAAAACTTAAAAAACATAAAATATGTAAAGAGAAAAAATACTCATAATTACATATTCTAAAATAATTACTATGTTGTTTGTTTTTAATACACATATCATTTTGTAAGTTTACTTTTTCAAATTTAATGACAGTAAGGACACAAACAAATTTGCATGTCAGTAAAAATTTGAGAACCTCTTTGCTTTATGGCTGGATTGTATTTCCTTTTGATATATCACAATTTAATTATTGTGACATGTTTAGGCAGGTTCCAGAACAGTGTTTTAAAAATTATTAGCACCACGTAAATCTTTACTTGCAACTCAAATTATTTTGTAAAACAGATTCTGGAAAGTAGAATTATGAACCAACCTACTTAAATGTGTACAAGTAAACCAATGTTCATACTTTCCACAATATTTATCTTACCTTTAACCAGTAGTTACTTCAGTTACTTTTATTTTAAAATATTTAATACTTTATTTCAAAAAATACAATCATTATTTATATTTCCTCTGTCATTAGTTCTTTTGTGGTGTTTGGTACATTTTAATTTTGTGGAATCAAATATACTTACAATTTCATTAGAGTTTATTCTTTTTCTTTTTATGGTAAAAGTCTTGTTGCTGCTAACACCAGAAAGTCACATAAATTTCTTGAAGAATTATCATTGTTCATTATTCTGTTACCTTGAAAAAATAAATCACTAATATTTCTGAATTTAATGTAGTATATAGGGATACAGGAGTTTCTAAAGTCACATTCTAAAGTAACATTTTTCCTGCCTATTAGCTTATAAAGTGCATTTCATCATTGGAAGAACATAAAGTTATCAAATTAAATAAAATTATTAAATTATTATCCTGATTTTATTTTCTTGGGTTTTATTTCAATTTTCTGGCTATTCTGATTGTCTTTCTCTACACAGTAGCTTTGGTCTTTAGGATATTCTCTATTTGGGGGTAAAATTAAATAAGACAAAATGGTTAAGTAAAAAACAGATGGTGTTAATCGGACAGTCCTCCAAGAGCCTCCTTGTCATCAAAGTGTAAGAAACAGTACTCAAGTGATGATTATAAAAGATAGTTAAAAGCCGAGAAGGCATGTAGTGTGAGTTAAAGATATACAAATACTATATATCCAAAATAATTTAAAATTAAGAAAAGTTTCAAAAGCCAATAAGGGCATTCCTGACCCACAATCACTTTGGGAAAGAAAGATTCTATGTTGAGTCTGAAGATGCCCCTTTGCAGCTGGTCCCTCAATCACAGTGCCCTATGATTTCTTCCTTGGATCTGTGGTTTCATGGCAAATCTCTTCAATGGCTCACCACCTTAGCTGGAGAAATTTCCCAGTAACCTCATAGTATTTGACAAGAGCCCATTGCTCTTTCTTATACTGTTGGTGCTCATTTCTTGCTCACCTCAGAACCACCACATTAATCTGGTTGTCACATCAGGCAAGGCAACCATACAGACTCCCTGGGCACGTTTAAAAATATGATCCTTAGCAGTCTCTAATCTGGCAAGGCCAGCTATTAAACCTCTCTTAGATTAAACAGAAATAAATTCTAAACTACACTAACATCGTACCTAGTTCTACTGCAGACTGGTTATTTTTTGTGGTTGATGATGTTCTTATAATTAGTATTATTTACTCCGGTAGATGCTAGTCTGGATCTAGTCTTGTTCAATAAAATTAACTGATCTTGCATTGAACATTTCTCTTTAAAAAGAAAAGAAAAGAAATCTGGAGAAGAAATGACTTATTTGAAAGTGGTGACATGCAGCAATCCACTTTTTTAAAACCCAGTCCATTAAGTACATTTAGGGTAGAGGTTGAGTGTTTTGTTTTTTTTTTCTAAATATTCCTCTATAACTTTATTTCAAGTAATAATGAATTAAAATTGTTCTGATGCAAATTTTTCTTTTCTTTTTTTTTTTTTTAGGTTGCCCGGCTTTTTTTTTTTTTTTTTAAGAGAGAGAGTCTCATTTTATCGCCTTTGGTATAGTGCTATGGCATCACACAGCTCATAGCAACCTTCAACTCCTGGGCTTAGGTGATTCTCTTGCCTCAGCCTCCCGAGGAGCTGGGCTACAGGTGCCCGCCACAACGCCCAGCTTTTTTTTTTTGTTGCAGTTTGGCTGGGGCCGGGTTCAAACCTGCCACCTTCAGTATATGGAGCTGGCACCCTACTCACTGAGCCACAGGCACCGCCCGCAAATTTTTCTAAATGCACGTGATGTTTAATCTTATATGTCAATTTGACTGGACCCTGGGGTGTCCAGATATTTGGTGAGACATTCTGGATGTGTCTGTCAGGGTGTTTGTGTGTAAGATTCACATTTGAATTAAGAGTGAGAGAGTCTGCTTTTACTGTCTGTGTTTGGGCTGTAACATCTGTTTTCTGTCCTCAGACTCACGCTCAAACTAGAACTTATACCTTTGGCTCTCCTGGTTCCTAAGGCCTTCAGCCTCATACTATATTATACCATTGGCTTTCCCTGTATCTAAAGCTGCAGATTCTGGGGCTCCGCAGCCTTTAAGACAATGTGACTAATTTCTTATATCCATATGTGTGTGTGTACGTCTATATGTCTATGTATAATTTCCAGGCGAATATACAGAAAATGAAACTCAACATGAAAAATAACTGAAGGAAAATGTGGAGTTGTTTCTATGAGAAAGTCCTCGATTATGCTAATAAAAATGTAGTAATCATGAAAAGTAATCGCTTTTTAACTTAAATAAATGTTCTCAGAAATTAGAATTTTCTTACTTAACTGCTAAAAGAGTTATTCAATTTAAAATCTTTTCTTCAAAAAGTCATTTGGAAACACATTTCTTCCATCTTTATTATGTATACAAAACCTAACATGGAGATTTCTCCTGTAGTTAACACAAGCATTTTCCCACTCAACAATTCACTAATTCAGCTGTAGAATAACCATTGTTAACCACTAGGGAGTAGAGTGGAATTCTGGGGAGAAGTAAAATTCTAGGTGCAGACAATTTTTTTTTTTTTTTTTTAAGTATAGATTCAACGTGCACTTTGGAAAGTCACCTAACTTCTGGAAAGATTCTGATTTTCCTCCAGAAGTACAGAAATAGCATTAGACCTATACTTCAGAATGGCTTGAGGATGTCAGATCCAGAAAGGCAACGGGGCTATCGCTATGACAGGGCTTTGGCCACCTCTAATCAGAAAAACCAGATTACCAAGATTATTAGTGTTTTTCCAAGTATGTCAATCAATGCTCCAAGCAGTTTGAAAATTCCTTCTAATGAATGCAAGAATCTTTACTATCAACCACCATGACCATCACTTCAGCATGATGAGAAACTTTCATTTTTCTGTCATTCAAATATCCAGATAATAAGAGTTGAAATGAATATAAATCTGGCCTCATTGAAAAAAAAAAGATTAAGTGATTAGTTTATTCCATTTCAACAACTTTTGGAAAGGTTTGATGTTCTAGCCTAGTGTCACAATTCACTGATGAGATGTCATTTTAGAGAATAAAAAGACAAAAACAAAAACTGTAGCTTTAAAAATGTTCTAACATGTTTCCAACTTTTTCATCCAGAAATTTTACCTTTAATTCCTGGTGAACTAATGTTACAGGATTTGAGCAGAAGTTTTATTGGATAATAGACTAAGAAAATAGTGAATTAGCACATTTCATGGATTAGTTAAGAGATTTCACAGAATAGGTACCTCATTGTAACTATCTAGCTAGTAGGGGTGAGCACAAAGAGGTGCAAATACCTAAGGAATAAGCAAACAGAGTCCTTGATTCCACAGCCTTGAATTTTTGTATCTCGTGAATGGTTCTATTAAAAAAATCCTGTTGCTATCACTTTAATTCTCTATGCTATTTTCAATTGATGTCTTCCTTTCCATGTAAATTATGAGATATAAGGCCTAACCTCTGATGACAACCCTACCATCTCTGTCACTTTGAAATTAAAAAGTAAATCTGAAAATATTTGGTTTAATTTCCAAGTTCAACAGCTATCTTATATACATGTATAAATAATGACATGTGTATATCGATGTATGTATATATAAAGATGTGTGTGTGTGTGTGTGTGTGTGTGTGTGTGTGTGGAGAGAGAGAGAGAGATTTACTTACTGACAGGAATCTGAATGATACCACAAGGAGGGTGAACTAACAATGAAGCCAACTGTGACTAATTTCACACAGCTCTTCTGGTTACACATCCCTAGGTTTAGAAATTAAATTCTATCCTGTTGAGTTGCTCTAGTTTTTCTATTCAGAGTGGGACATCAAAGGCTATAGGATTAAAGGGGTTGAAGAGCTCTGAGCAAGGTTAACCAGCTCTACCACATTTCAAAGAGACTAAGAGTCCAGAACGATATAAAGGCCATTACCAGAGTGCACAGCTGGGCCTACCCTCCACCACACACTTCACAACCTGACCGCCACACTGACCACTGCTGTTCTCTTTCTTCTCTCCCTCCCTCCATTCCTTATTTTTACAGATCTATTTTTACTGCCTCTATCTTTCCTGCTTTCTTTTTTTTTTCTTTCTGTACTCTATTCATTTTCCTTCTTCTCACATTCTTCTTTCTTCCTTCTATTACTTCTCTGACAAGAATGTGCCTATGTCTTAGTCTATTCAGGATACCACAGCAAAATACCATAAGCTGGGTAGCTTATATACAACACGAATTTATTTCTCATTGTTCTGGAGGTTAGAAAATACAAGTTTGGGGCAGAGTCCATGTTTGGGGAGGACGAACTTTCTGGTCCATAGACACCTTCTAGTTGTATCTTCTGATAGTGAAAGGGGTAGGGGGTCTGGTCTGTCTTAAGCCTCTTTTACAAGGGCACTAACCTCATTCATGAGCACCTCACCCTCATGACCTAATCATGTCCCAAGAGCCTCACTTCTGTGCTTAGGACTTCAACATATGAATTTGGCAGGGATAAAAACCATAGGAACCTATGAAGCGTGTTCTCCATTATTTGTTTTATTATTTTTTTAAGTATTTACATTTACTGTTCTCAATTCTATATGGGAAAAAGTAACTGAATTCTTATTTTTATTTTAATAATGCTTTTCTTTTGAACATGTCTCACTTAAGGTGATTTTTGTTTTTCTTTTCTTAAAAATGAATTTTCTTTAATGGAGTTAAGAAAAACTATCATTTGCATTTATGTGCATAATACCAAAATACCTGCCATGTAAGTCATTAGACAACTTAAAATACACCTTTTTGTGAAATGTTCTATTATCATTATAATATTTGTCTGGTGGTGGTGTTGTTATCAGCATTATTATATTTTAATGTGCAAATTCTAGATTTTAACTGAATCCTGGAATTAATGCAATGTTATAACTTTCATAATAATGATATCAATCTTGTGTATCAAAAATCATAATGAAATTCAATAAATGTGAGCAATTCCCAAAGAAGAAATGCAAAACTGTTAGCTCCAATGGCAAAAAGTCCTAAAATGATCTCAACTTCATCCAAAATCCCTCCAATTACACCCATAGTCTCTCTCTTTCTCTCTCTCTCTTTTTTTTTTTTTTTTTGAGACAGTATCTCATTATGTCACCCTCCATAGAGTGCTATGGCATCACAGCTCACAGCAACTTCAAACTCTTGAGCTCAAGTGATACTCTTGCCTTAGCCTCCCAAATAGCTGGGACTACAGGTGCCTGCCTCAACACTCAGCTATACTTTTCTACAGATGGGGGTCTCACTCTTGCTCAGGCTGGTCTTGAGCTCCTGAGCTCAGGGCATTTGCCCAGCTTGGCCTCCCAGAGTGCTAGGATTACAAGTGTGAGCCACTGTGCCTAGCCCTATACCCATATTCTTAATGATTCCAATTTTCTTCCCCATGCTTTTTCATTCTATATACCTGTCTTTTATATGTTCCAAAGCAAAGATCACAAGCTCAAGGGGGGCTAGAGGAATGACCAAGGATTAGGGGAAATGATGAAATGAATGAGTCTATAACCCCTGAAATTGATTTTTGTTTACTTATTTCTGTATGAAAATAATGTTGAGGTCCTCACTTATCAAAGTTACTGTCAGTCAGTATAGACTGGGGTTGTTAAATGGAAGGATTCATTAATACCAATGGATAAAGACACAGATGCTACAGATTATAGGCAAATGTTGTAGAAATGATGACCCAGCGCTTTTGAATCCTCATTTTTTTTCCAGAGAAATTTAAAATCCAGAGTTGTATGTAAAATTACTTAAATTGTAAAGCCTTAATTGGCAAATAAAGTATGTTGTGGACACAGCCTTGATCTATATTCTAAAGATTTTCCTTATATGTAAATAACTGAAAGTATTTTAAATTGACAAAGAAGATAAAGATAATTTGCAGGCAAAGATTGGATTTGGATTTGGATTTGTTATGACCTTAGGAAACCATATGACATTCTCTAGGATGAATTATTAATGGATAGATTATAACAGATTTATATTGTATATAGATTTATACTATATATGGATAGTATTCAGAGTATACTATGCTTTATACTGTATATGGATTATCTTTTCTGGGTTATGTCTTGTTATATTTTAAAAAATGATAAATTGGGGTAAAGGAAAAAATTCAAATGCATCTTTTCTTCTGTGTATCCCCTATTATTTATTTATTTATTTATTTATTTTGAGACAGAGCCTCAAGCTGTCCCCCTGGGTAAAGTGCCATGGCATCACAGCTCACAGCAACCTCAACTCCTGGGCTCAAGCAAGTCTCTTGCCTCAGCCTCCCAAGTAGCTGGGACCACAGGTG
Source organism: Otolemur garnettii (assembly GCF_000181295.1). Lineage (NCBI taxonomy): Eukaryota > Metazoa > Chordata > Mammalia > Primates > Galagidae > Otolemur > Otolemur garnettii. Next base: position 12,285,681 of record NW_003852430.1, on the reverse strand, counting down.
CCCGCCACAACACCCAGCTATTTTTTGGTTGCAGCCGTTATTGTTGTTTGGCAGGCCCAGGCTGGATTCGAACCCGCCACCTTGGGTGTACGTGGCTGGCGCCTTAGCCACTTGAGCCACAGGCACCGAGCCAGTATCCCCTTTTATTATTTGAAAATCTTTTAGGATGTTCTATGATCCTATTTATATTAATAAATTCCGAATGTTCCCCTGAAACCTTCATTTTGCCAGGAAGAGGAACCATTCCAGGGCTAAGCAGTGACAACAACAGCAACAACAACAAAGGATTCTGTACTAACAAGAAAAATAATAACTTAAGACAAAAATTCTTAAGAAAACTGAGTTATCAAAGATTTGCATTGTACAGGAGCCAGTAGAACTGCAACAGGTACAGAAAATCTTTTACTATTTGAGAAAAATAATGTATATACAGTATAAAGCACAAACTACATAAATTCTTTGCCTAGGCTGACCTCTAGAAGAGTTTTTCCTATGTTTTCTTCCAGAATTTTACGGTTCTATGCCTGATATTTAAGTCTGTTAGACATCTTTAATTAATTTTTGTAATTAGTCCCTCCTCTGGTGAGTGACAGGGGTCCTGCTTCCTTCTCTGCATGAATCTACAGGTATCCATCCAGCCTTCCTGGCACCATTCATCCAATAGTGCTTCCTTTTCCCAGGGTATGCTGTTGTCTGCTTTGTTGAAGATCAGTTACTTGTAGCTATATGGTTCTACTTCTGGGTTCTCTATTCTGTTCCATGGGTCTATGTCTCTACTTTTATACCAGTATCATCCCATTTGGGTTACTAAATCCTTGCAGTATAATTTGAGATCAGGTTATGTGTTGCCTCCATATTTGTTCTTTTTACTTAAGAATTCTTTTGCTCTTTGGGCTCTTTCTTGGTTCCCAATGAAGAACTCTTCTATACATAAGCCTACACAAAAATTTATACACACACGCACACACATACAGACACCATGGATACTACTCGGCCACAAAAAGGATTGAAATAATGTCACTTGCAGCTACTTTAATGCAACTGGAGACCATTATCATAAGTAAAGTTTCTCAGATTTGGAAAAACAAGCACCAAATGTTCTCACTAATAAGTAGGATCTAAACAATGGGTACACGGGGGCACAAAGAGATACAAAGGACATGACCAAGAATGGGGGAAGGTGTGGAGATGAGGGATGAAAACTTAATTATTAGGCACAGTGAACACTCTTCTGATGATGGGCACACAGAAAGCCCTGACCTTAGCATTATTTATATAAGGTATCTATACAACAAAAACATTTGTACCTCCTTAATGCTGTATTTTGAAATTTAAAAAGAATATAATTATATGGTATTTCAGCTATTACTTTAAAACCTATTTATCTGGTTTTTAACCACAAACTTCAAATTTACTGAAATTATGTTTGCAAATGAATATTTTGAACACAAGTGTCAGTGATGCATGTGGCATAAGAAAAATACATACATTAACAGCAAAGAAAAAAAGAACTTCCAGTTATTCTGTGCTGCTATGTGTGGGTCTTTTAACAAATACAAATATCTGAATAAAAGAAACAACATAACTTTGCCAATATAGTAAGTGTTCTTGCCAAAAATTAATATATGTAATACACTTTATTTGCACTCTCTGTCAGAAAGAAAAGCTGTACATTAAATATAAATTATTTAACATTTCTAGAATCAAAGAGCAAAATGCAATTGAACAAACAACATTATGAAATAGTTGTTTCCTGGTTCCCTAGTTGCCCCCAGCTCCCTAGTTAGTTGAGGACATAGTCCTTGTTGGAGATGGTGCCAACTCCAGGACCACCCTTGGGCCTAGAGAGCCCTCCTCTGGCTGCGCTACTCCCCTGTGAGAATTTCAAAGGCCTGAGGGGTGAAAAAGGGCTTCCCTATTCAGGGGGACCCCTCATTACCTTGGCTTGGTCAATTTCACGTAAGTTTCCTAGCCCTGGATGATCGTGAACTGTACCCATTCATTGATACCTCATTCACCTTGCGCCTGGTGGGAGGGACTGTATCCATTCAGGATACGCTCATTCATCTTACCCCAGAAGGCGGCACTGCATCCATTCATATGTTACCAGGTCTTGACCAAATGTAACTACCATGGACCCCTGCAACTATACATACCCCTGAACAAAGAACCCAGGTAGAGAGGAGATTTTTCTGACTTAAGTCTTTTCCTCTGCCAGGAGTTCTGGGGCTTTTTTCTTCTGTAAAATAAATCCTGTCTTACCACTGATCTCTGGTCCTTGGATTCATTCTCTGAATCCCCAAGACCAAGGGGACCAAGTGAAGAAGAAATTCCGGTGTCACTAGGCTTACATTGTGAGCAACCTGGCCCAGCCCAATCTTTTCCTTATTTCAATCCTCCTCTCCTGTGTTTTCCTAATCTTGCTTCTACGGATTATCAGTGCTTACTATGAGTTGTTTTACTCTCTGCATCTTCTAGGCATTAGCTTCTTACTTAATTTTAATTTCAAATTTGCTTTTTCTCTACAATTTACATGGACTTTGCTCCAATTTATTTCTTAGCTCTAAATACTATTTTTAGATTTGACAGCCATTGATAATTTTCCTTTGCCTCTTTGCTTTTGATCCTATCTTCTATCTTAAGTCTTTTGTGCACCCGTTTGCTTTACCAGATTTTATTCTGGTTTTGAGCCAGAACTTAATTTTTTTAGCAAGAAGTTATCAATGTATTATTTATTTCCTTGGTTTTCTCTCCTTTGTATTGATTGACAGCAAAATGCAAGTTTGGAAGAGGGAACGCTGATGTGTCTGTCTGAGGAGATGAAGGCTATCTTAACTTCCAAGTGCCAACCCTGGGTTCAAAAGAAACCATGCAACAAAATCACATCAAAACTAAGACTGGCATATAATAAAATCCAATATCTTCAATATTGGATTTTCTCAATATATTAAAATATGATATACATCTGTAGCTACAATAAGCACATCCCTTGAAACCGAATCCAAAACTTGAACTTTAAGCTCACTTTCCTATTTTATCTCTTACTCTGATCCACACATTATGCTCTAGGAAAACTTTACCTAATTTGTGAAGCCCAACAATGCTCCTTCACTCTTCAAACACAGTTTTGGAAATCATAGGATTTAGAGATAGAAGCACTTGGCTTCTAATCTGGCCTCTTAATTGCTTGCAGCAATCTGGACAAATTACTCCTCTGAGCTCCTTCTTGCAGGGAGGTTTAAATGGCTGCACATCTTTTCTGCACCCTGCTGTTTGCATCTCTGTTCTTTTTACAGACTGGACCTGTTGCTGGAGGAGTTTTCTCACATCTAAACCTGGGGAAACCCCAAATGTTCTTCAAGGTGCAGCTCATAGGTCAGCTAGAGTTTTTCTTCTGACTTTTCTTAGTCCCTGCTTATAATTACTAAATGTCTCAGAAATTTAAAAAAAAAAAATAAGAATTTCACTTGAATTTCCTGTGACCTCCAAATGTATTTACTTACACACGTTTATGTGAAAGCTGCATTTTTATGGATTTAAGGGCTTTGTGTGTATCTATTTGTGGAAACACACACACACATATTAGCTTCTACCAAGTCTGATGATGCTTCATATCTTCTACGTGTATGTAGGTTCTTCATATCTTCTAAATTTATTTAGGTTTTATATCATTTTATGTTGTACCTAACTCATGCTTTCACCCAAAATATTTTTCACCTAAAATATTTTACTTTGTTGCCCCAGGCTGGAGTTCTCTGTCATCATAGATCACAGTCACCTCAAACTTCTGGGCTCACATGATACTCTTGTCTCAGCCTCCCAAGGAGCCGAGGTGTGTGCCACCAGGCCAGCCAGGTTTGTGTTTGTTTGTTTTTCTAATTTTAGGAGAGACTACGTCTCACTCTTGCTCAGGCTGGTCTCAAAATCCTGAGCTCAAGGAATCATCCCACCTCAGCCTCCTAGAGTGCTCAGAATCCAGGCGTGAGCTACCCTACCGTGTCTGGCCCACCTGAAATTTTTTTTTTGAGACAGAGTCTCACTATGTCACCCTCGGTAAAGCGCCATGGCATCACAGTTCATAGCAACCTCCAACTCTTAGGCTTAAGCGATTCTCTTGCCTCAGCCTCCCAAGTAGCTGGGACAACAGGCACCCACCACAATGCCTGGCTATTTTGTTGTTGTTATAGCTGTCGTTGTTTAGCAGGCCCAGGCCAGGTTCGAACCTGCCACCCTCAGTATATATGGCAGGCACCATGACCACTGAGCTATGGGCGCTGAGCCCCACCTAAAATATTTTTGACAGAATTCCAAACAAAAGTCAAATCAAAGAAATCACATTAATAATATCAGAAAATCCTTCTGTCTAAGCAAGTTGCCAACTACTCTGACGTCCTGAGAGAAATTGCCTCTACGGTGTGTCACGGTCATCAGGTCATCATATCCAATGGTTCTGAAAATGGGTTGTGTGGTGCTTTCCAGGGAACTTCTAAATAATGAAGATGCATATTTAGAAATAACTTTGGTTTTAGGCTTTGAAGGCTGTCCCTTAATTTATAGTAGAAAGAATCTAATTATCTTAAATTTCCTTCCCCCAAGGCTACTATAATTTTGGCAACTTTTCCAGTAATTGTTCTCACTCAAAGGCAACCATGCATAACAGAACAGGAGGTAGACAGTCCCCACACACTCTCTATATGGAGGCCAGCATCAATGAAGTATCCAAATGTAGGACCTGCTCAGGAGAATTAGGCCATAAATTTGAAAGCAAGAAGATACAAAATCTTCCAAGTTCACTAATGGGAAACAAAAATAAGAGTATGAAGAAATAGTCCTTTTAAAAAGAAGCTCAGGAAATTGTTTTGTCATTTCTCTAAGCCCAGGGAAGGGGCAAGAAAAAGACTGCTAGTGAAACCCCAGGGGCGACTATCTTACATTCCCAAGAACATGTCAAGGTTTATCCTTTGCCCTCCTCCAGGTCCCAGAGCCTTTCTTATTTTAGGAACAACTGACTTTTCTGGCTGATGCCGGAGTCTCCAGTCAATTCCTCATAGGAACAGCAGACAGCCAGGTAAGCTGAGAATAGCAGAGAGTGTGAAGACCATGGGGAGCCGGGCTCCCAGCACGACTTCAATCACGTGCCTTCATCTCTTTATCTAGAAATGATGCTACTGAACATCTATCTTCTCTGGGACTGAATTTCTCTCCTATAAATGGTAATAACAAGTAAACTCACTTTCCAGGGATTCTTGGGAAATCAAAATAATTAGTAGTAAACAGAGATTCTTGCACTTGGTAGGTTACTCCCCCCGCTTCCCTCCATTCTCTATGGATTAGTCAAACTTCACCAAACAAACAGAACCAACGAGGTGTGTGTGTGTGTCACAACATTCTCACAGCCACCTACATTTGGCTAGGGAAGAGATTTAGCTGAAGGCCCGAGATCACATAAGGCTAAAGTCTGCAGAGTGTTCCTACAGCTGCAGACCTAGGAAGAGCTGATGGTGCATTTCCAGTTATGCCTTCCTATCACGAGTTCCTGTACCACCGATTTGAACTGCCCAAATCTACAGGCGTGAGCTACCGTGTAGGTAGGGTTTTGGATGCCATCTAGTTTTAGTTTATCGGGCATCATTATATAAGATGTGGAGGAAGGACATAATCTTTCTGTCATAAGGATGCCCTTGGAAGCCTCTTGTCCTTTACAGCACTGTTCCATTGCTGGTGGTTGTCAATGGCGCAGCATTGGCCTTCAGTTTGGGGCTCACAGCTTTAATTTTTTATCAACATTAGGTTAAACAGGAAACACAAGCAATGCTGGCCATAAGCGGAGGAAGACCTACGAATCAGCATTTTCATTGCAAACGAAGCTTCAGTAGAATAGTGAATCTACCGAAGAGTTCTGATGTGTTTTGCCTAAATCTGTAATATGCAATTTCCAGCTGTATTGTATCATACCCAAATAATCACTTTTAAACCTTACTGTCAACACCCGTTAAGTAGTGAGAGTATTCTTAGTCATCCTATAATTATGATCAGAAACTGAACTCAGCTAACGATGCCAAGTTTGATCCTAATGTTTTCATCTTGCTTTTCATCACAAAGAAAAAAAATGCACCAATTCTATATTCAGTGTTTAAAACAATACCCAAACAGAAATACGTTTAAAATTAGGGAACGTAAGCCTTGAGTTACGAAGGTGGTGTCTCTGACCGCTAGCCACCAGTGAGATGGCAGGGCCTGTGCTGCATGCACATGTTTGCGCTCTCTAACCCCAGGGGAGCTCTGTGCAGTCGCTACTGTGGTTGTTCCTTTTTTGTCCAGGGGTTGTCTCAAAAAAAAAAATAATAATAAGATACAAAAATTCTAATAATTTTAATTTAGATAAAATTCATCTGAGGAATATAGTTTGGAATCCATTAAAGACTTTAGAGGACGAGTGCCTTTCTTCCCCTTTCTTATAGCCCTTGAAACCCCATGGGCAACAGAAATCAAATATGATGGGAAAGACTGACTTCTCATTTACAGCAAATAAATGAAACCACCATAACCCCCAACACAAGCTCCAGAGAGCCCGCTAAGTCCGGGGAAATGTGAACTGCTAACAGAGAGCGGCGCTTCACTCTTCACTTTCTTATTGACTTATTTTATTTTTGAGACTGTCTCACTCTGTTGTCTAGGACAGAGTGCCATGGCACCATAGACCACACAATCTCACATTCCTGAGCTCCAGCAATCCTCCTGTCTCAGCCTCCTGAGTAGCTGGAACTACAAGGGCCCACCATAATGCCCTGTTCATTTTTCAATTTCGTTAGTAAAGATGGCGTCACACTTTTGCTAAGGCTGGTCTCGAACTCCTGAGCTCAAGAAATCCACCTGCATTAAGACTCCCAACGTGGTAGGATTACAAGCATGAGCCACCATGCCCTGTCCACTCTTCACCTCTACAAGACTAGAGGTCCCTAAATCGCCCTGGCCAGTAAAGAGGGTAGAGGTGGGTGAGAGTGGGTAGAGAGAGATCCTGCCACTCGAGACTTCAATCTGATTTACATACTAGTTCCATGAACACCAAAAAGTGAGAGCTATGCTCCAAGCAATCACCCAGAGGACCAGAAAAGGCCTGAGGAAGAATGTGTTTGACTATAATCCCTGACAGGAGCTGCTCCAGTTCCTTCACTCTCAACTCCACTCTCCTAGTCCCTGTCCCGTCCCCCGACCCCCCAAACCTCCCATGTGCTTCTCCTCCTTTATGTAATTTTTCAGGAACTATTTGGAGGCAGTGAAGTCAGGGGGTCGATAAAGGGCATATGGAGACAGACTGTGTGAGTTCAAATTCATATTCTGCCACTGATGCGTCCTTTGCATACTTAGCTCTCTTTCTCAACTTTCTCCTTTGGACCAAAGCAGCATAAAAATACCAAGGTAACAAGAAACACATGTCTTAGTCTGGGCGGCTACAACAGAGTGTCACGGGCTGAGCAGCTGGTAAACCACAGAAATTTATCTCCCACAGTTCTGGAGGCTGGAGGTCTGAGATCAGGATGCCAGCATGGTCAGCTTCTGGTGAGGTTGCTGACCACTGATATGACCGCTGATAGCCTCATTTGGCAGAAAGAGAGCCTGCTAGCTCTATGACCCCTTCTCCTGAGAACACTAATCCCATTTATGAAGGCTCCGTTCCCATGAACTAATTACACTCCAAAGGCCCCATCTCCAAGTATCACCCACCACACTGGGCTTAGGGTCAACGTTGAAATTGAGGGCTGGGGAACACAAATATTCTGGCTCAAATAAAAAATTCTCTATTCTAAATATCCATCTTGCCTTCAACATTTTCATATCACAAAAAATATAGTTTTTGAAGATGATGGCTCATGAGCTTTAAGTAACTGCTTTAAAAAAAGTGCTTAAAATTATTATATTCTAAAAATGTAAGACTTATTAGGAGAAATAAAAGTATGTTAAGACAAATGAGAACACTTATTAATAAAAGGACAAATATCATTCAGGATATTCAGCTCCATTTAAAAATAATTCTTTTATCCCATGAGTGAAATTTCTATATTCACGTTTTGCTGACAGGGCCATTTTCCTATTGACCTGGAATGCTTTTAGTGAAAATTAAATTGCACAGAAATCGCCATGCTGCAGATATTTTGGTTAGGCTAATTGTAATAGATTGACTCTAAAGACCATAATCTATAGTACACTAAAATACTTTCCATCATATTTGGCATCACATTTGGGGGAAGGGTTTCTTGATAGAGTCTCACTCTGTTGCCCAGGCTAGAGTGCCACGGCATCAGCCTCCCTCACCGCAGCCTCAAACTCATCGGGTCAAGCGTTCCTCCTGCCTCTGTCTCCTGAGTAGCTGGCACTATAGGCAACCACCACAACACCCAGATAATTTTCTTCTATTTTTATCAGAGACAGGGTCTCACCCTTGCTCAGGCTGGTCTCGAACTCCTGAGCTTAAGGGATCCTCTGACCTCAAATTCCCAGAATGCTAGGTTTGCAGGCATGAGCCACCAGATCCGGCTACTATCACATATTTAATAATGAAATTTGGCACTAAAAAGAAACAAAGGAAATGGCAAATACTTGGCTGTTCAGCTTTTCATATTCAACTCATGTTGAAATCAAGGCAGTTTGCTTATTGATTGTTGTAGTAATTCTGCTACTTTAAAATTATCTCTATTCAGAGCTATTAGTGGATTCTAAAGAATGAGGGCAAAAGTTTCACGCAGGCAGTTCTGAATCCTGTCTTCTTTAAAGGCAAAATGTTTCTTTTGTAATAAACTTAAATACTCAAATGAACTGCAGGAATTTGAGGCTGTGTGTGGTGGGGGAGGCTGATGCCGTGGCACTCTAGCCTGGGCAACAGAGGGAGACTCTGTAATAAGAAAAACCCACAAGAACGTGATGCCACATCTGACGGAAAGCATTTTAGGGTACTATAGATTATGGTCTTTAGAGTCAATCTATTACAATTAGCCTAACTACAATATCTGCAGCATGGCAATTTCTGTGCAATTTAATTTTCACTAAAATTTTTTTCCCATTCTATGGGAAGAACACACACGGATACTAACAGCAACTCTGAGCAAACACAGGCAGGTCAAAAAGGCACACAATTGGTCACGTCAGCTTCAGTGGATCTTTTTATCTTATCAATCTCAAGCTTAAAATTCCTAAAATAATTAAAGGTATTTTTCAAGCATTAAAGCATAATTTTGTATTATGCATAATTTACTGTCAAAAAATTTTTTTAAACCATGCATTTTAAAAATATGTAAAGAGAAAACAGAACTTGATTCAAAAACAGAAACCCAATCCCAGAAGCTTTCCCAAAGACAACTGATGGAGAACATGAGTAAACGTGATTTGCTGGACACACACGGTAATTTATTTACAAAATACAATCAAATTCTTTCTCCAATCTAGTCTCTTTCATCTCTATTTATAACAGTTTAGAACAATGAGTTGGAATAACAGAAGTTAAAAGAAAACAGATGTTTAACTATCTTCTTAAGTATTTCCACTTTTATTATTCCGTGTAACATTATTGAAAGCTCATGAAATAGACGAACATAAAATTTATTGTCTACTTGGGAAATAAGATTAGATCACATCTAAAAAAGTTTTTTCATGATATAAATAATACAATTAAATTCCGGACACCTCAGGAGTTAATTTTTTTCTCTTTCCATTTTCCCTTATAAGTGCATAGTTCTAGAATAGTGATTTTATAATTTGTGAAACAGAATCAATAAAGACACATAACAATACCTTCACGATTCTCTTGGGATAACATTTATATGTGTGTATATATATGTATACACACATATAATACATACATAGATAGACATGCATAACCAATTTTTTAAAGGCTAAAATTATATTTTTATAGATAATACATTGCTCTCTAAATTTTCTATAATGGATGCATTTTATACTTTAACATAATTTTATTATATATTCATTTTCCATTTCCATGTATAGACACTCAAATATAATCTGTTTTTAATTTCAGAATACTATGAGGGTACACATTTTGCTTCCATAGTTTGCTTTTGTATATTTTAAGTCAAGGTGATAAGTGTGCCCTTCACCCAGAGAGTGTGCGATGTACCCATTAGGTGTGACTTTACCCATCTCTCTTCCCCTCTTCCCACCTCTGAATTCTGCTGAGTTTTGATCCCATATGTGCGCATAAGTGTTGACCAACTGGTTTCAATTTAGTATTGAGGACAGGTGGCATTTGTTTTCTTGTGATACTTCACTTAGGAGAATGGTCTCCAATCTGTCCAGGTTGTAACAAAAGCTACTAGGTCGCCATTTTTTATGGTGAAGTCAAATTCCATGGTAGACGTCTACCATGTTTTATTAATCCACTCATGTATTAAGGGCACTTAGGTTGTTTCCACATCTTTGAGATTCTGAACTGTGCTACTATAAACATACAAGTGCAAATGTCTTTTCCATAAAATGTCTTTTTTTTTTTTTTTTTTGAGAGAGTGTTTCACTTTGTCACCATTGGTAGAGTGCCGTGGTATCTTTTCTTTTGAGCAAATACCTAGTAGTGGGATTGCTGGATAGAATGGTAGAATATAACCTTGAACCTAACTCATGACTCCAAAAATGCACCCAGTGGGTACAGTGCACACCATCCGGGTGAGGGGCACACGTATAAGTGTGGCTCAGCCTGTATCAAAGCAATGCATTAACCAAAGCAGTCATGCTCCCATAATATTCTGAAATTTTCAAAAAGATCAAAAAAGAAATATTGGGGGAAAAAGGTTGTACTTCGAATACTCTTGGCTGTCTTTGATTTGCATAGCACTAATTTTGATGTTAAACATCAGATTTTATAATGCTTTGGAAAGAAATACACTTCCAAATGCAATTCTTACGATTATAGCTTTTACTGAATTCCTCACCAGGCATTCTTGACCCTGATTTTTCCTCTCAGCACTTGACTTCTCTTGAATACTCCCAAACATCTTGCCTATAGACGATGGGTTTCATTCCCATTCTTCATAATATACAAATGAATAAATCTCTACCTGCCATTACTAACTCATGTAATACCATAGCTAGAGGCACTTCTTAGAAAATGATATTCCAAAACAAACACAAGTCAATATAAAATAATTTAACTCATAATATACTACAACATCTTGGGATGCCATATATATGTTATGAATTATGTTATCTGTGAACTAATGCATACAAATATCATATAGTTTTGGAAAAAAATACCTTAAGAAGAAAATACCAAGAATCATGATTTTCCGTCAGCCATTTGTCTGACTTCTCCACATACACCATTTACATAAATGTCATTGGCAACTACTGTAACACAGCAGAAGCTAAATTAACTTTCTGCTGAAGAAACTTACAAAAGATTCAATGATACTTTTCGACAAGGTTTAAAATTTAGAATTAGTGTTAAGGGTAATTATAAAATAGTTTATCTGGTTGTTACTGAAACATTTAACTAGAGAAGATACATTTTAAAAGAATTCCATCATGATATACTATAAAGGAATTTCAAACTTATCTTTGTTCTCACTCTATTAAATACCTAGAAATATAGATATATGGGAGAAAAATTTTAAAAGTGAGGAATAACAATTTGAGTGACTTTGAGTGATCTGTAACTTAAAAGGATAATTCACATCAGCTTCTTATGTTTCCTACACAAAGCAATTGAGTGTATAATGATTATTAATTTTCAAAATAAAATTATAAAATTGACTGTTTTTCAGTGGGATCTGGGCATGCAATCTCATTTAAGACTTTCAATGGAAAATATCCCAAAATTACTGAAATACTAAAGGAAACTAGAAGGATTAATGCACAAAAAATAGAGTCACTTGAAAAAGCAAAACATTGTAATATTAAAACATACAGCAGATACTGTACTTATACATGATACATTACAAAATTCATAATCTAACAAATGTATCAAACATCTTAAAAGGGGTGAGCTCAGTCTTTACCAAGTAGTCAAGTCAACGTTAAGATTCTGCTGAGTATGACACTGGCTATGATGATAATATTTCTTGCCTAAAATGTGCTTATTTGAATTTCAAGGAGATTCTACCGTAACAACCTGTCTCAACTGCCAAGAGCTAGCTCTCTTTTTTGAATTTTTATTAATTCAGTTGAAATCTGGATTTAAACAATATTATTCACATTTTGCATAATTAGAAATTTCAGCTGATGGGGTTCAGTTCAGCATCCTCAAACCTTTTCCTTTTGAAGGAAAATCCCTGTGGCCAAAGAAAGCAAGAAATAATAGTAATTAATCCTGCCTGGTGTTTGGGCACGCATGGGGGCTCAGTGTAAAAGATGGCTACTGCTGTGTCAACTTTCATTATTCCAGCTGTTAACCAGATGTTCAAAACAAGTAAACTGCCCAGGAACGGCTTTCTAAATTTTTCTTCTTTATCTGTTAAATTAGGCAAATGCTAGAATATTTTTAATCATGTATGTAAAGTCCTTCCATATAATTAGTGTGATAGACGAATTCTAGAGAAAATCAAATACAACGGCTTTTGGCATGAAGTATCAAAATAATTCATATCGAGTCCAACATGAAATATATTTGTGTTATAACACAAATGTAATACTTACAAATTGTGTCAAAAATCAATAAAAATCAGGCACATTTATTGATGGGGAAGTACTTTCTTAATAAATGTGAAAGAGATTCAAGAACAGAAGGAATAAATGAGGCAAAGGTAAAGAAACTTCAAATCTTTTGATGCAGTTTTCAGAAAATTATTTTTAAGTTCTCTGTTCTCTCTCTGTTTTTTGACTGATACTTACCCACAGGAGGCATCTGAGTTTCCCTTCTTAGCATAAAGGAAATAGTTTTCCTTTTTATGAAGAAAAAAATAGTTTTGTTTTGACTCCTTCTCTCAGGAAACACATCTCCAAAACACTGAATCACTATCTTTTTTTTTTTTTTAATTTGCATTATCTTGATTTTTAGTATTTGAGTGTTACCACAATTAAGAAATTCATTAAGAATTATTTTAGTCAGAATGGATCATTATTTATTCCTTTTCCTAATGGGACCATATTCATTTTCAGTTCTAAGACAAATAAAAGTTTAGCATCACAAAGGAAATTATGAAAATTATTTTAAAGAAAGACAAAAATTAAATACTCTCTGAAGTAGGGAATGAACTTTTCACCTCTCTTTCTTTTTATATATATCCTTTATCTTCTGGTATTAGAAATGCTTATTCTAACTATAAACTATTTTTGTCTAATAGAAATGACATCTTACCAACTTAAAATTATTCACTTATACAAGAAAAGATAACTGTAATTCTAGTTTTATTTTGATCTTCAATAATCATAATTACAGGATAGACTAAGCACCTCCTTGTGTCAATGTGGTACTAAGTGAAGTTCAAGGTAATTAAATTGCAAAGTCTTTACCATCTATGCCGCTGTCACCTAAGACATTCATATTTTTCCTAGAACAAAATACTCTAAAGAGAATAAATGTATATCTAAATGAATATGCACATTAACTTAAAATATAAAAAAATCAAAAAAGTCCATATGAATGAACAAAAAGCATCTCATAAGTTGTTCATGTCTCTGAGCAGGTTAAAATCAATACCTCAATTTTAATCACTTGGAGGTTTCCTAGGACAGCTGAGATTAAAGCCGTCTTTGAACAATGAGCTTGGTTAAAGAAGAAAGCTCCTCGATGAGTGAGGGTATGTGCAGGCTACACATTGGGAAACACGAAGAATGAGAAGCATTTCTGGATAGAGGCTACTAAGCATATCTGAGGAAATGTACTTGGGAGAGTTTATAATAGAACCTTATCCTATTTTAGAACATCCTACAGTTACAAAGGATTACACATGTTAAGTGCCTTTTGAATTATGGAAAAAATATTAGATCATACTTATCGTTGCAGGATGGTAGTAGAGTAAAAGGATTGAGAGAATGAACCTGATTTCAACGCTGCCCCTTCTCAGAGCGCTACTGGGCAAGCCACTCAACCCCTCTTTGTCTCAGTCTTCCAGAAAATAAAAAATAAAAGTACTAATAACAGATATATCATGAGGCTCTTAGGAAGATGAAAATAGGCAATATTCATAATTTTATCTGACATACACAGAGGGATTTATTGGTACTGGGATTATAAAATACACAAATAAGCAAGTCCACAAAAATAAATAAAAAGTATAGGCATAGTCATCTGTTTGTTCCATTTGGATTCCTCCCCAAAATATCTACTGTAGGCAATAAATTCTTATCAACAGATAACTAAATTAGACATTCCCCCCAGAGCCCAGATTAATAGAAAAGTTATTAGGTTAGTTATTAGTTATTAGGATTAATAGTTACATCATGACAGTTACAGCAAGCTAAAACTAGACAAAATAAATATGTTAGGGTGATATTACCTAAATTATGTAAGGTCTGTATAAAAAAAAACTCAATACAGGCTTACCTGTTAATGTTCTGCACTTGTTGAAAAGCTAAAAATTAAGTTTTTTAAGATGTTTACCAACTCTAATGTTTGCCAAAAACCTTCCAAAGTGGAATATTTTAAGTAGAAGGAACAGGCAGGTGTCTTCCTTTATCTATCAAATTTAGGAGTGGTCCTACAACAGTATGGCCGGCTGCTAGTTCACATTTGCTTCTTAAGTGTCCCCACCTGTCACCTGCGGACTGGGACAGACTGATCTGCGGTCTGTCAGGACTGATTCATAAACACGTCACAAAATTACAAGGCTCTCTACTTTCTGAAATAGCTTAGTCTGTTTCAAAATTTACACTGATACAAACTTACTTAACTTGCATTTGTTAAAGATTAATATATTTAATTTTTATTTACTTAACATGGCACAGAGACTCATGCTTATTTATATGCAATGTTTTCCCCCTAGAGAAAGTAAATAGTTCTGTAAAATTACAATTTATTTCAGACAGTTTTTTCCTGACCCTTAGGACAAATTTTTGTGATAATCATCCATGGGTCCTCATTGTTTAATGCTAACTCTTCCCAGGAAACAAAAAGAAAGAAAGGGATGTGTTTACTTTCAAGCGGGTTGTGTGACTGATGTAAGGCTGGATGCGTATTTAGAAGGGATTCATTATATTTCTAATCTTCTACGGATGAGTAAAGCTGGAGCTGACTAAGACTGAGGTCATTATACCTCATTGACTGCAGGCAGCCTAAAACAGAGGTTTTAGATTACTTATTATAAAAAAAATCCATAAATTATAAGAAGTGACCACTTCGTCATTATCCATGCATTAATTTCTTTGTACAGACTATAATTTTTTAAAAATGGCATGGGTATGATCTCTATTGTACAGATACAGAAAATCCAAATCTCACAAAGCCAGCGGAAGGTAGGGCTGGGAGTCAAAGTCTGAAATGTTTGAATATGAAGCCCAATCTGCCACTGCTTCCTCTGTACAGAAGAGGAAAAGAACTAAATAAATGTCCTCCTAACAACAGAATATCAAAGCCTTTCTTTAAAATATCCATCTCAGCAATCCATCCAACAGCATGTGAAATTTACCACCATCAGCAGGACCGTTATTTCACACACAGATATGCCAATGAACTAAACTAATC
Source organism: Otolemur garnettii (assembly GCF_000181295.1). Classification (NCBI taxonomy): domain Eukaryota; kingdom Metazoa; phylum Chordata; class Mammalia; order Primates; family Galagidae; genus Otolemur; species Otolemur garnettii. Next base: position 12,270,056 of record NW_003852430.1, on the reverse strand, counting down.
CCTGCGATAAATTTTGTAACTATGCTGGCAAAAATGACAATACTAATAACAATAATATTTTTGGATGTTGTTTCTCATTTGCTAAATGGCTTTGAGGAATATTATACATAGTCCTTGTCACACATCCTGTGAAGTACCATCATTTTTTAACTTTATATCTGAACTAAAGCTCTAAGACAGTGATTTTCAACTTGTGAGCCACAAAGATTTTTAAATTATTTCCAAAAGAACTTCAAAGCACAGTATATCCTTTTTTATACTCTGTTTGATCAACATGGGGTGCCACTGACGTCTAGAGGTTCAAGTGTGCTGTGAGTCTATAGGTTCAAGTCTGCTGTGAGATATATATATATAAAGGTTGAAAAACACTGCTCTAAAAGATGTGACTTGCCAGAAGTCTCCCAGGCAAAATAGCATAAGGCAGTTGTTCAGTCTTCTAATCCAAGTGCTCTTCCAAATACCAAGGACTACAGAATGTTAAAACTCTAATACCACATTTCTAATTCTCTTGTTCGTATTGTCTAAAAGTACAAGTTTCATAAAACTGAAAGTAAAAAGGCATGATCTTTCGAAAAATAGAATATAGGTTATATTTTATTGGCATTTTACTACATTAAGCCTAAAAATAAATGTTAAAAAGGAGACAGCAGGCAGGGTACTTTTCAAGGGAAGTTGACTCTGCTCAAGAAGAAAAAAGTGATTCATGGCAGTCAAACATCAAACTACAGTTGGCTTCATTTTAACAGGCGTACCAATCTTGAGGAAAAAATTAGAATACAGAGTTTAAGTTTATTTAGCCAATAAAATGTAAATCAATTTAAATTGATGTTACTGACAAAGGATGAGGCCCATGGCACATACCTATTTATAGGAAAATGCCCAGAAGCTGAAGTTACTTAGGCGGCCAAAATGCAACTGCAGCTCCTTGGTTACAGTCTACTTCTGTCTTCAGGAGACCGTCGTGGTTAAAAATCACCATTTGTCAAATAGTCTCTGAATATTATGGAATAATGCATTTTAAGAGGAAAAAAAACAGTGATGTTGTAAAAAATGTGGTTCATTTTTCAGATGAGGGATAAAGGGGAACAGAAATGTCATCTTAGACTGTTCTCACGAACATGAGCAAAAAACTAAAGAAACATTTCTGCAGACTGAACAATCCAGAAGGCATTTTAATTTCTCCAAGGTCAATTACACAAATTGATTACTTTTTATTAGGAATCAAAATTTTATTTGTTGTAGTAGCGAAATATAATGTAATAAAGGGTTCCGGGATGATCCAATTAGTGAAAGTTAACATTTACTGAGCCTTTACTACACAGTCCATGTATTTTGCTAAGTATTTTCCAAGTATTACCTCATTCAGTCTTCCAATTACCTCACTAAAATCATCACTTCTTGACAGAAAACAAAACAAAACAAAACAAAACCAAAATTATGAGATTTAGAGAGGTGCACAATAGTCTCAAGCCTACAAAGCCAGAAACCAGGGTTTACACCCAGGAAGTCTCTTAACCACGTAACATGTTTCTTGTAGCAATCTTTGTTTTGCATTAAAATTCCTTTCCATAAAGAAGATCTAAAATTCTGGAATGAGTTTATAACTATGAGGTATATATTAATAGAATCTAGTATGGAACAAATTTTCAAAGGAACAATCAATTATTCAAGAGAATTTGAGACTGTTAATTTGTTATGACATGAGACATGTGACTTCTTCAGAAGTGTAAAATCGTTCTCTTTTGAAACTGACACCTGTTTTCAATTTTAAGAAACCTACTTGGCAAATGAACTATTCTTAAATCCTAAGTGAAACTTCAATTTCTGATATACAAGAAGACCCACAGAATCCTGTTCTGAATGCATTTAGTTCAGTGACTGGAAGTGAATTTTCAAACAGATCAACTTGAAGTTTAAAGCTTTCACTGCAAATGGTATGTTCATTCTTGTTTTTCTTTCTCTTTTTTTTTTTTTGCAGTTTTTGGCCAGGGTCGGGTTTGAACCCACCACCTTTGTAATATGGGGCCGGCGCCCTACTCCTTTGAGCCACAGGCACCGCCCAATATGTACATTCTTTGTCATTCCTATGCTCTTCTCATAAGTTACTCCAATCAAATGTATATTTAGTAAATATTTAGTGAGCAAATGCAGGTTAATAGGAAATGAATTGTCCAACTATTAAAATATTTATCTTTTCAAATGACATCTGCACATGGTATCTGTGACTATTTACTGTCACATATCCATGGGTTTGTATGGATGAGGATGTGTGTGTCACATGTTGGACCTGACCTAGCAACACACTCCACTCCTGTCTTTTCTTCACACAAAAGAAAAAAAAGCAAAAAGTGTTCTCTATTTTGTTTTAATTTCTCAGTTGCTCAATGGCCTGTACACTCTTCTTAGCATCCAGGAGTGTTCTCTTATAATTAATGAACACATCATAATCCAAAGTCCTTGAGAATAATAACAAAGCCAAGGAAATAAATGAAAGGCACAGGTCCATGGAGCAAAGCTTGCCAGCTCACCACCAACAGTGGGAAGGACTGTTCCCTCCCCGCTAAATGCCTCACAGAGCCTTGTGTACAGTTTACAGCACTCTGGGTTTTTCCTCCCACCTCTCAGGGGAGATAAGAATACTTCTCGACATCACAAAGCCCACCTACTCAAAGGGGAGGTTAATTATTGCTATCTAATTAACCTCACAAGAAAATTGTTAAGATTAATGAAGCAGTGCTTACTAAGTGATTACAAGCTTCCCGTGAACTACCAAGGAAATATTTGCTTACACAAAACACCTACATGGATATTAATAAAATGTTTTGTACAGATCATTAGAATGGTTAATCTACAGACTAGCATTTATTTATTTTTTAGAGACAGAGCATCACTTTGTCACCCTCGGTAGAGTGCTGTGGTATCACAGTTCACAGCAACCTCCTGTTCTTGGGCTCAGGCTATTCTCTTGCCTCAGCCTCCCGAGTAGCTGGGACTACAGGTGCCTGCCACAAGCCCCAGCTATTTTTTGTTGCAGTTTGGCCAGGGCTGAGTTTGAACCCACCACCCTCGGTATGTGGGGCCGTCACCCTACTCACTGAGCCACAGGCTCCGCCGCCTAGACCAGCATTTAAAATTCCAGCCTGTGTTGGGTGGCGCCTGTGGCTCAAAGGAGTAGGGCGTTGGCTCCATATGCTGGAGGTGGAGGGTTCAAACCCAGCTCCAGCCAAAAAAAAAAAAAAAAAAAAAATTCCAGCCTGTGTAACAGATAAAGATGGACAGATAGATAGATAGATAGATAGATCTTAAATATAGATATATAAGATGTAAAAAAGAGAAGGCTGAAAAAAGGGAGAGTGAGAGGAAGGGGCTAGGAGAGAAAGGAAAGGAAGAAAAGAAGAAAGAAAAAGAGGTAAAAAGGAAGGAAGGTGGGCAGGAAGCAAAGACTGAGGGCAATGGTAAGTGAAAGAACTGGTTAATAAAAATATAGAATGATTATAGTGATTTTAGTGTCAATTACTTTCATCTAGGCTAAACCAAGATTGCTTTGAGAAATAATACCTAAAATAAAATCCAAAGTGTGACTAGCACCGAGTTCAAGAGCAGCTACTTCAGAGTACAACGTGGGACATGTTGGTGGATTTTCCCCCTAAAATATCATTTACTTACAGCCATCACATAATTACAGTTACACGGCAGAGCACGTCACCAATGTACATCATCATTGTTTTAGCATAAATACTATAATAACTCCCAGTCCCCCTCAACCAGACATTATATAGGTTGGAATAGGCTAGCTTAGGCTACAATAACAACAACAAAAAAGACTAAATTTCTCAGTGTCTCAAAAAAAGAAATGTTGTTCTATGCTCACATTTGCAGCCATCACAGACAGACAAGGGCTTAGAGTAGGGATGGCTGTCCCTTTAGCCACTCAGTACTTAGCTGGCAGAGGAGGCCCTTCTCTTTAGGGAGAGGTATCCCTGCCAGAAATCAACAGACCTTCACGGTTTGACTCTTGTGATGAAATGTCTCAGCTGAATAGTGTTCCCTGTAGCTTTTGCCTACAACTTATTGGCTGGCCCCAGTCACATGACCCCACAGAACCATTATCACACCAGGAACAAAACCAGGATGGCAGAAGTCTAGAACTATTTAGTAAAGGGCTAGTTAGTGATACCTCACTTATTCACTTGTATCTGTGGAATGTCCACGCTAATAAAATTTTTGTCATTGTTTTAATAAGATGTATTCAGTCATGGATATCCATTAGGTGTGAACAATCAAAACAAAGTGCTTTTCATTGCTCTAACAATTTTAATTTATTTCAAGAAACTTGATAGTCTGTAATGGAACTATTTGAGGATTAACAACAAAGAAGAGGGTCAAAATGAATATCACCCAAAGGCATTTATTTACAAAGATTTAAAATTAGAGCTTCTGAATATCTATCAATTAACATTAAAGCTTTAAAAAATTCTAAACAAACATTTATATTCATATAGGTAAAAGTAGCGTGTGAACAAAATATATGCCTGTGATAAGTTAATTTGCAGAAGGTCTTTGTAGGATGGAAGAGGTTCAGAATACAGATGCCTGGAGAGAAAGATGGAGGATACAGTGTCTACCCTGGTGTCCCACACAGAGCCTCGGGACAAGGGCTCCAGACAGATTCTGAAGGAAGTGTTTACATCACAAGCACAAGAGGTAGGTCATGTGCAGGTCCTTTTTTTAAAATTTTTTTAAAAGATCCAACATACATCATTTTATTTTTTTTAATTTTATAATTTTGTTTTTACTTTTTAAAATTTTGTATTAAATCATAACTGTGTACATTAATGCATTTATGTGGTACAATGTACTGATTTTATATAAAATTTAGAATGCTTACATCAAACAGGATAACATAGTCTTCACCTCACTTAATTATTGTATTAAGACATTTGTACTCTACTCTTGATAGATTTGACCCTTGCAATATATACCATGGGTGAGGTCCCACCAATTACCCTTCCTACCTCCACCTACTCTCTTTCCCTCCCCCCTCCTCTTCACTCTTTCATCCTGGACTATAGTTGTGTTTTATCTTTCATATGAAAGTGTGGGTGATTATATATTGGTTTCATAACTAAGCACACTGGATACTTTTTCTTCCATTCTTGAGATAGTTGACTAAGAAGAATATGTTCCAGCTCCACCCATGTAAACATGAAAGAGGTAAAATCTCCATCTTTTTTAAGGCTGCATAATATTTGGCATACATATACCACAATTTGTTAATCTATTCATGGGTCATATATACCCAGAAGACCAAAAATCACTTTAGAACAAAGATATTTGCACCAGAATGTTTATTGCAGCCCAGTTCATAATTGCCAACTCCTGTGTAGGTCTTTTATTTGACAAGTGCGACACAGGCTGGAGAAGTGGGGAGTCTCACCACTGGCCTAAACAAAGCACAGCTTGTGACACTAAGGTATCTGCCAAATAAAAGGAGAGACACTCAGGCCTGGTAGGACATTGCAAATGCCTGTGAGATGGGAGGACTGACCTGGTAACAGGAGTGACAGACAGAGAATGCTCATGGCACACTCCCCAGGATACATCAGCGGTGCTCCAGGGGGAGCTGAGGGCTTACGTGAGGGAATGGGAGTTAAACTCAGGCAAACTTGTTTATTGGATTGGATGGGGAAGTGCATGGTAAGGAGAAAAATGAGGCACAGATACAAGGGCCATAAGATCCTGGGCAAATTACAAATTTTGTTTGGAACAAAACATAGTGGAAACAAAATGACCATCTTTACACATTACCAGTGAGCACTGAAAACTTTTGTTTCTCAGAAGAAGGAAGTTTATAACATTTATTTTTTTCACATGTGGCTTCATATAGAAACTCTAAGATTTATAATCCTGCACTGTTCTTTCAAGCAGAGTTGCCCCTGGTACCAAGATAAAAAGAAAGGAGAGACTATTTATTAGTCAGAGTGCCTAGAACCCTGCTTCAACCAAAGCAGCGCTGTTTTAAAAGATCTGTTAGATACTGGCTCTTGTTAGAAAAAAGGATTCCACAGCTAAGGGGAAAATGAGTTGTGTATATTCATATCTTACTATTTACTTGTGTCTTTTGCCTAACTCAGTTCTTACTACCAAGTGGATCAACTTCTGTCTACTCTGACTCCAACCTCCCATGCTTCATTTTTGTGGTTTCTGTGGTTTCAGGAAACAGAAGCCAGAGGCAAGCACTTGTAATATTTATCATGCCCAGAACTCATTTATGGCTTTTACTTCCACCAAAATATGGTCATCAGAACGTCCAGGGGAAACCACTTAACAGGATGAAGGCAGACATTTTTAAGAGAGTGGGTTTTTAATACGGTACAAGGGGAAGTATTCAAATGTTCTGTTCGGTCTGGATGGAGTTAGGGTGCTCCATGGCTATTTACTTCATCATATTTGAAAGTAAAGCTTACTGAAAAATAAAAAGGCCATTGTCATTGGCTAATTTCTCAGGCAGCACTTAAAATAATACACACCGTCTACCCTTTATGTTACAAATACTAAGTCCAGCCAAAAAGGAGCTGACCACATGCTGACGTATCTGTAAAGGAAGCTGACCTCTCTTAGAAGCCAAAATATACTAAAATTCCTCAGTTGACGGTGCAGAGGCTGTCTTTGAAAGTTTGCCATCTTTATTCATAAAGATTATATAAAGCAAAAATATTTTTGTCTTCCCAAGGCATCCTCTTTTCCACATTACATGATTATGCGTATTAAACATATGAAGAACTATTTCCCAAACCATCGGCTATACATTACATATTTGTTATGTGTTACCTACTCAAAAACTCATAAAACTCTGCTTCAAGAAAAGTCCGGCTTGCTTTTCTTTCTGTGTTCTGTTTTGGGGTTTGTTCGGGGTTTTTTGCAGTTACTTCTTTTCCCCTCGGGTTCTTTTCTTGATGTGAAAAGGCAGCAAATGGATAAACAAAGAGAAAAAGCAAAAAGCAGTAATTTTCTTTATGGAGCTGTACAGGAAAACATAGAGGCCTGAATTCCTTCTTGGAATAAAACAAAGAAGAAATAAAACATGTATGTGTTCATGTTTTGTTTTGGCTTTGCTTTGAGAAAGATAGTGAGAAATCAACATCAACAGGCTAAATAAAAATTGGATAGCAACTCCAATTCCCTTTTCATTCAATCTTTCCATGATATAAAATTAGAACAAAATCTGTCAGGAATTTTTATGTTTTGAAGCTTTTTGTTTTTGCCTGTCAACTCCCTCAAATCTCTTTAAATGTCCAGGGCAGTATGAATATTCCAGTGTTACATAAACACTGAAAAAAATTATATTTAAAATTATATATATATATGAGAATGTATATGTATTACCTAATGTCGCGAACCAGCCACGACACACAGTGGGTTTAATTCTTAGTGGCCTGATGGTGTGAGGAGACCAAAGAAAATTATTAGTAGGAGTTATAGAATATTAATATAGAGAAATAATACACAAAGAGATAGTTTTAAGAGCAGTGTTACAGTCACAAATCTCATGAAAGCAAGGCAGCCTCACCAAGGTTCCTGCTGCTCTCCTTCCGACTAACTAAACTCTACAGCTGATTATGTTAATTGCAAGGATTTACTTACTACTTTTTACTGCTTCAAAGTATACTGGTCTTAATGTAAACAAAGGATTAGGTAGCCAATCGGAGGCCGACCCAAGGACCCAATCCTAGCTGACCCACAGTCACACACCACAGCTGTGATGTTTTAATACTCTGACAGCCCTGTGTCCAAACAGATAGACTCCTTTGGCCCCATCAAAGTGACAGAAGGAAGGAGATCCTTCTTCTCCTTATCTGGTCTGGGGCAAGTCTTCCTGATTTGGGCAAATTTTAAAGAATTTACATTCTTAACTTCCAAAAACCACCCCCTCGGAGCACACAGCCCTGCCCTGGCAGAAAGCAGCTTCAAGGCCTCCAGCCCCTGCTGCACCGCAGCTGCAGGGAGGGGGAGTATATAACACATCAGGCTGTAGAAATGTTAAAATGACAGCAGCTTGCACTTTGTGCTCAGTGCCAGGAAAATCAGCCCGAATCAAAGTCCCCATAACTGTCTCCCTTTGTCTAGGCTCTGTTCCCTATCCCTAATAATATTTTCAATCTACTAATAATTAATAATTGAGTACTAGCTTCAAACTCATAAAATCAATATTACCAGCAACACAAGCACATCAAGATATGACTCCTCCTTAATCTTCCTACATACCTCCTTCAATGTAATTAAAAATAGACCAGACAATCAACAAACCAACAGGTAAAAATGGACAAACACTCTGAGGACCTAACCTCCAAGCAGATATTAATATCAACACATATTGGTACCTAAATTTTCATAACTTCTTTAAGTTAATTTCTCTGTTCACCTGGGATGCTTGATAGTCAATATGCAAAAGGGCTAATGATAAGTAGACCTTTAGCCCATTAAATGGAAGAACTGAAATTTGACAGATGATGTTGAATCAATGTCAGACGCAGTCAGAAATCACCTCATTACCACAACCGCACACTCCTGTGTTAGGTCCAAGGAGAAACAGATGATATCCTCGATTAGGTAACTCAGGAAGGAAGTCAGGTAAGGACAGTGCTTGGAGAAACCAAGGGAAGAGTTCAGTTCCCAGGGCCAGGAACGGCAGGAAGCCTTCACCACCTTAGGTTTCTCAGGGATTAAAGAGAGGAGTGGTTCCCAGAGTTGCAAAGAGGAAAGGCTCCTCACAGAAGCTGTAACCTTCAAGGTAGACCAGCAGCCAACCTCCAGCAATGCCAAAGGAAGGGGCCCAGAGGAAGAGACAGCTGACCTTGCTCTTATCTCACCCTCAGTGGTACTTCTCAATGTGCCGTAAGGTAAACAAAAAAAAAAAAAGAAGATGTTATTTCTCCACAACACAGATTTTCCCAGAAAATGATAAAAAAGTAAAAATACAAATAGACAATCTTAGTAGCTCTAGACAGACTATGAACTTGAAATACACGCTCTTTAAACTCAATAAGTTTAGACCTAAAATCAATAGGTTTTTTTTGAGACCTATATTACCTTTGTTTAAAAAAAATATATGCCAAATAGAACAAAAATCTAATGAATTTGCAGACACTAGTCGGCATCATACAGTGTGGCAAATATATTCTAACTATTGTCCTCCCTAGATACAAGATTTGTGTTTGTTTGTTTTTAATGATTAGATCAAAAAGTGCTGTCCTAAATGACTATGTCTCTCTTGGGTTATAGAGATTTTACTGAATATAAATTCCAAAAAGAGTTAGGTTCAGCTTAGATAATATTCTTATTATATATTTGCAAATTCATGTCCCACTGATCAGAGAAGATCTGGCCTAGATAATGCTGAAAGTACCTTATAAGTCTGAGAATTTGTGTCCCAGATTTAAGGGATCTAGAAACAGAGAGGACTGAGCAAACCAATAGCTATGAAATTGTTTGTCTTTTTATTTGAACTTTCTTATCATTTTATTTGAAATTAATAGTTTTTAGACTATTGTGCATAAACAAGACATGTCAATGAAGCAAACAGTATGTGTCCAACACAGTTACTGCCCACACAAAACGGTATGTACAGGGCAGCGCCTGTGCTCAGTGGGTAGAGCATCGGCCACATACACCAAGGCTGGCAGGTTCTAACCCGGCCTGGGCCTGCTAAAAAACAATGACAACTACAACAACATCCGCAAAAAAAAAAAAAAAAGTAGTAGCTGGGTTTTGTGGCGGGTGCCTGTAGTCCCAGCTACTTGGAAGGGTTGAGGCAAGAAAATTTTTTCAGCCCAAGAATTTGAGGTTGCTGTGAGCTATGACACCACAGCACTCTACCCAAGGTGACAGCTTGAGACTCTGTGTCAGAAAAAAAAAGTATCTACAAAAGAGCTTTGTAAACTAGAAAGCATTTCCTGAATGTTATGTTTTATTATTTTTTTAATGCATGAACTGATTATTAAAAGCTTTACTTCTTTATTTTCTAGGGGAGATCTATAAAAATTTTCTTTAAAACTGTGCTTCATGGCTCAGTGCCTATAGCTCAGTGGCTAGAGCGCCAGCCGCATACACCAGAGCTGGCGGGTTCAAATCCAGCCTGGGCCTGCCAAACAACAATGACAGCTGCAACCAAAAAATAGCCAGGCGTTGTGGCAAGAGTCTATAGTCCCAGCTACTTGGAGGCTGAGGCAAGAGAATCGTTTAAACCCAAGAGTTTGAGGTTGCTGTGAGCTGTGACGTCACAGCACTCTACCCAAGGTGATAGCTTGAGCTTCTGTCTCAAAAATAACTACATAAAATAAAACTGTGCTTCATTACAGAAGAAGTTATTACTGTTTCGGTCTAGAAACGTATAATTTTTTTAAATTTTATTATAATTTTTAAAAGCATCTTATTTTAAGTGGAGAAATACAGTGGAAACGTCATAACATGAATGCTGTGGTGTTACCCCGAATGAATTACCCAGGAAAGCAAATGTTTCTGTGACATTTCTATCACCTTAACATATCTATTGTTAAAAAGTAAATTCACCTAAATAGACTTCTCGGGTTGACTCCACAATTTTCATAATGCTTTCTACCATGTCTAAGTGCATTTAAGTTACATTATACATTTTGTAATCTGGTTCCATCAAGGTCAATGTTTTTCCCATACCCACATTTGTTCTATTTTCCAAAACAACTCTCAATCCCAAAGAAATTTGTTATCTAGAAAAAATAATTTGAGGATATAGTATCCCTAATCAGTTTAGCCAGTAATTTATTTCATTTAATATGGTAGAAACCAAACAGTAACCATTTTACCTTCGTATTTTATGACATGTTCCAGGCATAATGAATATGTGGCAGGGTCAGTTATAGGGAAATGTACATCAGAAAACATTGAATTTAAGACAAGACTCATTCACTCAACTCACTGTGAGGTAATCAGCTGCAAACTCAAGGGTTTACTATGTAATTTTACTGCGTTTTCTGGTTAAACTAGGACTATATTATTAACCTTTAACAACCACATATCTGGATCACTCTCTGCAAATGAGAAAAATATCTGGAAGATAGTTAAAACACAACAGAACATATAGAAGTTAGCATTTTATGGAGAGTCACTGATGGCAATTTGCAATTTTACTTTAGGAAAATATCTACATCTTCAAATAATTACTAGCAAAATGAGGTTTTTTCAATACATAAATACATAAGCTTTTGGGAGGATTTAGTGGACTTGTTGGTCTATAATAAGTGATCACAATTCAGGGAAAGAAATCCTAGCAAAGTCACACTTTATTCCAAATGATTTAATATAAGCTAATATTTCCAGATCATTTCTTTTCAAAATAGATCTCAATAGATAAACTTTATTTTGCATAATGCAGCAAAGAATAAAACAGTTGGAGACTATTTAACTTAAATAGCTTTTCTGCCTATCAGCAATGACATCCAAAGGGCAGCTTTCCAGGCCTGGGATGACTCACACACCAATAATTTGACCTATTTGATGTATTATTAGTTATGCCTCCATCAACACAAAGGTGTTGAGATGCTACTTTTTATTATTTAATACAAAAATAGACACATTCAGGAGGCTTAATGATCCTTTGTTAAATGCTCTAAATTCTCAAACCAGTTCAAGTGGTTAATTGACACTGCATCACTATTCATTATATATTTCCCATGGTTTATAGCAGTCAGCCAAAGAATAAAAATAAAAACAAAATTTTAAAAACTGTATTGATCTCAAAAGAATATTTTAAGACTGGGCATGGTGACTCACACCTGTAATCTTAGCACTCTGGGAGGTTGAGGTAGGAGGATCACTGAAGGTCAGGAGTTTGAGAACAGCTTGAGTAAGAGCAAAACCCCACTTGTACAAAAAAATAGAAAAATTAGCTGGGCACAGTGGTATGCACCTGTAGTCCCAGCTACTTGGGAGGCTGAGGCAGAAGAATGGCTTGAACCCAGAAGTATGAGGACACAGTAAGTTATGATCACACCACCACACTCCATCCCCGGGAACAGAGCAAGAGGTTCCAAAAAAAAAAAATTATTTTATATTAGTGTAAAATAATACAATGGAAAAGATTGGCAAATCAACTAGATACACTAACTACCATGTAATGAGGTTATATAAAAGAAATGTAGAAAATTTAGAACAATCAATATGTTATAACTATAAAGAATATAGACAAATAAAATCCTATTTCACAAAGAAATACTATCAGCAGTTTCATACTTAGGGGAAAAGGCCCTGGTCAAAATTAATTTCACCTATAATGCATAGGTTATAAAAGAATTCCATGCTAAGTGTATGCATCATGAATTCTCCTATTGAGAAGCCACTACTACCTTCTGCGTCAAACAGCTTCACTAATAACATTCTTTTTCAATTTTGCTTCATTTAATTCATATTTTCATCCATAGTTACATAGAAATGGAAATCCTTCTTAAAATGTCCAAAACAAATTCTCTTCTCTGGTAATCAGGTTTATACTCATTAAGAAAGGATTCAGTGCACAAAACATCAGGGAAAAGTACTTAGTAGACTCCCAGTCACTAAAACAAATGCTTTTATAAAAATGAATACACCAATGAAAGGATGTTTTTAAGCCAATGGTACCATTGCTCTTCTTCCCACAACACACACACGTACACACACACGTACAATTAAAGCAAAGTTGAAACAGCTCCCTAAACTTTGCAGACCCACTAACTGCCATGTGCATCATATGGTTACTCAAGCCACTTCTTCTCTTTGCTTTCCCATGCCCCAGACCAAAACAAAAACATGTTAAAAAATAAATAAAATAGATTTCAGTCCTATATATGGAAGATTTATTAAATTTTTCCCTCACCCCCCACCCTCAAATCTCCCAAAGCCAACAACAAATGTCTGAGCACTGTGTAAATTTAGTTTTTCATTTTTAACGTTAACTTTTTCTAACCTGGACATTCATCATGTCTGGGTTATTTGACTGTGTTTAAAGTATAAAAATTATAATTTTAAACATTCCTGGACACAATTTTATAAGCATATAGGAAGGTCTGAATCTCATATGAAAAAAATGAGCTTTAATCAGGAATTGCTTTGGTCCACCAAAGATTAAAAGAAGGGACTTAAGGGCAAAAATAAGGCAGTGTAATTTTTCCAGGGTCTACTATAACTTGAGCAGTGTGCTGAGTGTTTTACCTGTTCTATCTCATTTAACATAACAATCCATCATGGTAGGTAGTATGCCCATTTTATTTTATTTTATTTTTCGAGACAGAGCCTCAAGCTATCCCCCTGGGTAGAATGCGGTGGCTTCACAGCTCACAGCAACCTCCAACTCCTGGGCCAAGCAAGTCTCTTGCCTCAGCCTCCCAAGTAGCTGGGACCACAGGCGCCCGCCACAATGCCTGGCTATTTTTTGGTTGCAGCCATCATCATTGTTTGGTGGGTCCAGGCTGGATTCGAACCCGCCACCTTAGGTGTATGTGGCTGGCACCTTAGCCACTTGAGCCACAGGCACCAAGCCCATACACCCATTTTATTAATGAGTCAAGCTTAGTCACTTCTCACAGGTGCTGCCAAGTGGCTGAGTCATCTTAGGAAGTAGCTGTCTTACACCAAATCATTCTTTTCATTTCAATGAAGGGACACATGCAGAAAAATTTAACAGCTCTCTGATTTCTTATTGGTTAACTGTATCTGGAAGAAATTTCCACAAGTCTGATGGGAACTAAAATATTCTGAGTCATTAATTGTATTCGTTTTTTTCTTACATGATGTCATTTCCTATATTCCCAGAGAAGTAAGCATTCTAAACTAATCTGAGAGGAAGACTGTCACTGGGTGATGTTTAATTCTAGATATAATATGGAAGAGCAGATTAAAATGTAGTTCTCTCTTGTGCATGATCATAAAACCCAGCACATCCTTTCCTTAAAAAATAAGAAAAGTCCCTTTTATTTTTGTTGTTGTTTCAATTGCCATGAAAGTTTTCTTGGTAAAATCTTTCCCCAGGCCAATATCCTCAGGGAGTATTTCCCCTCATTTTTCTCTACGATTTTTATCATTTCATGTCTTAGATTTAAATCTTTTATCCAATTTGAATCAATTTTTGTAAATGGTGAAAGGTGTGGATCCAATTTCGGTCTTTTATATGTGGTCATCCAGTTCTCCCAGCACCATTTATTGAATAGGGATTCTTTCCTCCAGTGTATGCTTTTGTTTGGTCTATCAGAGATCACACGGCTGTAAGAGAGTCATCTCTTCTTCCTTTCATCTCTTGGTTTCTTATTCAGTTCCATATGTCTATATCTCTATTTTTGTGACAATACCATGCTGTTTTGATCATAGTAGACTTGTAATATAGCCTAAAGTCTGGTAGAGTGATGCCTCTCCCTTTGTTTTTATCACTAAACATTGCCTGGCTATACAAGGTTTTTTCTGGTTCCACATACAAAAAGAGAACTACTTTTTTCCAGTTGTTCAAAGTATGATGTTGGTATACTGAAAAGCTTCTGCACAACTAAGGACACAACAATCAAAGCAAATAGACAACCCTCAGAATGTGAAAAGATATTCACATGTTACAAATTTAAAAAAGGTTTGATAATTAGCATCTACAGAGAACTCAAATTAATCAACTAAAAAGAGAATAAACATTCCTATCTATCACTGGGCAAGAGACATGAATAGAACCTTTTCTGAGGATGACAGACAAATAGCTAACAAATATATGAAGAAATGCTCATTGTCCTTAATCATCACAGAAATGCAAATCAAAATCATCCTGAGACATCACCTAACTCCAGTAAGATTAGCCCATGTTATGAAGTCCCAAAGTTGCAGATGCTGGTGCAGATACAGAGAGAGGAGAACACTTTTACGCTACTGGTGGAACTGCAAACTAATATAGCCTCTTTGGAAAGAAGTATGGAAAATCCTCAAAGAACTCAAATTAGATCTCCCATTTCACCCCCACAATGCCACCACTAGGCATCTACCTAGAAGAAAAAAATCATTTTATCATAAAGACATGTGTACTAGATTGTTTATCACAGCTCAGTTTATAACTGCTAAGATGTGGAAACAATCTAAATGCCCGTCAGCTCAGGAATGGATTAACAAGGTGTGGTATATGTATAACATGGAATACTATTCAGTCATAAAAAAGATGGTGACTTAACATCTTTTGTATTAACATGGATGGATTTGAAACACATTCTTCTCAGTAAAGTAACACAATAATGGAAAAACACGTATCCAGTGTATTCAGTACTAATATGAAGCCAGCAGATGATCTAATTCCTACCCACATACGAGAAAACCTCATTTTAATTCAAGTTTGGGGGAGGGGGAATGAGGGAAGGGAGAATGAGTTGGGGTTTGGGGTGCACCAATGAGCACAATGGAGGAGTGTATAGCACACTTTGTGGGTGCAGGATATAACTACAAGAGGGATTCTACCTAACGAATTCAAAAATTGTGACCTGGTTGTACCCTCACATTACCCTGAAATTAAAAAAATTTTAAAGAAATAAAATATTCAAAAAAAAAGAGAGAAAAGCTTATTCTTTAAGTAACACTGAGTTCTGACCCAAAATCCAGACTGATTATATAAAGAGAACTATGTTTTATAAAAATGCAGCAATCTGGAAAAAAATCAATTTAACAAAATTGCTTCTATTATGAAATAAAGTAAATAAAAATATACACGAAGCTGGATTCTTAGTTAAGTAAAATTGCTACCCTGATCTAAAAACTAACTTGCAGTCCCTTTAACTACAACTGTCAAAAATGGCACATGTGCAAGTCTGAATTCCATGTGCCCAAAAACCTCACTTAAATTTTCATGTACTGCCTAATATGCTTCATGTATTGCCTACTGAAAATGTTATAACATAATAGTGTTTTCTTTTAAGTGCTGGGTATATGAGCCACTTCCTAAATGGTCTAGCAAAATTCTATGATGACAAAAGGAGTTAAGTATGGCATTTTCCTTGACCAGGTCAACAATTTTAATTCCATCACTAATATATGTGTAGATCATAATCACACGTGAGTAACCAAAGCACTAAGGAGACATACAAAATGCTCTTCACTTGTCTGCTTTCTGGGAAAGTTTGTCTTCAAACTGTGGAAATGATGATTTGAGTAATGTCATTGCTATACACTTAATGTTAGGGTCAGAGAGAGTAAGGTAGAGAAAGAAATGCAGACAGGTAAACAAACAGAAATTGGTAAATTTTCTTACATTTTTTTCTTAGATGGCCACACACAGCATGTCATATTTATCATTGATATTTTAAGATAAATACACATAAAATCAATCCTATTGGTCAATAATTCCATTCTTCTTTTTTTTAACCGTTATTAAACACACCTTGGAAATCAGGAATTAATATCAATAATGTGTTATAGAAATTGGAAGTGATAGAAATGGTAGCCATCTTCTCCTAAAAAGGAAGTAAAGGTGGTTGCTCTTTCCCAAAGTGATATATTTTTGTGCTTTCAGTGGTCATCAATTTACTGCTGTCTTTCCTATGGAGATATCTTTGTTTATTTAAACATTCATTACAACCTATATTTATCAAAACCCTGTTTAGACTGTGCTAGACGATGGAAAAACCCAGTTTTTTTTTTTTTCCTTTTTAACTTGAAGAACTCAACGTCTGGTGGAGTGAGATGGAACTATAAATGGAGAAAATCCAACCGCAATATCATAAGTGCTTAGGACAGATGAATAGATGATGGGCGTGCGAAAGGCTATGGGATCCAGCTAAGGGGCAGAGCACACCAACCATCATGCTCTGTTTTTTCCAGGAACAACAGATTCAATAACTCCACTTTCTGGTGAACTGTATGGAATCATGGCCGTCATTCACAAACGAGGTCAGATCAAAGGATCAGAAAGACACACGTGGAAGGCAAGACAGTCCAAAAAACAACAGGAGGGAAACAGAGCAAAGTAGGGAAAAATGAGGACGATTATATCGATAGAGACACCAATTTCTCTAGATTGCAAATATGTGCCTAAACTGCAACTACACAAAGACTTTGGTGAAAGTTTACCCAAGCACATAAGGAGACTTTCCTGGGGTGGTAGAATACCAAGGATTAGGCAGAGTGGAAAGACAAATGAGTGTGTGTGTTCAGATTTCCTGGAATCTATACAGGGATCCCAATTTCCTTTCACATAATTAGAGCCATTGATGTTGGTGGGAAACAAAGATTCCATTAAGGCTTATTACGTGATTCAGGATTTAGAGATCCTGGTGTGGAAATTTTTCGGCCCACACTGTTTTAATTATCTATTTTCAGTGAAATGGCAAGAAATAAAATCTGATGCCGCATTTTATATCTTAGCAATATAGTCCAGAATTCTGTTCAGTAAAAGGAATTCTATAAAGCCGAGTAAAGACCTCAGGGGGACTAAAGATGACTCGGTGAATAAATGCCAGTCTTTCCCCAGATTGTATCTGAAAACCTGGCAAATAGCAAAGTTATTTGAGTTTCCTTTAAAAACACATTTAGATCCATTATCTGTTGACAGGCTTAAAGAAAAGGGGGGGGGGGCTGAAATAAGATGTTATTTTTTTTGATTTTGTTGATTTACTTGGCTCTCACAATCTCACATAATCACACGCTACCCATGCCAAAATGATCTTAAATAAGAAAATTCTTAAATGTACTAAAATATAACACTTGCAGTATCAATCAAGTAAATTACCTAGAAGATAATAAATTACTTAATGATAATTCACTTACATATTCAAGATGACATAATTGTTAATGGCATTAAAAACAGTAAAAGTTTTCTTCTTGCTGTTTTCTGGCTATGAAATTTTCAGGATGTCAATGTATTATTGAAGAATATTCCAGGAATTAATGTTGTATAAACAGTCCTGACAGTCTGGTTCCTCCACACTAACTAAATGCGATTTTGTTTCCCAGGGACACATTCACAATATTCAACATTTGTTACATCTTTGCCATCATCCTCAGTATCACACAACAATCTACAATTGCGTGGACTAACTTTGAAGACTCTTTTGTCAAATTCGTGCCACTTCTATGATGTAATACACGTGGAAACTATTTCTACTCCAGAGTCCTCCCCTCTACAGAAAGAAGGCCTTCTGACTCACCACCACAGTGAATAAAACGAAAGCCAAAGACTGTGGACAGTGTCCTTGTATTTATTCCTTCGACGGCTTACCATAGAAAACAGAAATCATCACATAAGATAAAATATAAGTAGAGTCTTCTAAATCTCACTTGAAAAGCTGAAACTACATTGTATTATGTAAACTGACACATCAGAATAGAATTAGATCTGGGTAGCAGAATGACATGGAATTATTAACCTGAAGCCCTAAGAATATCATTATGTGGTAGTTGATTTGAAATGGTATTAAAGAATTCTTTCATATTAGTTGATATGTCATCCCTATCAAATATTTAAGATGTAATATACTTTGCATGAATGTGACTAAATTAAGAAGATCTTCACATTTCTTTCCTACAATGCAGCCCAGCCAAAACGGGATTCCTGGAATGAGGTAAGGAGTGCTGCGTGCATTTTCTGAGAATTACTTACAAATGCACCTGCTACCACTATGTCATCAGGAATTATTTATCCTTAACTCTCTGACTGGGAGAACCTAAGCAGTGAAAGTGCACAATTCAGAATACAGACAATATGGGCCGTGCAATTTTACTGGTCGAGCACATGTTGTCCTTCTATCATACAAACTTTTCTTTGTCCAGCTCTATTAACCTCATGATAATTGTAATCATTAATTTGTCTGGGGAAATATTGCATTCTCATCTTGCCAGGGAAGTAGAGACAAGAAACATACATTCTCTCACGTGGTTTCTACACCTTATGTCTGAAATCGCTTTTATTCATTTACAAACAGCAGTCAGCTCGCACAGTCTCTACAAATCCCAGCATCCTCTTACCCCAACATCTCATGATCACGATTAACAAAGTCTGTGAAAATCATGCTTCCTGTACACACAGCCACTTGGTTTTTGTCACTTGCTACCTTTTATATAAACGGGCTATGAAACTGAATTCCCTCTCCATGGCCATCAGGAGAAATCTGATGGCAGAATTGTAACCATTGAATAAACAGATTTTCTCAATTTTATTCAGACAACAAATAAACCAAAGAAACAAAAACTAGTTTCTGATGTTAACTGTTTGATCAGCCGGCTTGTAACATCCCTTTTTTGTGTTTACTGTGGCTTCCCATTCTAGAGGACACTGATGAGTTTTAAATGGTGTTAAATACCCTCCCTGCAGTGGCAAGGGCTTCTCTGGGATTTTATGCTGCAGAAAAGAACTCCTGTAATTTAAAACCACTTTGTTTTCTTCCTTCCTCACAGCTGTTAGTGAAACACTGACCTGTAGAAATCTTAAAGGTTCTCACCCCTCTCTCATTGCCATTAGTCTGCATTTTTTTTTCCCTAACAGGGCTTTTCCCCTTGTGCCATTGCTCTTCCATAATTCCCATCTCTTAAATTGCAGCCAGCAGAGAAAAAGCATTAAGCTAGCTAGTCTCTTCTCCATCCCTCGCCTCCCTTACAAAGCCTTGGCTACACTCAAAGAAAATTCTCCAACAACGTGTCAATTTTATATTGGTCACAAAGACAACTTCTGTTGGGGGAGGGAAGGAAAGAGGGACTGGAGCTTGGCTGTCCCTTTCCTCAGACAGGGATCTTTGTGGCAATCAGAAAACATTTCCTGCATAAGAAATCAACACACTCTCTGGCTGCAGGGCTGGGGAGGAAGAACGAATTTGTATCAGCTCTGTCCTCAAAGAAATGGAACACATCCATTAACCTTCCAAATAGGAAAGTCATTTTCTCCTAATATGTTATCCTTTCTTGCATTATTAAACATAATCCACAATCTCAAATCTTTCAGTAGCTCCCCGACTGGGGACAGGGTGAAAGCTACAATCTCTCCTGCACTTTCTTGTCTCTCTGCATTTCTCTTGCACTGCTTTTTATGTGTGTGTGATTTTTTTTAGGGGGGGAGGAGGGAGCCACCCAGCTTATCTCTGAGATTCTGAGACATTCCATCTCTCTTCATGTACATCAACCAGGGCTCAAAATGATAAGGACAAACATTCACTTGCAGAAGGTAGCTAGGGTCTTAATTTCACTGCCTCTCCTCCCCCACAGAACCCCTTCCCCTTCCCCGCCCCCCACCCCCGCCAGCCCACAGGTGTCTTCACTACCAGAAGAAATGAAGAGTTTGAACTTCTAGTGGGTTTTCTCTTGACCCATGTAAGAAAAAGCACGTGGGATTTCTGAGTCAAGCACCTCAAACAAAATTCCCGGCCTGCAGAAACAGGGAAGCTCCCCAGTCTTCATGGGTCAGGCACTGGCTTGTGCCCGACACGCATGCTGAGTTAGCAGCACCTTTTAATCATGTTGCCCCAAGTTCAAATCTGGAAAAGGGTGGAGAGTGGGAGGGCAGGGCGCAAAGGTAGCATAAAAGAGAAGAGGGGAAGGGGACTTTTTACTGGGCTGGAGAAGGGGGAAGTCTACAATTCCATTTCACAGTTCGAATATGTGCATGTAGAGGGGGGGCATTCTCCCCAGGGGCTGCAGCCTGCACAGAACACCTCTTTCCCTCCTAACCAACCTCTGGCTTCAGCTGACTCCATCTTTCTGCATCTCTTTTCTCCTGAACATTCCACCTGTACTTCCAGGGTATACTGCTGAGCTATCCTGTTCTCAAAGTCTCATCTCTAGAATCCTGAAATCTAAAACAATCTGAAGAGACTTTTACCAGTCACAATCACAAATCAAATGAGTCCAACGATGACGGAGTAAAGGAGCAATCATTAGGCTGTGTGTTGAAAGGGCATGTCTTAACCCCATCTTCCAAGTGTCCTCCCTCAGCCCCCACCCTCACAGGCCCCTCGCCTTTGGGCACTTACCTTCTTTGGGTGGTCGCTTGGCCTCCCTGGTGAGATTGCAGACTTGGGTGGTTTGCAGCTCCTGGGTCAGGCAGCCTTCCGTCTGCTCATTCAAGGGCAACACCACGTTATTTAACAAAACCAGTGACTGGTCGTCGATCCCCCACTCTCCCAAATGCTGAGGGCAGGTGCACTTTGTATACATGATCCCACATGATTCTGTTCTCCCATTTTCTGATTTTAAGCAGCTCTCCAGCCAAGTGCATAATACATGGCACCCAAACTGGCTTGGGCTCACCTTGTTCAATACCAAAAACTCAAAAAAAGATTTCTGATCGTCTTCCCCTTTTTTCTGTAATCCTGGGAAATCAGTTGGAAATACCCGACGTATCTGAATAAAATTTTTATCATATTGTAGAAAAACGAAAGCATTCTTGGAATCGCAGAGTTGCATTATAGAATGATTCTTTCTTAAGAGATCCTTTATTTTTTCATGGGAAAAATGATCAAACTGATAAGCCAGGAGGGAAAAGTTAGAGCAGCTAAGGTCCTTTTTGGAAAATTTCAGGTAAATGCTATATTTGGTTGGATCTGGATTTTCCAGCGTCCAAGTGCAATTTGTAAAGTTTTTGGGAAACATTTCACTTACAGAATACGATCCATAAATGACTCCCTTCACCAGAGTTGAACACCAGAAGTCTTGGGCAGCATTAAATCCAAACATAACCAGAAGATAGGTGGAAAATATATAAATCAGCAGGTTACGAACAGCCTTCATCCTATGTCATTTGGCCTGTAAAAATGGTAATGAAAGTAAAATGCAAGTAGGAGTCTACACGCATTGAAAAAAAATAAACTCCTTTCAGTATTACAGCCAGCTGTTTTCAAGATTTCAGTAAAAATCCTTTTTAAAAGAAGGGCAGGTAATTCTTATTTTGTAACACTGGGAAATTATCTGTTGCTGTGTCAACAGCGCCCTCACGTGGCCATCCACAATGGTCAAATTCTCAAAGCAAAATTTAAAAATAACATTTAATAGATTATTAATAGGAATGTCCTAACTTATCTACCAGGATTTCCTCCATGTTCATGATCACGCTATCGGATGAAGACACATAAAATGTTGTATTTAAATATCACAACTTAAATGTAAATTGTTGAAATATTTTTAATCAGTCTTACAACATTCTCTCTCCCTCGGTCCTCTGCCTGCAGTAAACATCATCACAGGAAATCTAATCTGATAATCTGGGAACAGCTGTCATCACGTTATTCCTTTTCTCTTCAATGTGAAAAGTAATCATGATTAGTTATTGCAACAATTTCAAAACCACAAATGATAATTTGTTACAGATGGAACATCATCTCCCAAATGCCCCGACTTGCCTTTGCAGGGGCCACTATGTGAACTGATGAGAAATTCCTGTGCAAAAACAGGAGCTTTCACGTGGGTTAACAGAATTTGAAAACCATCATCTGAGAAAGGGCATAGATGGGTAAATATATAAGGAAGACGTGTGGCTCAACGTCAACACTGAGAACTAGGATTTAAGAAAATCATTTCAATGTGACATGCCCTCTTGGGATGCATAAAGTAGATCACTGTATTAGTATCTGTATCCAAAGGCGATGTCAGTGAAAAATCCCAGAACCGCAGTAATTGAGCTGGCCTCAGTCTTTTAATTTTTTTCTAAATCAAGGCTGTTGTATCTAGAGTTATGGACTGTAATTCAAGCTTTACACAGGGTAGATGAAAGACATTAGCATTTTCTTTTCTAGGAGATTTCAATGATTGAATTGCTCCCTTTCCGACAACTCCAGATCTCCTATTTCCTTTTCTTTTTTTTTTTTTTCCGTTGCCTTTCTTATTTTTTTATTATTTTCCCCTGGCCTTGTATAACAAAGGAGTCCTTGGTTATATTTACCTCTGTAAGTTGTTATCCAAAAATAACTTGAATATTTTTCAGCTTTAACCTTTAAGAAGTTATTTCTTAGAATAAATGACAGTGCTTTTTTTTTGGTTAGCCTCTGAGCTGATAAAAGTGATGCCAAGTTAATGTTAAGTCTTTAGGCTGCAGTCTCTTCCACTGTTCTGTAAGCAGAGACAGACATACAGACACACAGATAGTTAACAGTTTTCATGCCTTTGCCTGGGTTCTCTCTGTACCACAGGATACAACCCTCTTCCTTCCCATTGCATAACACACACCAACGCATGCACGCCAAATCCACTGACCCAAGACCCTGAAGGCAGCCTGCATTTTCCAGATTATAATCCAAACTCTATGTTTAGATACAGGCAAAAACAGCCCCAACTCTAAATCTCTATATAGCATCAGTTTATATTAACACCAGAACTGCTGGGACTACCAA
The DNA here is from genome assembly GCF_000181295.1 of Otolemur garnettii. Classification (NCBI taxonomy): domain Eukaryota; kingdom Metazoa; phylum Chordata; class Mammalia; order Primates; family Galagidae; genus Otolemur; species Otolemur garnettii. The sequence goes on along the minus strand of NW_003852430.1, from coordinate 12,246,726 downwards.
AACACTGTTCTCTGTGTCGAACATACAGCTCAGTGAAGAAGGCATTTTCTTCTTGACAAAATAAAGCCAGTAAGTGCTTAAAGGTTAAAAAACAGGGAAAGTTGTAAAAAAAAATTCTGGAAATAATTTCCTCTTTTTTTTTTTTTCTTTGCTGTAGTACTTTGCAGGCAATGCAGGTCTGCGCAGTGCTCTACAGGATGAAGTGTAGGCGTTGAGAGCCAGTGTGACAGTAAGTGTCTAAATTAGGAATTCCATCCATGAAAGGGGGCTTCGTTTTATAAGCAGGAACTCAAAAGGAGGTCGTATTTCTTTCCCTAACGAAATCCGTACTTTTGCTTCCCTGTATGTGACAGTGCGTGTCTGCAATGCTGTGCTCTACGACCCCAGAGAGCAAACAGCTCGGATTTCACTTCCACGCTTGCCCAGGAGGACCCTGAATATAACGCTCTTTCTTCCTAATCAGTCTCGCTGTACAGAGTCTTGTTTTGTTCTTAAATAATAAAATAAGGAATCGTTAACCCTCCCCCCTTCGGACTGCAGGGCCAGTTCAAACAACTGTTTTCCCCTCTTAGAGAAAGCAGCGAGGTGGGAAGGAGTCCAAGGGCTGGCCATCAAGGTGTCAAGGGTGTTCTATTTATTTATTTATGTATTTGTGTCTTGCTCAGAAACACACCATCATTGAGTTTAGCTATTCTCAAAACTGATTTTCTGGGTGACACTTTAGTTTAGTCGAACATAGACGGCGCCATCACTCCACTGATTTTCTCCCCCAATAGAAAAGCCACTGCCTCCTCTTATATTAACTTCCTTTTAACCTAACATCGTCCCCCCCCCATAAAATTACCCCAATCACACACAACTACCAGGTTTTCTAGAACTCTCTGCTTATTCCTTGCGTCCCAGCACGTCTCTGGAAAACCAGACTTCTGTAACTTTTCAACTGCGGCGTTTAAGTAAATGCAGACAGTTGGATTTGCTCGCAGCCTCCCCATCCGCCAGCAACAGCTTCCCTGTTCCCTGCGCTCCCTTCCAAACGTCAAGCCCACAGCTCCTCGGTGGCAACCCCGGGTGGAGGGAAGGTGACCCCTGGACCCCTCGCTTACCTTCCACTCCGAAAGCTCAGGGAGGCTCTTGCTCTAAGACACCAGCACAGGCACGCGTCCCAGCAACAGTGACGGAGAGACTCCCCTTCGGTCCCAATCACCGTTGCCCATTTTCCCCGGCTCAGCTTCAAAAATCAGGAGTTATTTTTAAAAATGCACACATAGGAGAAGCAAAAGATGGTGGGAAAAAATCAAGGTGGGGGGGGGAGGGAAAAAATGCCACCAGGAGCCCAGAGCCTTGTGCGGTATCCAACAGAAACCCACCTCCGAGCCGAGAGGGGCTGAAAGGCAGCAGCAGCCCCCTGGGAAGGGAGACTCCGCGGAACTCCCCGAAATGTAAGTGGCTTACGAGCGAAGATTCGTTTTCCCCAAATCTGCCCCCCGACAAACCAGTGAGCCAAGAAGCAAAGAAAGCGCTGAGAGGAGAAGTGCCCGGCGGCGGCGGCGGCGGCGGCGGCGGCTACGGCAGATTGGTAGGGGCGGTGGGTTTATTACAGGAGTGTTCGTGGTCGGCTCGGAGGGCTCAAGCTCATGCTTTTTCGTCTTTCCGCTTTTCTCCCTCCTCCTCCTCCTCCTCCCCCCCCGCAGGTACTGACGGACGGACGGCGACTAAGGAGAGGGGGAAAAATCCTTGGCTGGTGATGTCGGAAAGCTGTTTGAATGCCCGGCGAGGAGGGAGGCGCGAGCGGGAGCGAGATAGTAAAGCTCTGTCTCCGGTGTGCGCGCGGGCGCGCGGCGCTCGC
>NW_003852430.1:12234618-12244659 GCF_000181295.1 Otolemur garnettii | reverse complement strand
GGCGGGGTGCGGGCAGAGGGAGTCCCGGCGGGAGGGCGCGGGGGGCCGGCGGGCGGGGGCCTCCGCCGAGCTCAGCCAGGGCTGCGGTGCGCTGCGCGTCACGGCTACTCAAAGCCGAGCACGTCCGGAAAGCGGTATTTTCGGCGTCTGGGAGGTTTTTGCATCCTCAGTTCCCACCGCTGGGGCTGGCGGCGACCAACTGTAAGAGAAACTCGCTGGGAGGCAAGACGGGGGGAGCCGAGGACGGGAAGGCGAAGTGAATGCCGGACTTGATCGTCTTTCTCTTTCTGTCTTTCAGCACGGACCTGTCGCCGCCAGAGAGCTGTCACTTCAGCACTGGGATTCAGAATTGATCCAGTCCGCGGCGGTGGGGGCACATCCCGGCTCCCGAGCTGCTGCGAGTCTCTGGCTGGAACAATAGTAGTTTTTCTCAGCGACGCTGCAATTAACATCTTATTTGTTCTGGCTCCAAACAGGCTTTTTCAAGACCGCGGTGCAGCAACCAGAGGTTGGGCTCTTGCATTGCTTTCTGCTTGGCAATGAGATCATGGTTGTGGGGTCTAAACTTTTGTTTTGTATTCTTAATGTATCTGATTCTTTTTCAAGTTTCCCTAGTAACAGGTTTGGGACGGGGTGGGAAGAAACGAGAGAAAGGAAAAGAGAAGCTACCAGACTCTCCATGTAAGAGGGGAAGGGGATAAATTTCCACCATCCCTCCTTTTTATTATCTATTTATTTATTTCTGTATTTATTTTGCTTCCTGGACAGTTGGCTGAAGAAGTATTTGATGAACTAGCTTCAGAAACACGCTGCGAAAGGTCATTTCCCTCCTGATTATGTCTCCACTTGTAAACGCAGTTGGTGGTTTGCAAAACAAGCGCTGAAATAGTGCAGTGATGTGTTGGGAGGAGACCGTAATGCTTATTCACATAAAGTGTCGGAGTTTTCCATAGGGTGACTTGCTTCAGCGGCAGGTGGAGTTGAATAAAGCAATTTTCCATCATTTTTTCTCCTCACTCCCTTGCATTTTTTTTTTCTTCCTCTTGTTGTTCCTCTGCCCTGGGGGCGATTGGATAGCCAAGAACACCATTTTAAAAGAGGTTGATGATGGAAACTGGAAGGTGCTGATAATCTTTTTGTTCAACTGGAGTTGTTTAAAATATTTTTGAAAAATTAGCCTTTTACTTGTTAATGCATAGTAACAGAATGACTCTCTTCAAGGCTTCCTCTTCTGAAAGGAGGATTTGGAATAATACCCCGTAAGGGAAACAGTTAATCATTCCCCATCACGCTTTAACTATGTTCCCAGTGACAAATCACCAGCAAGAGAGCAGCCTCGGTGGCATTCTGGTTTTGTGTCATTTCTGCTTCATTACAATATGTTTTATTTATTTAAGGAAATGTGAAAAGGAAATAGGGTTGATATTCAGAGCAAATTTCAAAACACTGTGCGATAAGCAAACACATTTTTCTTTTAAAAACAAAGAACATTTAGCAAAAGCAAGGAGAAGCACATTTTATGTGTGTCCATTTCCACAGAGATTGTAATCACGGTATTTGCAAAGCATTTTGATCAGGCCTGTTACTTTTTCCAGGGCAAAGGAAAGAAAAAGAGATTAATGATAGGTATGGAATAAAAATGGAGAAAAATAGAACGCTTTGCAGGATTTGTGCATGAAATGGAGAGGGAGGAATGTGAGGTTTAGACATACTTCTATGTCGAGTCTAGGGATTTCACGTATTACCTTTTAACATTGTAAATTTGATGTTTCTTGGAAATCGTTAAAGTCATGACAGGGTAACAGCCAAAAGGGACAAGTTAAAAGCCTTCATCTGAAATGGAAAGGAGCATTCACTTCCAGGATCATTTATATCCCAGTAGAATGCAGGGCAGGGTCAGGAAAGAAAGCCGCCCGTAATAAAGCACTTCACCCTTCACACTGGTTCCCATAACCTTCATAAATTGCTGGCTACTGAACTGGCCTGATGATGATCCTGCTGAGATATATTTATAGCAGATGATTTGTGGATGATAAATAATGCCAAGCAAGACACAGTCTCCAGGAACCCCAGGCTCGTCTGACTTCCTCAGGGGGTCATAATCAAGAATCACAAAAAGAACTACATGTGGACAATCTGGTCCCTGGACCCTGACAGTAGCACAATCCAAAGGCAAACCAAGGAGGAAGCACTGCGTTTCAGGTCTGCACGATGTTTCCTGAGAAAGCATTGGTGACATATTGACCCAGCAACAAACAGAGAGCAGCAGTTTTCATGCCCTGGGCTGTGTCCCTTCCTATTGATATCCACACATTTTCATGCTTTAATATATTTTTAAATTGCCATTTCAAATTCTAATTACCAGCTTTCATTTGTCTCCCTCACAGGACCATGTCTGTGTGTATGTGTTTGAATGTAGGCAGACACATGTGCACAAGTTCTACATATACGTTATATATACACGAGTGTATGTATGCACACCTTATAACTAAGTAGACACACACAGATGTGTGTATGAAAACATACTGCAGAGGGTGCCAAGAAAAGTATACTCATTTTAAGAGATGTTATCTGTGTTCCTTCTTGAAATTGAATTGAAAGTACCGTGACTGGCCAAGAGCCCCTGGACCTGCTATATAGGCATATCCATTTTACTTACAATTCATACACTTTCAGGGAATGATCAATTATACTTTCAACAAGATCTCTTAAAATGTGTACATACATATTTTTGGCACCCTTGGAATATATGATAGATACATATGTATTTCAGGTGGTACACAAATATTTGGGAAGTTTCACTGCATTGTTTTCTGTTTCTTTTTGATAAGGTGATGTATTTTAACTCCAAAACTGCTAAATTCATTGCATATAATAGTTTTTTTTAAGCTTTCTGGCTGAATTCCAAGAGGACTACCAAGAAATCAGTCTTCACGTATCAACATATAAACTAGCATTGTGTTTTAAGTTGGTCCAGGCATCGCTGGTTAAAGTCCTTCAGATTTATCTCTCCAAAATTTACCCATTTCATTAAGATTATTTTTGAAAAAATAAAGTTTCTAAGTATAGTTTATCTCTTTTTTCATTATACTGAGTTTTCTGTGCAACATTGAGAACTTCTATATTTGAGAATAACCCCATCCTCTAGGATCATTGCTTACAATTCAGTATCATCTGCACAATTCTTATACTCTAGTAATATGCTTCTAGAATATATTTACTCAATTTTAGAAAGTGTTTTCTTGCTCCTTTCATAGTCTTCTGGTCTTACTATATTGCTACATTCTAAATTTTGTAACTTATTTTCAGTTAAGCTTTAAGAAGCACAGATAGGTTTGCGATTATTCTTTCTTCAATATGCTTTATTTTTCAATATTTAGTATCTCCTGTTATATATATGCACACACAAGGCTTTTGGAAACCACTAGCTCCATAATTAACAAGAATTACTACAATATCTTTGAAGATATGAACCTTAATTACTTTACTATTTACTATAATCAACAAATATTTTATTATATTTTATGGTAGTAAGATTATCAAAATGTTATTACATTGCCATAAGTACTTATTCTTAAAATTAACATATTTGCTGTAAACTGAGATAATATCTTCCCTTCCTTATTCCTACTCCTTATTATTAACTAATATAGCGTTTCAGAAACAAACTTGGATTCCCTGTAGTCTCTATCAAAAAAAAAAATTGATGGTTTTCTATTTATATATCCCAGAATGGAAGGCATAGGGAAAAATAAAAAGATTGAGTTATAGAAGAGGGAGTTGTGATAGGATAGTTATCCCGGGTTAGCTCAAATGCACCCTCATTACATATCAAGAATAGTTAAAGTTTAGTCCAAACTTGGATCAGGATTCCATGTTCGCCATTTCTCCGTACAATCACACAAGTAAAAAGCTTAAATTGGTAAGAGCTGTCGGCCATCAATTCCCAAGGCGCCATTGGTAGCATCAAGGAAATACTATGAGTTTGTAGTACAAAGTGTCACATTTGTGTATTGTCGCAGTGTTTAGGAAAATATGGACTTTAAAAGCTCAAAGTATGTATTTGTAGTTAAATATGAATTCATCCTCAAAGTCCTCTCTGAGGACTTTTAAATAAGTAACTTTATTTTACTTTACTCATAAATAAGTAACTTTATTTATGTCATCATATTTAATCTCTGAAGTCTCAAATTTTTCTAATAATCTACCTTCTTTATTTTTGACCCATGAACCTAACACCAATTATAAATACCTGGTATGGACAAGAGGCCGTGGACTCTCTGGACTTCAGTTATCTCGCAGAAAAGAACTTAACTGAATGATATCTAAGGTTCTTCCTGATATGTTCTAACTGAAGGCAAGTATCTCACAAGAAAAATCAGAGAAAGAAAAATGCTATACAATCCTAGCCTAGAAAGAATGACAATTGTTTCACTCCAAGGCTGGGAATGTCTCTCCATCCTATCATTATTTAGAAAATGATTGTAATTTTTCCAGCTTTATTCTTCCTACTGGCTATCATCTGCTAATGGCCAGACAGCCCTTTCTATTCTTATTCTTATCCAACTCCATTTTTTTTTTTTTTTAGAATGAGAAATCCACTATTAATGATAGCAAGAACTAAGCTGTCAGGACCAGAACTTCTGTTGACCTTAATCAACACCAGAGACTGAGTTCTACTGATCACCCATTATGTCTGGACTTCTGTATCTCCCCAGTTCTATTCCTTTCCAGCCCTGGCCACTCACCCCCATTATTCCCTAGGGCCAAATTCTCTCATTTTGCCTTCGGTAGCTCCTTACTTTTTCATACCAACAAACAAGAGGGCAGAGTATTCTCTTAACCTCTTTCAAGTTGACTGAAACCTGATCTTTTGTGAGGAGATGGCGCCTCTTGCAAACTTGTCAAGTAGAAATCACTTATTTTCCTGCTTCCTACATGCTCTGATTAAGTGGGTCAGTGTCAAGATCGGTATCCTTGTTCTTCCCTTCTGCTTTCAAGTCTTTGGTCTTCATTTCACCCTTACTCCTCTTTCCACAGAGGTTACACTCTCTGCCTTGCTGGCTTTTCCTCTTCCTCCAAGCCCTCATCTTCTGGCTTCTAGGGTAGTTGCTCTTCATTCCCAGAATTCCTGAGCTATTGGGTCACAGTTTCCACACTCTCCAACTTCCAGGCTTTCTTCTTATGGTTTCAATGCCCATGTAGATGGCTCAGCTGACACACTCGATTCTTAGTTCCGTTTCTTCATCCCAATGCAACCCCATCTTCCTGTAGTCTTTGACTAAAAAGGTCATAACCACTGACTATACCCTGTTCATTATTTAAAACTTAATTACAAACTTTTACTTTTGTATAATCACCTGCTAAGTCACCAGGTGCAACCAAATATTTTTAATATTTATTTCTTTACTCCCAACAATGTGTCCTCTTGTTTTCACAGTGTCTTATTTTTGGGGAAACATGGTACCCATTCTAAAACTTCTGATCGACAACCTCTGTTTCTCAATTTATCCTTCATAACTCACCTTTACAATCCTGTTATCACAGTCACTGTACTTACTCATCTTCTTCTCATTTTGTAACTCAGTCAATTCTGGCTTCTGCCCCCACAATCCCACTGAAAAAGTTGGCAAAGTCACTAAAGACCTTCCAGTTGCCAAGTTGAATGGATGCAGGGTTTTCATGTTTGTCTTAAACGTTTAGCAGCATTTTTGAATGCAATGGTCTCCACCTGAAAACCACTTTTATTTGCATTTCTATTCTGCCATATCTTCCTTGATGTGCTTTTACCTCACTGATCACCTTTTCTCAGTATTTTCTGCTTTTTCTTCTTCTGCATAACCTCATAATGCTGACTTCCCTAGAGAAGGATCTACTTTCCTTATTTCTCTCCTATCTCTCCCTTGGTGATTTAATCTAGTCCGTAATATTAAACACCGTAAGACTGCATACATGCATATGAACAGGCTGTAACTTTTGCCAGGATCTCTCCTCTGAGTGCTAGATTTTTATATAATCAACGGTCTAATTAGCTTCTCTACTACGGATATCTCACAGTTATCTCAAATTAATCAATGTGAAACTGCTACTACTCCAAAGAAATGAGTTCTTCCCTTAGTTTTTGTTCTGGGAAAATAGCACTCCTATCCACCTAGGCATTCAACCTCTAGACATGGGAATTATGACTGATGGTTCATTTTCCATCACTCCACATTAATTCCTTGACAACTATTGTCTTTTCTGCCTTGTATTAAGTTCTCCTCGCCGCCATAACAAAGTACCACATGTTGAATGATTTAAACAACAGAAATGTACTTTCTCACAGTTCTGGGGATTGAAATCCAAAATCAAGGTGCTTACGGAATTGGTTTCTCAGAAGCTCCTTCTTCTCCTTGGAATGTAAATGTATTTCCTCTTGCTGCCCTTTCAAATGAGGGGCAGAGTAGTGGGCACAATTCAGCTCATAATACATTTCCACTACATAAAGCTCAAATCTCCACTAATTCCTTCTTTTCACACTGCTATCTTTCCTTTCTAAACAGTTTTTGCCTAGTCCCTTCTACCTGGTGTTCACTATGCCCCCAATCAGCGATACTCAAAGCAAAAGACAAAAAAAAAAGGTGTCTTTTTTAAAACAAATGGACATCTTTTTTGACTTCAGTTATATATCACAGCATGTTAATAAATTCTGAATCTTTGATCATGACATAGAGTGCCCTCATCACCTGACTCCTGTTTCCCTCTTTACCTCCATCCTGGGCCACATTTCTGCGGACTTATAACCACCAGGCTACATTAGCATTCTTTCTGTATCACAAAGACACCAAGTGTGTGTGCGGGTGGGGTGTGTGTATGTTTCTCCTTACAATCTTCCTATAGAAGTATATTTGTACCTGGAATAAACTTCCCTTTTTTCACTGCTGGGGGTAACTGTACAGGCCTTCCCTTTTCTCATGCCTCAAGTTTCATCTTGAAAATTTCCTCTTTGGAGAACCTTTCTTTCTTTCTTTCTTTCTTTTCTTTTCTTTCTTTCTGTCTTTTTTTATACCACCCACCCACTGTATAGTGTTATCTCCTTATATTCTCTTTCAAGATACTGACCTACTTGCCAATTTCCAATTGTTGAGTTGTCCTTTGTAAGTTTTCTTCTTACTAATGTGTATACCCCATCATAATATATACTCCAGTCTAACATAGTGCTTGGTTTAATAGGGTTAAGTGCTTAATAGATCTTTAGTGAATAAATGAGTTGAAATTTGCAACAAGATAAAATACATATATTGGTATTACTTATGGCCTTTGGAGAACTCTCTATTCCAACAGCTGGCATGTATTTGTATCCTGATTCAGCTAGAATCCTCTCTTCCCTGGACCAGCTACTTTATTCCTCATACAGCCCTCATGTGACATGGTCTTCAGACTTTCCATATCTATGATTGTTCTGTTCTCATTTAAATTTATGTCAGTTTGTCACAGTTCTTTGATGCCATAACTAAACAAAATACTTCAGATTTTGGCTGTTCAGCATAGATGGAATAAATCTATACATTCATAGAAATAAACACTTGCTTAGAGAAAATAAGTAATAAATAGAGAAATAAGTAAGTTAAACTGTTTAGAGAAATAAACAGTGAGCATCTGCTTTGCCAAACTCTTAAGTTATAAAAACGAATATCCCATGGTGTTCCACATGAGGAGAATAAGGTTTTTAAATCCCTGAAATGAATTATTAAGTATTTAACACATAAATCATAAGCACATATTTTATATAAGATATGTTGTAAGGTATTTGGGAAATAGAGATGATAAGACATAGTTTCTTCTTTGTGATTATTGACTTTTTTTGGTAGATAACTAATGAACAACTAGCTACCACTTAATTTTAAACTGCAAGTGTGTCCAATGTCTCAGAAAAGAACTGTGTGAAGTTGTGAGAAGTGTGGTGTCTGTGCATGGGGAGAAAAGGAAAGACCTAGTGTGGAGAGTAGAAAATGTTTACCTGAAGAAGTGACAGTTGACCAAAGAGCTTTAGGATACTAAGGGATTCTTAATCATTTCAACCCAGGGGAGCAGACTATACAAATGTTGAGGAGGGGGGAGGGCAAAACATTGAACATATTTTAGAAAAAAATGAAACGAAGAAAGAAAAATAACCAGTGGCAATTGATAAAGTTGCCATAAATATTTTGCTAAGTATTAGGATAAACAAAAGTGGCCTTTTATCATAATAAATGTCTCATATGATGGAAGGATGGTAAGTAAAGAATAATTCCCACAGATTTACATATTTAACCATTTGCTCTTAGGATATGAGGGAGATAAGAGTGGATGTGAAGAAAAAAGTTAGGAGGCTGTTATGTAAGTGATGGCATCACTAGGGATGAAGAGAAGTATCCAAGGCATATTTGGAAGTAAAAGAAATAGAATTTATCAATGGATAGAAATAGAGTAACTGTGTAACTGAGTCTGACAAAGACTTCATTTCTGAATCTGCTTGCTTATACTGAAGTAATGGTCAGTTAAAATAGTTTGATCTATTTATTATTTATTTATACAATTGAAATTTTTATCCTGTGTGTGCGTGTGCATGTGTGTATGCACCTGTTTGTGTTAGAGAGAGAGAGAGAAGACACTCAAAAGCTGACTGAGAATAACATCAATCATTTCTTTTTCTCATAAATGTGCAATATGGGGAGGACTCTGTTGGTGGGAAAGTTTGTTTCTTGATGAAAGTGTTAGCTGGGATAGTTTACCTATGTTTGGAGGCTCCACATCCAAGGTTGCTCCGCACTTGACTGGCATGTGATGCTAGCTGTTGGCTGGAGCATCAGTACGGACTGCAAAATGGTGGGAGTCAGTGTCTCTGTAAAGACTTTTCTGTAGGGATGCTTGGTCTTTACCATAGAATTGTGGCTGTCTTCCATGAGTTAGTGTTCAAATATACAGGAAAAGAAATCTGTCTGCATATTAAGACCTGTGTCTGTACATTGGCACAGCCTCATATTTAACGTTATCTTGTAGTCAAACCATCACAAAACTTGTTCAGATTCAAGGTTGGGGTGAAGGAAGCAGGATTGAGGGGAGGAGAGAAAATCAATGGAAAGAAAGTTCAGGATTGTGTGGTATGTGGGGCACACTCAGAGAAGAAAGATGAAACATTTATCGACAGTTTCTTGGCAGATCCTATCATTTAAAACATTGGGTATTGCTCCATCATCAATGATATGTGCATATCTGATGTATCTTCCAAGTAAGTGGCCAGTGTTCAACAGGTCAAGTTCTAGTACAGTGTCAGTAACGTACAGCTGGAATATTTTCTCCATTCAGTGTGAATTTCTAGGGGCAGGGATGTGATCTGCAGTATCAGCCTTTGGACAGCGCTCGCTGAATACTTTTTCTCTAGCTCACCATTTGAGATTCTTTTAGTTGTTGCAGAATGCTGTTTAAGCAACTAATCCATGTTCATTTTCTCTTTCTCCAGGAATACAACAGATTATTCCAGTTACCTTGTAAAAAGAAGTATACACATTATGCCTACAATGTTGTCTTCTATTACATCTACAGCGGTAGCTGTTAGATTAACAGTATTGTTTCATAGTGTAAAATGATTTGGTTCCTATTTATTATCGTTTCGTTTTCTATAAATGCACAAACCACCTGTTCAGTATATCTTATGCCTTATTTTTATAGAGGTCAATACTGAATTCATTAAACTATAATTTCTAGAAATCAATCTTTTTCCTTTTTAAAACAGAGCCAGTATGTATAAGCTACTTCTATTTGTTTCCTGTGTCTACTTATTTTCCAAGATTTTTCAAAGATCATTGGAAATAATTTCATAAGGAGACTTACAGTTCCATTTAGTATAATATGATGCAATTTTTCTAGACTAGGGTATTTGTAGTAATATAAAGCATTTGAGGATGTTTTCATTATTTTCTTCTGGACATCATTTCATTCTTAAACATTGTCGTTGGTGCTGGTCCTCACTTTAAAGGTGAAACATCATTTCCTTTTTTTTTTTTTTTTTTTTTTTTGAGA
>NW_003852430.1:12134572-12234492 GCF_000181295.1 Otolemur garnettii | reverse complement strand
ATTTTTTGGTTGCAGCCGTCATTTTTGTTTGGCTGGCCCGGGCTGGGGATTTGAACCCGCCAGCTTAGGTGTATGTGGCTGGCGCCCTAGCCGCTTGAGCCACAGGCGCCGAGCCATCATTTCCTTTTTGAATGAAGATGGAATCAGGGTAGAGATCGAGTATGCTTCCTTTCCTTTACCTTCTATTACCATTACACATTCTTTGCCTTGAAGGCAGGATCTCTTTTAAGACTTCCTATTATTATTAAACATTTGAAATTTTTTGTTGACTTTCCCTAAATTGGCCTTCTTTCTCTCTTTATAATATCCTTAATTTAAAAAAGAAAATCTTGGTATTCCTAATACCAATCTTGGTATTCCTTTGGTTCCTAATGATGCAACTGACTGTTTTAAATAATAGATTTCTATGGTCTTAATTAGCAACAGTTATGTATATTATCTATTTTTAATAATTTATTTTCTTATTATTTAAAAAATATCTTGAAGATAAAATTATTTGAATAAAAATTTCAAGTTTTCTTGGAGGGTAATTTTTTATTAAAATCCCTAGTATATATATCTTGAGTTTTAATACTATGGAGAATTTGACACTTCCAATTATAGAGAAGACATTGCTGTAAATATGTTATTCTTTGATTTTGCTGTTGAAGATTAAATCTCAGGGAGATTTGCCATTTCTATGTCAACAGTGTTTTTTTATGATCTTAGTTGCTTTTACTAAGGGAAAAACTGGTAAACAGCTTCTCAAAAAGTTTTCTTTTTAAAAGCCACCTAACCTACTTAACTGAGTCTTTCAATGTCAACATAATAAATAATTTCTTTATATCCCCAAGCTCTTTCAGTATTATTGTGAAATTGATGCTCCCCCCACTGCAGGCACAACACTCAGGTGACATCTTAATCCTTAGGACATTAACTATTGAGTAATTATTCAGTGACATAAAAGGAAAAAACAGACTGGTAATTTGATATCAATTATCTGCATGCACCTTCATATCTTTGTTATAGGTAAGGAAGAGGGATTCAAGATGGATTTTATTAATCCTTTCCCCTCTGTGCCTTGAATCACACTGAATTAGAAATAGTAAAAACTTCACCGTAATCGTCCTTCATTAAGAAATGAAAATGCAGATCCACATAAATGTATTCAGTTTCCCCATGGGCTAAAAATGAAGGATCCTCACTGAATAAATGTTGCCTTCTGAATAACTGAAGACAGAAAACAAAAAGAATTTCATGTTTCACATGTGCCATTGTATCTTCAGTTGTCTCAAAATGTCATTCTTCAGGCTGTCCCCATTTCAGGATCCCAGGTGACAACAGGATATACACTGAAGCTAAATTTTTATTTTTTAAAAAGACATAATCTATAAAAAAAAATCTAGATTAAGCACAAGTATTGGCAGTAGTAAATCATTTAGTTTATCTCCATTTTTCCATGTCAAACTTTGTCACAGAAATACAAAATGGGCAACAGTAGAGAAACTTACTCCTGTATTTTTTTAACTTGCTCCATCATCAGTGTAAACTGGAGTGTTCACTAAAATGCACATACCCTTACCCCCTTCCACAAGGCGTTCTGATTCTTTCTGGCCTTTTTAATCATGAACCCATGTGATTTTTAAGATCAGACGACTTTGGGAAATAATAGCATAGTTCAATGCCCTCAATTAGCAAATAAAGAAACTGCCACGCAGACCTCAATAGTGAGCAGTACTATGCTGTGAACCAGTTCATGGCAGAGTGGGGATGGGAAGTTGCGTTTTCATGGTTCCTGAGTCTTGCCCACTTCCAAAAACATTTTTCTATTTTGATATTTTTGACTCTTAATTCCTAAATGAAATAATTACTTATCCTCTTTTCTGGAGTGATTTTTTTTTAGCCTTATATTTGATTACTTGAACAAAAATATACTGCATTCTCTTTTCTTACTTGATAAGAAACAAGCATTGCGTATCTTTCTCCACTGAGACCTGAATTAGAACTGCTAAAAATGGCACCCTTCACACAATACAAGGCCATTCTGGGACACTGCCTCCTCTGAGCCTAGGGGGAAAACTTATGGAACATCTTGTGTCCACTGATAGCTTTGATAGGTGCAATCGAGGACTTAGGGAGGCAATATAATTCTTTTCAAATTAATTAATTAACATTATGGATATAATTCATTGAAGTAAGAAGAGCTATTTATAGAACTACTAGAATATTAATGCATTTGTTTAAAAAGAATGTTTGCTGTGCCTTTGTTCCAGCAGCACATTGGCTGTATTTGAATTAATTAAAAGAGATTATCACAGCCCATCATGCAAAGGTAGCCAAAACATCCTAGTGAAGGGATATAACTTTGAGAGAGACTGAAGTTTGAATTCTGACTCAGCCTCCTAATTGCTAAGCAGGGGTCCTCAAACTACCGCCCGCGGGTTGCCCGCCTAGGACATTTGTCCAGCCACTGTGTGTTTTTGCCGCTGCTGCCTGTCCTGCTTAGCAGCTGACTCGTCCCAGGGCCCACAGTCCAGCCCTCCAACGGTCTGAGGGACAGGGAACTGGCCCACTGTATAAAAAGTTTGAGGACCTCTCGCTAAGAGGCTTGGGCAAATAATTTCAAACCAAGTCTCAATATTAAAAAAAAATTAATTATTAACATAATACCACTACTTCATATATTTAATGTTAAGATTAAAGATAATGTGAGAAATGCCAAAGGTAGCAGAGGAAATAAGGCGAAGCTCAATAAATGGTAACGGTTTTATTTACAAGCATATTATATGATTCTGCTGTTAGCATGAAGAAAATGAAGGTGAACATAAAAATCTCCTGTTCTCAAGGCAAAGGAAAGCTTTGATCTGGAACATTGGAGATGACATGGGGCAGAATGGAGGGAAAGGCTTCTACACCTGACGCGGTGGTCCGCTTCCGTTTTATTCTGACTTCCCACTACTGGCTTTGTCAAATATTCCAAGTACTCAGGAGAGCAAAATTAAAAATATACACATATGTACCCATTCTATGGTATGGTTTACTTGATAAAGTGTAATTATTTAAACTTATTTGCCTATAGGCATTTTTTCATGCAAAGCAAAATAAAATCCAAAAACAGAAAAGTATTTGAATTAAACATTGGTTGACAAATAGCAACATTTATGCCACGAAATTTGGAGTCTGGTTATCAATAAATTCTGAACATATTGAAACTCTTTTCAAAAATATTAATTGTAGATAGGGTTGATTTACGATTTTTTCAGATAGTAAATATCTAAAGCATGTTGGTCCTCATTTCTGAATATAATGCTTAGTTATTAGTGACATATAGAGCCCAGCATTTACATATACCCCCAATTGATGTTGAATAATTATATTTAATCAGACTTGGGAAATGAATAATTAGTCCATAACTCAAGAACATTGTTAGCCTTTTATATTAAAATTTAGTTTTCTTTCTGTGACAATAGGAGAAATAATAAACTTTCAAAATAGCCATTAAATATTAAAATTCCCCTACAAGTGGTAAAATGGTACTGGAATATTTAAAACTACTTTTCATTTTGATTATTTAATTGTTATCACCTTAAAGACTGCATAAGAATGGATTCAAGACATACGCCAACTATAACAGTGTTCATGTTTTTTCCAATCTACATGATAAACATTTGTTGGAAGATGTATTGAATGTAATGTTTTATTCTAAGATGAATATTTCTAGCTAATGTCAAACTACTTATAACCTTCTGAAGAACACTTACAGAATACAGTTTTGGCAGTATAATTGAGTGTTTCCATATTAAGGCTTGAGTAATTGGAAAACTAAATTTTTGTCATGTGCTTTTAGTAAAAAGAAGATTGTAATAATCATTAAAAACTTAGTTCATATGAATTAAAATTTAAGATTAAACTCTGTTATTACACACTGAGAAAGGTGTTAAGTTATATTTTGAGGTCATTATTATGTGTTACTGAATTGTAATATTTTTCTAAAGGTACAAAAATTACTAGATGCAACCAGCATTTTCAGTTTCTACAATTATTGAGTCTATCAATTAATGTGAAAAAAAAAAGGTCTCATGGAAGCTTTTGAAAAGAACATTATACATGTTGTCTGGTAAATTATTCTTAGTCTTCTGAGTCTCCATAAATAATCACTATGTAGCAAAGACCTCAAATTCTCACATCAATGTCCATGGAGTTCATAAAATTGTGGAATTCCATTGAAATTCAGTAGGGATTTTAGAATCAGATCAGTTCCCTTCTTATATAAAGAACATTGAGTTGATATCTGCATAACATATCAGATCCAGTGTAATGTATCAAAAGAAGTTTCTCTTTGTATATCCTTCTCATATCTGTTAGAATGTGGAATGGAACCAGATTTGGGGTTTAAAAGACAGATTTTGATCAAATTCCCATATCACCTGTTTGACACTTTTGATACTTTAATTCACTCCTAAAAAAACTATAGGCATTTCTTTTCAATCTTTTTTCAACCTGTTCAATTCTAAATTTATAGAGAGATGAAGTTGTTAGAGAAAAGAACATTCATTGAACACTAAGGTTTTAGAAGAAAATATTTGGATGAGACTCATAGAAATAAAAATAGCTTCTCAGTTAAAAATAAGGTGGTAAGTTAATTACCTGGAATTTTCTTACTACAGCTTTCTTCGATAGATAGATAAATGATAGAAGATAGATAGATTGATAGATAGATAGACAGATAGATACGTTATTAGGTATTTTCCGTGTCTCCTGAGATCATTATACAAATACTTTAAAAACCCGATTTTACACCTGAGGAAAGTGCAAACCACCCAACACAGAATTTGAGACTGCACATTAGATTTTCATATTCCTAATATTCTCTTTAATCCTATATCCATCCCCCTCTTCCATCTCCTTCTCTCCAATTTATTCTCCTTTTCCCAAGAACGATGAACAAAAATAAAGTTTTATCTTCTCGTGTATTCTTTGGACCTCTGTCTATTAGTCTTACCCCAAGTAGCTCAATAATGTATTTTTCCCAAAATATTTCCCCTTTGAGAAATATTAGGGTACCAGATCTAAAGATAAATAATTTTCATTTTATGTTCTGGAGGTAAATATGTATCAAGATTGGTATTGAAATTGTTGATTATATTTTGCAGGTTGTATTGCCTAAAAATGTGAATTCTGAAATAAGAGTACTGGATTTAATTTGTAGTACTCATTTAAGTTTATTAAATTTTCCTGAACCTTAGTTTTTACATTAGTAAGATGGGATAGAATAAATAACCTTGTACAATTGTAGGATTAACGGTATGGAGTGTTAAGCACTGATTACTATCCCCAGTATACCATAGGTATCCAGTTTCCTCAAATATAATATATAAATAATAATAGCATCTACTTCATAAAATTATTTTGAGGTATAAGTGAAATATGCCAATGAAATGCCTGGCACAATTCACAGCACACAGTGGTGAGCAATTTTATTGCTATTACACTTAGTGGTAACTAGATCCATTTTTCTATACATAACATTGATCTCATACATTAGCAGTTATTTTGATGTCATTTTAATAATATGTTAACAAAAAATATTAAACCAGATAATGACAACCTTAGAAACTAGCCCTTCTCTTAGGTCCACATGTTCAGACTCAAGCATTTAGCCCTTATTTAGTAGGTAAATATAAACAGATCTAGGCAGAAATACACATTCTGCCTAGAATGTTCAATCCATTAGTTAGTAGTAACTTTCACGTGAAGAAAAGAAGATAATATGTGATTCTTGTTATCTATTCACATGAATACTTGCAATAGAATGACAGTCTTCTGAAGATAGCTCTTCACAGATTACTGTTTTTTTTTTACACACTGACCCTTGAACAATAAGAGGGTTAAGGGCCCTGACCCCTAACTAGTCTAAAATCAGTGGCTAACTTTTGACTTCTCCAAACTTAACTACTAATATCCCAGTGTCCACCAGTAGCCCCACATTTAATATAAACAGTCAACTTACACAGAAACAGACCAGTATCTACATACACAGTACTTTATAAATTCATGACATATCTTTTATATGTGTGTATATATACACATATTTTTTTTCCTAGGATACATGGTCCATATGCAAGTCTTTTCAAATTGTCTCCAATTTCCAAAATATTTTCCATTATATTTACTGAAAAATATCTATAGGAAAATGGATCCGTACAGTTCAAATCCATAGTATTCCTGGGGCCCCTATATCTCCATACCATGTGTGTTTTGACAAAACAAATTAGGGAACAAACAATAAGCCAGAAAAAAACTACATCAAGGATGATGGTAAACTCAATCTAAATAATTAACCTGGGGAAGTATAAGGGTTTTTTCTATGTATCATGTAGGTAGATTAAGGCATATTTTGTATCTCCTAAACAAGTTGTCATCAGAAAGAAGATAATAACATAAGTGGTGTAAAAGCATTTTCTTAAACTAAATACTTGGGCTGGGTTCATACTCAGTTCCTTAGCTCAGCTCTTGAAGCAGTGACCTGCAAATAATTCCTAAAGGTCCTTGCTTATGAAAATGATTTCCTATTATAGCAATAACACAGTTTCATTCTAGATAGCTTCAGAAAGAATCAGTGCAGGCCTTTGCATCTTGCCTCCAAGTCTAGGGTTTCTATTTCTTTTTAATACATGTCTCTATTCTCCTGTCTAAGTTCATATTCCATTGGTTTCAAGCCAAATTTTAATTGAACTCAGTGAGTTTAATTGCTCCTCAGAGATGTCCATAAAATGCGTGCTCCCAGATTTCCTAGCAGAAGTCCCCTTGCCTCTACTCAGCATTCCAAAGCAGACAGCAAAACTACCATCAAACCCCATCTTGCTCAACAATGACTGTTTAATGTGGTCATCTCATGTGCTTTGTATTTCAATTATAATTTAGAATGAATTAAAATCTATTTAAATGGATAACATCATCTCTTAGTACTCTTGATGGAAATCCATTTTGGAACATTCTATCTCCTTAAGGTAGCACAGTAAAAAAGTGTGTCATACTTTACTCCGTTAATTTTCTATCATCAATTTTGTGTCCCTTTAGAATTTAATCCTATATTTTATTGATCATCTTTAACCAAATAAAATACAGTGATGTGTTTGTGTCATATACTTTTCATAGACGAAGCATCAAAAGTTTTACTTTTACAGATAGACTTAAGAGTCTACAATTCTGTATGTAGATTAGATTTCAGAAGCTGGCTGTTCATGGAAGCACGTTATTTGCTAGGGTACTGAAGATTGTATTATATTGTTTTAACATAGAAGTATCTCACACAATGAAGTCTGATATTATAACATCACTTACCATAATTAATGTTACATAAGAGTATCATAGTTTATGAAGCAGCCCTTCACATGAATTTGATCTCTTACATCAACTTTGTTAAAAGCAAAACAGGAGTGGCATTATTATTCGTATTTTGTAGATTAAGAATTGGCAAACCACAGATTGTGGACCAAATGCAGCCAGTAACTTTTCACGTGAATAAAATATTATTGGATCACGGGCATGCTCAGTCAGTTTCATTTCCTTCCAGTTACTTTGGAGTTACAGGATGGAGACTGGATAGCCCACAAAACCTAAAATATTTACAGTTTTATCCTTTATGGAATATTTTCCCGCCCCATATATCATTTCTAAATGAAGTGCAGAAAGTATGGCTAATGTTTCCTGTTTATACAGCTTATCTGAGGCACATGTAGATCTTTCAAATGTTAATCCAAGTCTTTTGAATTCCAAGTCCAAGGTTAGTTTTTTATTTAGTGCTTTATCAATATTAGCAGGAAAACATCTATCTTGATAATGGAAAGTCTTATGATTTATTTTTGTTTGATGTGAATGTACAGAAACAATCTGAGTGTATAACTTCTCAGTTATCTGAGTCTAAG
The DNA here is from genome assembly GCF_000181295.1 of Otolemur garnettii. Taxonomy (NCBI): domain Eukaryota; kingdom Metazoa; phylum Chordata; class Mammalia; order Primates; family Galagidae; genus Otolemur; species Otolemur garnettii. Next base: position 12,226,585 of record NW_003852430.1, on the reverse strand, counting down.
GGTGATACTGAGGCATCTTGTTTCATGCCTCCTCAGTGCCAGGAAGCCCACAGGACAAGGGTATGCAACTTTTGCCATGGAGGTAGACAAACCTGCAGAATACACGACTCAGGAATCATATGCCCAAAGGTTAAAAAGTGAATAATGGACGCAGGGTAGTTTGTGAACTAGTACGCTGAATCCAGCACTGCTGGGAATCTGAAGGCCCATTTCTTCACCAAGGAAGTATTCCATGCATGCCTGGGTAACTCTGGCTTCTAGCCGAGTTGGGGTGGACAGTGATGGATATATCACACAGGAATTTCACTGTTTTCTTCCCCTTCTGAGAAATTATGACACTTCTGATAGTTCCATTAGATCTATTTTTATTAGATCTGAATAATAATCACAATTGCCATGCTTGCCAAACTAGTCTTTAGGACTGATTTATAAAATACGTGTGATAATAATGTCTTTTGTAAGATAATTTGGAGTGATACTTACATTTGATGAATGTAAACCAAGTTGTTAATCTTTTTCTTTTGCTATAGTCCATTTTCTAATCTTGGTTCACTTTCTTCTTTTTTTTGCAGTTTTTGGCTGGGGCCAGGTTTGAACCTGCCATAACCCACCACCTCTGGCATATGGGGCGGTGCCCTTCTCCTTTGAGCTACAGGCACTGCCCTCTATTTTTTTTTTTTATATTAGCTCTACCCTTAATTTACGTCGAAAAATTTGTACTTTAACATTAGAAGGATTTGTCATATTTATAAATCCTCTTGATAATATAAATTTCAAAATGCAAGTTTTGTTTTGGGGCACTTGGAGGATAGGTACAAAATTTTAAAATGCTTTAAATGATTTAATTACACTATGAGTTTATATGAAATAAGTAAAAATTCTAAAGAAGATGAATTAATAGGAAAGAATGTAATAGACATGTTTTGTAAAAGAGTCACCTTAGCATGAGATCTAAGGATAGATTCCAAACAGAATGAAGTGGAACTCCACGTCCCTGATCAGATTAAAAAGATTTTGCACAACTAAGGGTACCACAACTCAAGCAAACAGAGCCTTCAGAATGGAAAAGATATTTGCATGCTATCAATCTGACTAGAATGTACAGAGAACTCAAATTAATCAACAAGAAAAGAGAAAACAATCCCACTTATAGGTGGACAAGAGACTTGAACAGAAACTTCTCTAAAGAAGATAGATCAATGACCAACAAACACATGAAAAAATCGAATTATCCCTAATCATCAGAGAAATGCAAATCAAAACAACCCTGAGATAACACCTAGGCCCAGTGAGGATAGCCCACCTCACAAAGTCCCAAAGCTGGAGATGCTGGCATGGATGTGGAGAGGAAGGAAGACTTTACACTGCTGGTGGAACTGCAAACTAATACAATCTCTGTGCAAAGAAGTGTGGAGACTCTTAAAGAATTAAAAGTAGACCTTCCATTTGATCCCACAATCCCATTGCTAGGCTTTTATCTGGAAGAAAAAAAATCTTTTTACCATAAGGAGATTTGCACTAGAATGTTTATTGAAGTTCATTTCAGAATTGCCAAGATGTGGAAGCAACCCAAATGCCCTTCAACCCATGAATGGATTAACAAACTGTGGTATCTGCATATGATGGAATACTATTCAGACATAAAAAGGAAGCAGGGCAGCACCGGCGGCTCAAAGGAGTAGGGCACCAGACTCATATACTGGAGGTGGTGGGTTCATACCTGGCCCCAGCCAAAAACTGAAAAAAAAAAAAAAAAAGATGCAGACTTTACATCTTCCGTATTAACCTGGATGAAGAATATTCTCCTTAGTAAACTATCACAAGAATGGAAAAGCAAGTATCCAATGTGCTCAATACTAATATGAAACCAGCAGATGAACAGCTACACACCCACACAAGAGGAAAACAATTAAATGCAAATTGGGAGGAATGGGAAGGAGGAAAATGGGAAGGGGAGAAAGGATGAGGAGTAGGAAGCTCTCACCTCCAGGGCACGATGTGGGGTATGCAGCCGCCCCCCATGAAGGGCTCGACTACAATGTAAGCTTTACCTCCCTCGCTTGAAAATACATGTGTTTTCCTTTCCTGTGAGTTTCTCATATTAAACTGAAATAAAAATAATTATAGCATAAATGCTTCAATGACTAAATAAATGCTAGTATTTTAATGTAGAAAAGAACTCCACGTCCCTTATTATGCCTTATATATGCATTCCCTCGTTTGATAATATTTGTTGAATGCCTATTATGATCCGAGCATTATTCTACGTCCTAGAACACAGCTATGAATAGAATGAAAACGTTGCCTGCGCTCTACCGACTTAGCCAGGAGGTGCTAAGTGCCTTGTTTGTGAATAAACCCCTGAAGAGAAATAGACAGTGATTGAGGGGCTGGGGTCATCTGCTTTTTTCACAGGTGGTCAAGGAAGGTCTCTCAGTTCTTTGAGAAGAAACCCAAAGTCCTGAGTGCAGGACAGTGTCAGTGTGACCGTGGCTGACCTGGCTTCCTAGACCCTTTCGTGCTTGTCGTTCTCAGAATAACTGTGGAAGGTGCTGGGAGTGAACCGACCTGAGGCGAGGAGCATCTGGCTGGAGGGCCCAGGCTCTGTTGCTGTTCCTTCTAGAAAACAACGTCCTACAACCCGTTAGGTACCCTGCAGTGTGCAGCCCGTGCAGAGAAGCGCACTGGGTACTTGCTTTTCCATTCTTCTCGTAATTTACTACCTGCCCTGGTCCGCTTTCCTGAGCCTGGGAGACTTATTTGCCATGTCCTGAATCCATGTCCAGAACACCTGGCGTCTGGTGTTCCTTGGGTCATAAGTTGTTTCACTTAACTCACTTGTGTCAGGTCTCAGTCTCACAGAATTTATGTGAGGAAATTGGGAATTGGAGAAGTGTGGAAAGTCCTCTCCAGAAACTGACACTGGCGCCCAGTCAGCCTTGTTGCAGTGAGGAACTGAGTCAGTCATACATGTGTCTAGATCCACGGGTATTTGAAATAGTAGGAATGCTAAGTGCCAGGACATGAACTAGCACCAGCTTACTGTGTTCTTGGAACAACAAAGAATTGAGCAGGAGGGGAAGTGGACGGAAGATGCAGTCAGAACTATATGGTGGTTGCTGTTGTCACAAACAAACCAAATATCCTGAACTTCCAGGGCACAACTGTGACTTCTATTCTAACAACTGCTGTTTAGATCCCTGGGGCTGTTGAAGGCTCCCCTCTGGCCATTATGCTAGGCTTCACCATCTTGATAATTGATATCTGAGGTTTATCATAGAACTCACTGCTTCTTATATCAAACATCATAATTAAACACATTTTATTTTCTTATCCAAATCCCTATCCACGGCTTGACACTTGCAAAGTACTTTACTACCTTATTGGGAAAGGTCAGGCTTTTTAATGTCATTTTTTCCTTGAATATAAATTATATTCGAGGTTAGCCCAGACCTTAATTATATCTATTCAAATATTTTCTTTCTCTATATAACTCTTTCTTTCTCCAGTGGGCTAATATACTCCATGTTTAACTTATTGTCTCAAATGAATTATACTTTTACATATTGTGGTCAAGTTTTAATATATGTTTAAGTCATTTTGGTTTATAAATTAAGCCCTTTTTAGAGACTACAAGTATGAGTCCCCACTCTCTTCTACAAAATATTAGCAGGTGAATAATTCATTTGGCTTTCATATATCCTTGATTTATGAATGGGATTTTTAAAACTTATACAAAAATACATACATAATTTCACAAGGAACATAATGGTCTTTAAAAAACATAAAGAATTTGCAGTTTGAGGAAGAAAATGCTCAGAACTAAACGTGATGAGAATTTGTTTATAATTATCCATATTGTTGCCTATGCATAAATAGACATAATAAATGCACGCCAGATATAAGTACAGACATTCAATACCACAAAGTTGTAGGATCCTGTACGTAATATTCTCTAATATAAATTTTGCTAGTGAAAAAATATTTGAAATGCCTTAGTAAGTGAATGATGTAAAGAGATATGCTTTTCAAATTTGAAAGCAATTGAATAGAACGGGGCTGACACCACAGTATAAAAACATTTACGTCAATTTAAAGTTCAAAATCATGTTATAGATGGTATGTAGAATGTACAGCAAAACTGGGAAACAAATATATTGTTTTCAGGATAGGAGGTATATCTAGAAAAAGAGGAAGTGGAAAGGATAGTGGGGACGGTGATTTTGAAGATGTTATGTTTGTTGAGTGTTATTTCTTTATGATAACCTTTTGGACATAACCACAAGATTAACATTAAATAAGTACATCATTCTCAATCTTCTCTTGATAATTAAAACTTCCCATAAATAACCTTTTTCAAAGAATATCTTTGGTTATTTTTTTAAATGATTTTCTACATCATAACTTTTAATAACCACATAAAATTCCTCATGGGCCTGTGCCATCATCTATCGAAACCTCTGCCTGTGGTTGATTATTTTGAATGCTGCCAATATTTTGGTACCATTATCCATACTTCAATGATAAACTTGTTGCACGTATCTAATGGCATTTTAAAACAAATCCCTTCTGAGTGAAAAAGATGAAAAACATGTAAGAATTTTTATATATTTATTCTGTCAAGTTATGAAATGCCACAGATGAGTCTGTTTTATACTCTAAATAACAATGGACAATCTCTCAATGCATGCGTTCAAAAAATCTTCCGAATGTTGAGCAAGTAAGACATATCATTGTTTCTTTCAATACTTTTTCTTTTGATCCCTGGTGAGGATACATTTATTTTCCTGTGGGTATTGAATATTTACATTTCTTCCATGTAGTACAGTGGTTAAGGACATGGCCTTTATAATCACAGAGAAAGGATTTAAACAATAAGTTCTGATAACATTGGATGCGTTTCCTCATGTGAATTAATTAACCTCTCTAAGTCATTATTTTATTTTATGCATAAAAGGTATTATTTGATATATCGGTTTCCTATGGTTACAGTAACAAAGGACAACAAACAAATTTGTCACCTCACAGTTCTGAAGCAATTTCAAATCAAGGTGTCAGTCACTAGGGTTGATTTCCTCGGAGGGATAGGAGGGAAGGATCTATTCCAGGCCTCTTTCTTGGCTTTATACATGTGTATGTGTTTGCTGGGTCTCACTACTTCTTTCTGTGTTTCTGTCTCTGTGTTCAAATCCCCCCTTTCAAACCTTTCTGATTAATGTGAAGGTCAGATGTTTAGGTAACACCGTCTCCATTTCTAAGGCAAAGTTCAAGTTGAAGGTAAGGGCTCTAGTCATGCTGAATTAGGACCCATTCTAAAGACCCCATTGTAAATTGCTTACCTCTATAAAAACCCTTTCTCCAGACCAGGTCATATCATGATGAACTGGGAGTTGGGACTTCACCATACCTTTCTGGAAAGACATAATTACATCCATAACAGATAGAATAATATTATCTTAACACAAGCTAATTGTGAGGATTAACCTATAGCATATTCTTATTACCAAATGTAGTGGCTAATGCAATGTTCTGTTCCTTATTCATATGATCATTCCATTTGCTGGCTGTGGTTGTATTTATTTTTTTTGAATTTTCAATAGATGTTTACATATGAACAGTTTCAGTTATAAATGTAAAAATAGTTCCCAGTTTTTCACATTTTGTTTTGTTTGTATAGCTTTAATTTACTTAAGAAATATTTTATAAATAAATATATAACCCTCTTTTACGATTTCTCTCTCTCTCTTTAACATTCAGGGAATGTTGGTTCTCACTGTAGAATAAAATACATCTATGTTCACCATTTTTTTGAGTATTTTAATAATTTAAATCCCACCTCCTAATATAATCCCCAGTCCTGATTTGCGAGTGATACCTACAGATATGAGATATCACTCTAAGGATTACATTGGGTAATAAGAGAAAATAAAGGGATTTTACAGATATAACTTGGATCTCTAGTAAATTGACTTGGAGAAGAATATCCTGCGTGAGCCTGATAGAACCAAGGAAACCCAATGAAAGAAGGTTCAGAGGCAAAGACATTTAAAGCAGCAGAGATGTTCTGTTGTCCTTGAGGAGCAACCTACCACATTGTGGAGAAGCTACAGAGTACTGAACAACAGGAAGCCTTGAGTAGCGGAAGGCTGTGGCCTTGTAAATGGAAGGCACTGAATTTTGCCAACAACCAGCGAGCTGAGAAGAGGGCCGTGTACACAAACTGAGATAGTAGCCTGGGCTACACTTTGAGTTCAGCCATGGGACACACTGAGCAGAGGACTCAAATAATGTGTACACAGACTTCTGACTCAAAAATAATATGAGAGAATACATGTGTATTTTATTAAGCCATTAAATTTATAGCAATTTCTTACATAATAATGGATAATTAATGGTCCTTATCTATTTAATAAATACGGTGCATTGCAATACTTATAAATAATAAGTTTGGTGCATAGATTCCTGAGAAAGTCTTATGCCACGTTTCTATTTGTAAATATTTATAAATTTTTAAATCTCTGGGAAGAACCAAGCTATTTAAAGTAGTAAAAGGTATAATATAATTTAAGAGGGTAAATACGTGTCATCCCCTTTAATTTCCAGGAATTTCTAGATATTTTCCAACAGTGTATTGGGTATAAATGAAACACTGGATAAATTATTCTTCAAAAATAATACATTTTCTTTCTCAAAACACAGAACTCAGAAATGGAAAATGCAAGCATGGACAGAGAGAAATTATTTGCTATATGCATGTAAATATTTACTAAGAGGTTTAAGTGTAACCCATGGAGGCTTTTCACTATATCTAGCGAGCTAACAGAAATAACTATCCAGCTAATTGAACTTTATTAAAGATTCAGGAAAGAACCTAATTTAAAGAGATCTTTGTAAAAGGTTAAAAAAATATCAGTTGCCATTATAAGAGCTTTGACATAGGCAAAGAGGAAAGATGTCTAAGGTCCCATCTTTTCAATGACCTAGTGTCCTGAAAGTAGAATAAACTTAGGTTTCTCAACCCGTGACACAAACAAAAGAGACATGGACACGGAAAATGATGGAAGCCAGAAGACTGACAAGTTGGAAGCAGAACTAGTCACTCTGGATCGTGCGACAGCTTTCCACTGGTTTCCCCTTTGTACATCTCCCTATCAAGGCTGCTTTTAGATGCCGGAATAATTGTTCCAAAACATGACTTTTGGAATGCCATTCTTCAATTCAGAAAATTTCTCAAGACTGGAATGCCATTTGATGCCAGAATAATTGTTCTAAAACATGACTTTTGGAATGCCATTCTTCAATTCAGAAAATTTTAAGTGCATGCAATATACACTTCTCTGTTAGCCATTCAATATGTTTCTTAATCTTTCTTCACCTTATCCTCCCAGGCACAGTTAAGCTTCTCCAGAGTCAGAGCTATTTATTTTGCCAATTCACAATTGCATCATGATAATTTCTCTCTCCAGTTCTTTTTTCAAGTTATTTTCTAGCCATAAATTAAATTGGGTTTAGTAAACATATCCACTGGGCTCTTTTTCTGTATAAGACACTGTAAGAGATGTTAAGATGAATCGAAACACTGCCCTCACTACTGCCCATAATATTGTTGACATTCTAGCTACTAACAAGATGAATGAAGTAAGGAGTCAAGAAATGAACCGTGCTATTATTTTCTTTCCCTCTCAACATGTGCTCCAAGGCCCAGAGTTTCATAAAAATGCAGACCCTTAGGCCTCACTCCAGACCTCCCAAATAAGGGTCTGCCTTTAATAAATTCACCAGTGATTCATAGATATAAAAAATACTAAGAAGCACTAATCTACACTATAAAATTTACCACTTCTTTTTTGTGTTTCAGCTTAATATGATGGTACAAACAACCCAGCCACAATATTTGAGTTTGTTAGGTAGTCCCTCTTGCAGTTGTGTCCTGTACCCATTTACCCCTCCACTGTGCCCATTAAATGGGAGCACACCAATCCACCCCTGACCCCTCTCTTCCCTCCCTCAGCTCTCCTCCCCCCAACTTGAATTCAATTGAGATCTACTCCTATGTGGACGTGATTTAGATCGTCTCCTGCTTTCATATTAGTATTGAGCACTTTGGGTACTTGCTTTTCCATTCTTGTGATACTTTACTAAGAAGACTGTGTTTCAACTCCATCCAAGTTAATAAAAAAGATGTAAAGTCACCATCTTTTTATGGCTAAATACTGTTCCATGTATACATATATCCCAGTTTGTTAATCCATTCCTAAGTTGATGGGCATTTCGGTTGTTTTCACATCTTAGCAATCCTAAATTGAGCTGTGATAAATAATCTGGTGCAAATGTCATTATGTAAAATGATTTTTTTTTCCTTCTGGGTAGATGCCTAGTAGTGGGATTGTGGAGTCAAATAGGATGTTATTAGAGTCCACTCACACATTTAAAGCTCCCAAGGCAGTTCTAGTGAGCAGTTTAGTCCCAAATCCAAAACCTGCAGGATACCCCCTTCCTGTCTCCAGTCCTCCAGGTTAGGGTTGGCCAGATGACTCCTGCCCCTAGACAAGCACTTACCTTCTGTGCTATTTTTCTTCAGCTCCATACCTCTTTGCTGGTTCCTGGAGTCCACCACTGCTTCACTATGCCCTTGGAGTGATGTCCCTGGTACGTTCCCCCGGACAGAGGTGGCTGGAGTTCTAGTTCCCCTTTCTTGCCAAGAGTGGCTAGTAAGGAACTGGTTCTAATCTGTCATCTTGCCCCACCCTCCAAAGTTTCCATTTTTTTATATAACTTTCAGTGTTATTATTTATCATTTTCCTATGTAGATGATCTCAAAGAAATTTTTCTAGGTCTTAATTGTCAGATCATATCAGAGCTGACAACAGCTCTGATGGGCCTTCCTGAAAAAGAGTTATAAAATTGATTTGAAGGGTGGACTAGGTGCTGGCATGGGTCCATAGCTTCCCAAGGGGAGTACTTGATAGGTAACCATGGAGACATTCTGCAATGAGTTATGCTGAACTTTCTCTAGGATGAATTTGCGAACTTTATTGTCTGAACTCATATGCAAATATAATATTTTAGTACAATTTTTAATCACAAACATTATATCAGAACTTATCTAAAATTAAAAATAAAGATACATACCAGAGAGACTAATGAGTCAACAACCACCTATATACTTTCTTTATTTTCTTTTTTGTTATGGTAAAGAATTTCTGTTGGCAGTGGTTTCAAGAAAGTAGGAAAATAACATTTATTTTTGTTTGTACTGTATAAAAAGTACCCACAATTAAGTGTTCAAGATAAAATTTCATACAGTAGTGAAAAAATAAAAGAATTAAATATTGATGTATATTAGCATTATTTTTTTGGAGCAGGTACTACAAACTTTGTAAAATATCATTTTCAGATATAAAGAGAAGCAGAATGATGGCCCCCAAAGCTGTTCATGTCCTGGCCCTCAGAACGTTTGAATATATTAAATTACACAGCAAAATGGAATTGAGGTTCCAGGTAGACTGACAGAGGTTAATCAGATCACCCCAAACAGGGAGATCAGCCTGGATTATCAAGGTGGGCCCAATGTATCAGAGATGTCCTGGGGCGTAGAAGTGGCAGGCAGAATGGTTAGCAGAAAGGTGACAAATGAGGTCAAAGTGAGGTGATGTGAGGAGGGCTCCATTCCCCTCAGTGAGCTGGGAAGATGAAGGAAGGCAGAACAGCAGCCTCTAGAAGCTGAAAAGAGCAAGGAAACATCTATCCAGAGCTCTGATAAAGGAACGCGGCCCTGATGCAGCCCAGTGATGCTGACTTTTAGCTCTGTGGGGCTACGTCAGGCGGCTGACCTCCAATAAATATGCATGGTTTAAGCCACCACGTTGGTAGTAATATGTTAAAATAGAAGTAGAAAACTAAAACAGCAGGCTATTTGGTGAATCTGAGTTTATCTGTTGGACAACACAGACCTTTTTTTCCCCTTCAGTTTGCGTACAAATTCCACCAGGCCATTGCTGCCTCTGTTAGTCCCTTTACTACAAAGCAAGTCTACTTCTGTCTGTGAAGGTCACTCTCTTTGATGAGATGTTTCATTTTAGAAGAAAAAGATATCCACATGAGGCTGTTCTGACAGAAGAGTAAAATCTCTCACACATGTCATCAACCAACTAACCTGCAAACCAGTGAGAGTCAGGTTCTGGTCACACAAATCCCACGAGCTCATAGGGAGAGCCTTCACTTCCACAATGGTGAGTAAAGCTGTGGATGGGGCTTGTGAGAAGCTATGGGTTAGTATAAAGTATGCCTCGTCATTCATTTCAAAGCTGACCAGAGTTTGATTTAAAGATTACAAGGGAAAAAAGGAAAAATAACACATACACACACACACAACTGTGAGATACTTGTGCTCACTGAAAATATAACAGCAAATTTACCCAATTGACATGTTCCTTAGTACATAACACAAAATACTGCCATATAGGAAAAAAGAAAAGTATATAATCACAGAAAGCATTTCAAAATATCTGGCATGTAAGAAGATGGATGATTAATTAATTAACACAATTAGCTGGGAGTTAAAATGTTAGAGAAATAAAAGGCAGATTCAAATACTTTAAAGAAATACCTCTTCATTCCTGAAATAAATCCTTTATAGTTCCTGGTGCTTCTGAAACTATCTTAATCATTTCTCCTAAGTTGAATAGAAAGCAAATATAGTAGCAGAGAAAATCATATCCCGGACGTTATAATTGACCCTGATACATATTCACAATGTTAATATTTAATTGTTGTATTTAATTTGGAAATAGCTTCTTCTAAAATTATTTAATATCTTTTGTAACTTTCCACACTCATAGTTATTATCAATATTTTCTTTCTAGATGCATAGATGAAAATAAAATACTATAATAAAAATTATGGTTATGGGAACAGTTTAGCTTTGAAAAGTATATTTAATGAAGGTATACTGATATATTTAACAATAGGTATGATATTTCTTATATTCTACACTATTTCTTTAATTAACCTTTGGTATACACAGCCCGTCCAAGTTGTCACCATTGTCTTACCATTCCTATGCCATTTTAAGTGTCATTGTCAATTAATTAGCAATGTTGAAAGTCTGATCTGACTAAATATGTAATCTGTTACCTTTCATAAATAAACCGATAGTCACATATTATTTCAAGGCTTAAATAATCACTTTGATATGATACTTAATATTTATTTAAAAATCTATCATATCTCTCTATTGGGAGAAATGCTTTAAAAGCAAATTGCCATAGAGAATTATGTAGTAGTAATTAATTTTTCATTTATACTAAATGCATATGTCAACTAAGAAAGATTCGAGAAAAGCATAGAAGAGTGGAGAAGTATAAAATGGGAGTGGAGCGGTAAAAAATATACATGTTGCTATATTATAATGGAGTTTCCACTTTCCCTATAATGCTGTCACCACATACCTCAGGGTTGTGTTTGAATTCATGTATAGTTCTTCGCAACATGTCTTAGTCCTTGTGCTTGTTTTAAAATTAATCTGCAAACATCTGAAAGTAGATTTCTTTAAAAGGTGACATTGGTAGAAATAATTCTCACCAATTTGTTTTTGTTAACGTGAAATAGTTTCTTCTCAGTTTTTATTTCTTGATCTTATCTTTTCTTCATGTTCTGATACTAGTTTTACACCTATTGGCTCTTTTGAGACAACCACATGCATTCTATGTTATAGACAAAGTTTTCCATGCAAAGAATGACTCTAGGTAGCTTAAAGATCTCCATGTGTAGTATAAAGCTATAATTCAGTAGAAGAAATATCAGGAACATACAACATAAGGACACACATATAGCAAGAGCATATGTTGTCAAAAGATTACATGGCTGCCTAGGCAAATGGGTTGGAAGAGAAAAGAGAAGGAAATAAATAAATAAAATATGAACGATGGAAAAACAATAACAAAAGTTCCCAGACCGATAGTGTTAGTTTCCATTGAACTCTAACGATGGATCCAGAACCATGAAGTAAGAGATAGATCGTTTGATGTTTTAATAACATAATGTGTCAGAACCACAGCCCTTTAATGAGAGTGAAGAGGTGATTATCTGATAGATTTATAAAATAGAATGGATCTTACAGTGAAGGATAAAGAGTTATTCTACTTGGTAGAATAGTTAACCGAGACATGACCTGTCAAAACACTTTAACCTATTTTTTTTGAGAAAAGAACTAGAAATCACACATATCAAACATAAAATTTCAAAATTTACATGCTGGAGCATACACTACCCAGAGACCAGCTACGGAGCGTGGGTTTCGAAAAGGTCTCCTACAAGAAGATAACGCATGAATTTGTGATTTTTGTGAATGTTTATTTCTTCGTGTGTGTATATATATATATATATATATCTGGTCAAAGTGGAGAGGGACCTTTTGTACCGAATGACCTGAAAGTGAAACATCTTTTTAAAATTTAATACATCTTATGAATAATGTGATTATTTCTTAAGAGGGGAACACCCTTTTCTATAAAATATTTTATAATAGATAAGAGATATCTTCCTTTACTCATTAGAAGAATTAATATATGGGAATTTTAGTAATAATTCTCTGGCCTAGAGAAAATAATTCAGCTTTCATCATAGAATACCAAATGGCTTATCTTTTCCTGTCTAGGGAGTCACCTCAGATACCATCGTATTCATTAAGTTTTTAATTCATAACAATTAATGTTTCTTTTGTTATTTTAGTCCATGGTATCTTAAGGAGTTAATGTCACTTTGTTTGAAACTTTTCCTCATGTATGGAAATAATCAAAACATATAATGATATTCACTTTGGAACTGCAAACCAATTAAAATATTCACTAGGGATTTTATAGGTTTAAAATCTTCATGATGGAAACAGCTACATCATTAAACAGTTGTTCTAGTAGGCTATCCTTATTAAGAGATGATTTGGACTTTAGCAAAGCCAATATAAACTCAATTGTGTGATTATGGTATGTTAGTAAAGCAAAAATGAATAATTAACTACTTCTATAACTCTAGGTAGATAGAGCCTACGCTGAAAATAATTGGATAGAGGTGAAAATCTTAGGTTTGACCTAATGTACTATTTTTCTATCACACAATTCAATACAAACCTTTCAAAAACATACTATTTCCCAATTATAAGCCCAGTTTGACATAGAATTCCTGTTCCTTTGCTCACAATGATTCCAAACTAAACCAAAGGATTGGGTCTGCTTGCACAGAGAGTACTAATCTCCCTCCAGCACTGGAGGTCTAAAACACTGGCAGCAGAAAAGAAGTTTCTAAGACCACCAGGATGTCTTTATACTGTCTGTAGGGTTCATCAAACTGATACAACTAAATTCTTAAAGGCTCCCTCTCTTGCATGAATACGAAAGACAGAAAAAGCTAATTCCTGGGAGCTAGAATTAGTAACATCAGCGTTTTCTCCATCAGATATAAGCCTGTTTATGTTTAAGATTACATTAATGTCAAAACAATATGCTTGATTTAAAAGAAACATTTCCTTGAAAAATACAAAAGATCATGAACCTTTATATATTTTAAAGTCATTGTAAAACTATTTTCTTCTGAGGTAGTCTCTTTGCTGCAGTATCTGGCGTTAGGCCAAGGGAATTTAAGCAAGTGTAATGTGACAAATTGAGAATATGGTCTCACTGATATCTCGTCTTCCTTCCTTCCTTGCTCCCTTCTTCTCTCCCTTCCTTCCTTTTTAACTTCCTACCTTTTTTTCTCTCTCCATCAACTGAGTTATGTGTTGTACTGCAGTGTGAATCATCACCCATCCAATTTAAGATAGTAAGCACTTAGGACATATTTATTCAGTTACATTACCACATGGTTACTCACTGCTGGGTCCAGCCAACCACACAGGAAAATGAAAGGGAAGTTAGACATACTTCAAATGCAAATTATTATACATATGGGGGAAATAAAGTTTTCTACTACCGACATTACATATTACTAAATATATGCATATTTTTGACTGTTAGGTGTTTTCTTTAAACCAAAACATGCATTTCACTCTGATATAATAACTTGAGGTAAGACTGTTTTAAATTATTTTTTAATCGAGTGCTGCATTTGAATTCGTATCTCTTATGTGACAATTTGTCTAAAACATATTTTTGTATTTCAAATATATTCACAAACTTAATAAACAATAGACCCAGAGATGGCCTGCAGTAATGATTAGCACAGCTGGAGTAACAATTTAGTAATCTCCAGATTTTTTTGTAGGGGGGTTGGAGTTGTCATTGTTGTTTTAGCAGGCCTAAGGCGGGGTTCGAACCCACCACCCTCCAGCTCTAGGTGTATGCGGCTGGCGCCCTACTTACTGAGCTACAGGTGCTGAGCCTAATCTCCAGAGTTTTGACAGAGAGGTTATACAGGTAGAGATATTACTTTTTCTAATCTAATTTTTGAAATGTCTGGCAATAAATTTATTGTACAGAGGAAAAAGTCATCTATATTTCCTGTGTACTATAAACATGGTAGTTTTAGTAATTTTAAAATCTCAGAATTTATTCTCTTTTACTTCTGAAGAAAACATCTTACTAGTCTCCATATTTTATAGCCAGAACTATATGATTCTATTTGACCTTTTAATTGAGAATGTAAAAAATCTAAAACAGTAGAATGCAAAGATTTTCTTCAGAAAAATAGAGGTGAAAGATATTACAAACTACGCTACTTAGTCAGCAAATGGGGCACTTAGCTCAAAAAAGGGCAAAAATTCATCAAGAAAGTCAGCACAGTCTTTGGGCCTCAGTGGGGTGTCTGGCATCAAAGTGACAATAAACCCCAAGCAATGCAAGAAGAGTCAAGTAAATTTTGCTGTCATTACGATGGATGAGATATTGTCCGATTGTCCGACAGTAAAGCCAAGTCCAGAGTCCCGCAGCTGTGAATCTTAAGACCTTTTGGATGATAGCAGATTTAAAGGTTTGATTAATGGGCATCTGGAGAAACCAACTGCCTAGCAATCTCTCACCTGGTCCTTTCCAAATGATGTTGTTGATAATAATAATACCTTACAGTATTTCATAGTATGCAAATATGGTATCTCTTGCACTATAGCCCCAGAAATCTTTGCACAAAGGGATTATTTAGATGTGTCATTTTTCACATAGAAAACAGAAACTCAGTATGAGTTGCCTACGGTTGCGTAGATAATAAGTGATGAATGTCATTCATTTGCCTTTCAGTCTTTTGCTTCTAGATAAAGTCTTATCTAGAGTGATGCATGTCTGACAGGTTTAGAAAATCAAATATTTTTAAAAGCTTGGTTTGTGAAGTTGAAACATTCCTGGAAGTGGAAATGGCAGCGAAGTGGAAAGAACATTAAATAACAAGTAAAAAAAAATCTGGGCTTGGGTTCTGAAAGCATCACTTAAGAATTATGTGAATAGCATTAATCTCTGGCTTTTCTAGGTCTCGGTTTGCTTATTTATAAAATGACAATAAATACTTGCCACACATCTCAGAATCATGAGAACATTCAGGAATAAGATTGCTGCATTATTACAGATATAATATATTTATCCAAGTGTACAGACCTCAAAAGATACTTTGCAGGAGAAAAGGGCCACATCACTGTGTGTTAAATGTTTGGGAAACATTATTAAGTCAGATTTGTGAAAAAGCAGGTTTGGAACCTGGAAAAATGACCTCAGGAGATACTGGAAAGGTTCTTCTTCCCCTCCTTTATATCCTGGCCTCTTCCAAGCTACTTAAAAATATCTCACCTTAGTATTTTAGGGAAATAATTATTTTGATAAAGGTCAAATCTGTGTCTTACACAGATTCCTGGGAATCCCTTTTAAACAGCAGATGCGGGCTTAGTTTTCGGAGGACTACCTTGGGCTGCTGAAACTGCTTCACCCACTAAGAGACCAGAAGATGAGTGACTGGTGCAGGGCTGCAGAAGACCCTGCCTCCTGGAGACAGGCTCTGTAAGGCACTTGGGCTCTGGAGCATCCCATGTGATCAGGCTGAGGCCAGAGCACCTGACCACATCCTCACCCTCCATTTATTCTCCTGTGAGTTTCTCCTGAGGAGGCATCCATAATAAATCGCAGGCATTGCAATTTCAACCTCAGTCCCCTTCTCTAGCAAACTAGATCTCAGGCACTCAAGCCTGACACATTTTTCTTAACCCAAACCTCCATAAGGAGTGTCCCTTTAGCTAGGGTGACCAGATTTTAACATCGGTAAGGCGGGACAACATGGCAGGGGGAGGGGTGGAGAGCAGGGCCTGACAACAATGCAAACTTTGATAAGCAGTTTTCAATAATCACTTATCAGCAATTATGTGTTATTATTACCGTTTAACATTATTAAATTAACAAAAATAATATAAAACTCATATTCTGGTGAAATAGCCACATGGCAGCGGAAAACCGTATATTCCCTTCTTGTTCTCCCGCCCATTCGTGCATTCTTTCCAAAAATCGGGACTTTTTTAAAACGCTGTGGGACACGGGACAAATTGTTGAAAAGCATGACTGTCCTGCCAAAAGCGGGACGTCTGGTCACCCTACCTTTAGCTCACTTTCAGTTATTAATCACTAAACCAAAATTTGGTAACAAATAAAAGCAAGAACAGATTCCACTCATAAGAAGGTGAAGAATTAAAATTTGGGAGAATGTTTCTTTGTCTACTTCACAGTATTACATAAGGTAAATCAGGATAAAGATAGTTCCTAGGTCATATTGTTGACATAAGGTAAATCAGGATAAAGATAGTTCCTAGGTCATATTGTTGACTGAAATGTAAATAAATCTTTGTAATAAATATTACAGAAAGAGGGAGTTACTCAGCCTCCCAATCACATTAGTTTTAAAGCAAATATTTAAGTTTTGACTTCCTCTTTCTCTTTCTCAATTATTTAAAAGGCACTATGCTCGTCCATTTTTCATTTCTGCCTTTTCATGTCCTTTTTTAAACTCTAATAACTGGTACCTATGGACGTGGGTGACCTTGCTTTCAGCATAGAAAGAGTTTATTAATGCACATTTATCTCAGGTTTTGTCCTGGGTCAGTGGCGAATATTTATCCATTATACTATTTTCTAATAAGTCTCCATAGAAAATGACATTGATTTTTAGGAACATTTTTGCAATTTTAGTGTCACTAGGTATTTTTTTTTTTTTTTTTTTTTTGCAGTTTTTGGCCAGGGCTGGGTTTGAACCCACCACCTCCGGCATATGGGGCTGGCACCTTACTCCTTTGAGCCACAGGTGCTGCCCCATCACTAGGTATTTTTATTGATACATAATACACTTAGATTTCCATTTTGGGTGGTGCCTGTGACTATTTGGGAATTCATGTAATTGTGAAGGTCTAATCAGGCATATGAGAATAGCCATCACCCTTATCTATTTATCTTTTTCTCATGCTAGGAACATTCAAATTATTCTCTTCTAGCTATTTAGAAATGTACAATATATTAATATCACATATAGTCACTCTATTGATCTATCAAAAACTGGGTCTTATTTCTTCTATCTGACCGCACATTTGTATCCACTAATCAGCCTCTCTTCATCCTTCATACCCTCGTACCAGCTTTTGGCCTCTGGTAACCAACTTTCTACTCTCTAACTTCATGAAATCCAATATTTTAGTTCTCACATATAAGTAAGAACATTTTATATTTGTCTTTCTGTGCTTGACTTATTTCAAGTAACGTAATAACTTCCAGTTCCATATATGTTGTTACAAATGACATGATCATATCCTTTTCATGGTTAAATATTATTTTGTTTAATCCATATATGTATATATGTGTGTATATATATGTGTGTGTGTTGTATGTGTGCGTGTGTGGGTATATATATATATGTACACACCATTTTCTTCATTCTGTGATGGCACTTAGGTTGATTCCATATTTTGGCTATTATGCAATGGACATGGAAGTACTGATATCCATTTGATTTATCAATTTCCTTTATGTTGAATATGTATTCAGTAGTGGAACTGCCGGATCATAGGGTAGTTCTATTTTTTGTATCTTGAGGAACTGCTATACTCTTTAATACAGTGACAGTACCAATTTACATGTACCTGTTGGCAGTTTGTACTCCTTAATTTTAGAAATGTTAAGGAAAAAATACAAGTCCACTACCACACAGGGAGAAATACTGTGGTATCTAGGAGTGCTCCAAATTATTATAAAATAAATTGAGCAGTACCAAAGATAACTATAAGACACAAGAGATATGCCTCAGCACTTCCTTGGAGTAACCAGTTTAACCATCCCTAATTGCTTTAACCATCCTATAGTAAGTACCGTTTAGCTAACTGAAATACTAGAATCCCCACATAATAGAGAATGATAATACTATTAACATATCATAGGTTGTATGAAGGCACATAATGATTGTACTGTTCATGCTTAATCTGTTTTATATGTGCATGTGCAATGATGCAATAAAAAATCTCTGCCTATGCCACTAAGCAGACACCATGGGTAGTCTGTGCAGATTTCATACTCTGGGCCACTCAGGAGGGAGTGCCCTTTGTGAGTAATAAGCTCTTTAAATCACCTTGCTGGACTGGTCTGAGTCATGCTTTGATCACCCTACTCCATCTCAGTTTGGAGGGGAATCTTTCTATACCATCCTAGGAATTCCACAAAATAATATGGGTAGACAGCAAGCTCTAAGGGAGGAATTATGAGTCAAGAGAAGGTATTTGTGGGTGGAATCCCGGTAGCCAGAGACTTTAATGTAGGCTGGAGTCACTTGGTTACTTGATCAGCAGGGACCATCGTGTGAGTGCAGGAGTGCCCTGAAAACTTTTGATTCGGAAGTTGCAAGACATTATAACTCTGGCATAGTCTTTAGAAAACAAATAATTTAAAAAAACAAAGTGTGGCTGTTTGAAAGCAAGAAATAATATAGCTGATATTAAATACAGTAATTTAAGAATAAGACCTTAAATTATAATGGATATGGTGAGCAAAAATTAGATTTTCCTTGGATATGCATAAAACGTCCACTGTGGAGTTTTCTATCTAAGTTCTCTTTAGCTAACCCATCGTAAAGGAAAATTATTCAAACACTCATAAATTAAAGAGTTTCGTAATTTTAAAAATGGTGAGTTATTGTATTCTACGTCCATGCTGGTCATCAGACTGGCTTCAAGTAGAATAAAAAGTACAATGAAGAAAAAATTTTGATTGAAATCATTGTACAATTAAAATAAAACCCAAATACCATCAGTATATAACACATACTGGGACTCAATTCAAAGCAAGATACTTACCCTACTCTACAAAGTGGAGGCACAACAGAGATACCATTCTTGTGACATTTGTGGGCAAGACACCACATAGTGCTTACTGAGATTGCCTGTGCTGGGTACATTATTGCTGTACAATCACTATCTGAACATTTTCTTAAAGGATAAAACTTATTCTTTGATCTGTTTACGGCCACCCACTATTTAGATTTGAACAGCTTTGTATATAAACTCTTCCTTTGGTTAGAAAGTTATTATTTATTTTTCGATATAATATCTCAAATTCTCTCTTCCTTCAGGTGAAAACTAATTTTTTGAGGGGGGGGTTTTACTTTCAAATAGGAAAGGTAGCTTACATGCAATTATCGAGAGATCAGATGGAAGGTCGACTTCAAGTTCTTTAAGAATCTCCCATACTTCTACCTGAAAGAACAAAAATCATTTTACTCTAAAGATGTTTGTACTGACTGATTATTTAACTAGTTATTTTACTAATAAGTAAGAATAGTAACATTGATATACTCTAATTTTGGGGGGGCAGGTTAGCAGTGATCAAGGAGTCCTTTTTCCCCCCAGAAGACTAAAAAATTATTCTCTTTTTCTATTTGCTTTACTTGTGTATGTTTTCCAATGGAGTGTCTGTTTTCCTTGTATTAAATGAAGCTGCATGTACGTACCACGTTAAGTATATAGTGATTGTTGTATTGTGCAATTTTGCATCAAACTCAAATGACCACAGAAATGGCTCTGGGACAAAACACAAGACTCTTAGAGTAAGTGTCTCAGGGAGACCATGCTAAGGGATGAGGTTAAAATCATAAGCCTTCATCGACTGCTGAACCTTCTGCTGCGGGACACGGGTGGAACAGAATGACTGGATATGAATTGTGATTCAGTTAAAGCGACAGTTGCCAAGGAGGGCTTTACCCATCCTTTGGTCTACTTGTGTAGATTAATAT
Source organism: Otolemur garnettii (assembly GCF_000181295.1). Classification (NCBI taxonomy): domain Eukaryota; kingdom Metazoa; phylum Chordata; class Mammalia; order Primates; family Galagidae; genus Otolemur; species Otolemur garnettii. The sequence continues at coordinate 12,206,359 of NW_003852430.1, read as the reverse complement.
GCATTTTCTCTCCTTCATTTTTTTCATCTTTTAATTTTTTGCCCTCTCTTTAAGAATCTCAACTCTCAAACACCTGCCCACATCTGGTTCAGAATACCAGTGCCATTTAGTTTTATTTTTTTCAATACAAATTTTAGCTTATTATCCATTGAATTTTTATAGTCTCAGGCAGAACTCTAAAATCTTACAATCGGGATTAAGCGTTTGGAAAGTACATATATGTCTGCAAAGTCGTTTCACACAGTTGCCTTGTAGAGAATGCTTATGATGACAGGTTTTCAACTTCTGACGGGCTTAAAGCCTTTTTAAAGTTTAAATTTAGAAGAATTCTTAGCACACGGCTTGTATACTGTGCTCCAACTGGCTGGTGATATAACATGCCTTTACATTGCATGAGCTGACATTTTTCTTCCCTCTTCCTAAGAATCATGGAATTCTTATCCAGAAAAATGAAACTTTGCAACTAATATGGAAATCTTCATTGTCATGATTTCACTAGTTCTTTGTCTTAAGGGGTAAAAACATTAAGATGAAGCAAAGGTCAAATTATTTATTTCTATTTCTCTTAAAGACCATGGAAAAAAATTGGCTCTGCATTGACGGAAAGATAATAATTTTTTTTTTTAAATTATCCATCCCAGTGTTTGAGCTGGGTTAATTAATCAGAGAATAAAAAATATTTTTTAAATATTTGCAATGAGAAAGGAATAAAATATTTGAACATATTTTGAAAAGCCAAACATTAGGTACTAATGCATCCTCTCCTTTTAATAAATGCAAAAACCATGTAAAGCTAAATCTTAGTATAAAATACTGCCTTCTCTATTAAACAATATCATGAAAAGTTAAGAAAACCAAGGGAAGAGACAACATTTTTTAGAGGCAGGGAAAGGTTAGGGTGTTCACTAACTCATCAGAGAATTGAATTAATTATATACATAGAAAAGGCTCCCGTTCATCCTACATCAACACCAGGCCACTCTGGGACCTATTTCTTTAAGAGCAGAGGGAAAGATGGAGACTTTACCTCCTTCATGTTTATATGGATGGAATTAGAAAATGTTCTTCTTAGCAAAGTATCTCAGGAATGGAAGAAAAAGTATCCAATGTACACAGCCCTATTTTGAAACTAATTCATAGCTTTCATAGGAATGTCATAACCTAATTATAGCCTTAGAATATGGGAATGGGGTAGGAGAGGGGAGGCGAGGGGGGTGGATGGGGGACGGAGGGTGACTGGTGGGGTCACCTCTTTGGTTTATCTTACAAGTGTACAAGTGAATCTTTCTAAAAGCAGAGTATGAATGTCTTAACCAATAGCTAAGAAAATGACATGAAGGTTATGTTAACCAGTTTGATGAGAGTATTTAAAAATGTATATGAAAACAGCACAGTGTAACCCATGATTGCATTAATGTACATAGTTTACTATAAGAAATTAAAAAAAAAAAAGAGCAGAGGGAAGGCAATTTTAATCTTCAATCCACAATCCGCGCTGCCTCACACCATTGTCCTTGCAACCTGTGTACACTGTCCTTGGCATCCTGGCTATGGTTGTAATCACGACTATATACGTTTTAGGAGTTTAGGAAAATCAGAAATATTTCCTTCCTGCTTTTATATTCCAGCTTTACATTTACATGCCAATAATCTAGATAAAATATGAGATGCTAATCATGGTAGTAATTTATGTAACATAGTCTAATACTTTTATCATCAACCTGGGTAATTCCTCCTGTCAGGCATTTTCTAAATCATGTTTTTTCATGACCTCGTAGTCCTAATACTTTTGAGCAAATTTAAAATTTTCACCAGTGAATTGTGATGTCCTTTAGTTCTTCAAGATTTAACTTCACTAGTTTCTGATGAGTTCCTGGTAAGATACTCTCAAAATATGAACTAAAAATGAAGACTCAGTTCTTTTGAAAGTAACACAAGTTGCAATATCCCATGGGCTTTGAATTTATTCTTTTACGGAATCCTGATTTCCTTCTTTGACTTTCATGGTTACATACTAATCTTTCCCAGTTCTTTAGTTTGTAATTGCTACAAAATAGTTGTGTGCTACTTTGTCAATTATCAAGCTCAAATTAAACAATTGACCTTAAAAGGAACCATTTGTTGTCTTCCTTGGCCATTATGTTAATTAACATTTATTTCTGCAACCACTTCATTTCTGACATCAGAGCAAATAGTTCATAGATACTCCCTTTTTTTAAGCTAGCATTCTTGATTAGGCAAAATCAGTAGATTATGTCCCTAATGCTTCTCAGTTAGGAAGCTCATGATTCCATCATAAAATGGAATTCAATCAATTTGAAAAACATGGTTATATAAAAGTTCTGTTCTATTCCTCACGTTATTATAAAATTTTACAATTTTTTGTTTGATATGTCATTATATTTTTCAACCTAAAAATTATGTCACATGGATAAATTTGTATCTTTCATGTTTTTAAGGGAACAGTGTTCAGAACAAGAACTGTGTTGTATATTTTTATACTCAGAGCAAAATTCCAACCATAGAGTAAATCCTTAATAAATTTCTGCTGGATTTAATTTATTAGTCATTTTCTAGATTATATTTTCATGCTAGTTTCCTAGGTTTAGAAAGTGACATCTAGTGATTTTGTTCAAACTCTACAAAGAGGATATATATGTCTGTGTGTGTGTGTGTGTGTATTTAAAAATATATAAAAAATACGTGCACAGACATATGGCATAAACTAAAAATCATAAAATAAGAATCTGCCCTTAGAATGCCTAGATATTCCCCTTAAATCTCTTAAGCTTCAATTGTATCATCTTTGGGCTCAGTCAGGGTGTATGTGAGCTCACAAGTGTGTAAAATATTTTGAGATTATATGTATCATATTTTGATTGCGCTGAGGAAATAATCAAAAAAATCTAAGAGGCCCTTTATAGGGTTACATGGATATGTATATGGTGCATGGTGATGGGGAAATCTGTCCTCTATTTTAAAGAACATGCCAGAACATTCATTTAAGTAAATAACTTAGAATGTAATTAGGAAAGAGTAAGTATGTTAGACGGAGTATAGACACTTTTTTATCACTTTTTTTTTTTGGTAGAAAAAACAAGTTGAAGAACAATTTAGGGGTGGGAAGGTGAAGAAATAATTTGAATAGAAATGGGGTTGTAGTGAAGATCATGGGACCAGCGTTAATTTACTTGGGGATATAGCCCTACTGACTAATTAGTCCAGATAGGAAAATTAATGCCAAGTTAGTTTTTGTTGAAAACCATAGAAACAAGAACATTTGCCTTCATTTTGAAGATTCATTTAATTTTAGATGTTGCTAGTTTTAAGTGGACATCTTCCATGCACTGGCATTTGATTTCACTGCCTCATACAGTTTAGAAGAAGGTTTGATTACAGTAAATAAGCTCTCAACAACTATCAAGTGTCTGAAACCCAAGAAAAAGGGGAGAAAAGCCTCCTAAGTTAGCTTCAACCTTGGCATGAGGTCTGCAGGATGGATCACGCTTTAAGGAGTGACTCAATTTTTGCATGAAATATAATGGCAGGACTATTAGTTTACGCTGGGAGTATAATATTGAATATTGTTATCACAACAAGGAGTAAACAATTGCTTAAGGAAACGGGTGATCCTTCTCTGGGCTGCAGTGCTGACTCAGTCATGCAGAACTAATTTCCTGGCGGTCTCTGAATGCACAGAAAGCTGCTCTGTAGCTGCCACTGACAATGAACCAGTGACTAGAAAAAGGAATCTTAAACACAGTCACATCTCCTGACTGTTCAAATCCTGTTCACAAGCCACGCTGATCTAAGACACCACACGGCAGGAATAACATTTTTAAAAATGGCTAAACGGTATACAAAATTTCTCACTCACTCTTTTTTTTTTTCTTTTTTAGTGTGTCGCCCGGCAACTAAGTCCTAAATCATTTTACATACTTTCCTCCGAGTACCACCATTCTATTTTGGATATTTCTTTCCCATGAATAATTAAACGTTGAAAAGTTTGCTCAAGATGTACTCCTGTAGTCAATGTTCGCCAGGCTATCTCCAACGAGGCCATTGTTCACTATCCCAATGACTATTTTCAAGAAAAACCTAAAACCATTTGAGTAGGGAGTTTTATAAGAAAAGTGTTAATATTTGATACTTAAAAAGAAGTATAATACTTGAACTGACTTGCAACCTAATTGCAATGGGTGTCTGGCTAATTGATGTTTGTTGATTGAGCTGTATCAAATCATGGATTTTGTTTAAAATGCAAATATTAGACCCAAAGTGATTGCTCGGAGACTTTACTACTTGGCAGAAAATAAAGCTGCAGGTTGCATCATGCAGAACCCCCGGCGGTTTTGCAGGGGACTAATTCTGCAGGCATTCCCGGCACACAGCAAGACTTTACCGCCCTCTAGTAGTAATGGGATTGGTAAAGTTCTTTGGGGAAATTAATTGTATTGAGAATTTGGAGATAACTGAGAGTAAAATAGAATGAATGTATGAGTGAATATGTTAAAGTTGGAGATGAGTTTAGAGAAAAATTTTTCACTAATCTTCATCTTAATCATCTTTAGTATTTCCAATTATAATCTAATCATATCGGATGCAGCCTGTCAATCACGCTTTATCAATGGTATAATTGGGTACATCCGGTCCCTTTAAACAACATGAATCCTTCTGAAAGAGTTAAATAAGAAAAAGGTTATTTTATGTATTGGAAGATCTGATATAGAATGAAACTTTAGTTGGGGCTTTAAAAACACACAATGAAGTTGATTAAAGTCAATTATTTTTAGTTCAAAGCAATTATTTAACATTTTTATCTATTAAAGTAGTCAGTACTTTTAAACATGAACAAATAATGCTTTCACTTAGTTTAAACATAATGGGGCTCATTAACTTAATATATTCATTTTCTTTCCTTTTTTTTTTTTGTCATAGAATCTAGGAAGGTGTAGTTAGAAAGAGTTAGAAAGAGGTTTTTGTTTTGGTTTTTAACCTTACCTGGGTCAACAATTAGTCCAGGAAGATTTAGAAATTTTCAAGTATTTGTAATTTTTAATGTAAATATCTGCTATTAATGTTTAATTCTAGTCACTGTAAGGTATGTTTTGGAAATTTAGAGACTATTTTTGTCTGCTTCCGTTTATGCTAGATTACTAAAAGTGTGTTATGGACATTTAAAATAAGGATATGTTCTATTTTAGGTGATGATGTTAAAATATATAACAACATTTCTCTTATTGTTTATGTTGTACAAGCTTCCCTGTCCTTATATTTCTGCTGGATATCTCGCCGACACTCGCTATATTGTTAGTTCTTACACTCTAATTGATTTTCTCTCAATAGCTCATTGGTCATTCTAGAAAAAAAAGTTCCAAAATTGCTTTGAAAGATGGACTAGGTGCTGGCTTGGGTGCACAGGTTTCAAGGGGAGTACGTCAAAGGTGACTGTAGTGATAGTCAGCAACGAAGTAGATGACATTTTTCCTAGGATCAGCTTGTGAACTTAATTGTCAGTACACATATTTTAATCTCAGTCTGACAGTCTGTTTATTATTAGAAAATAATCAGTTTTAGTTTCACTCTTCAATCAAAGCATTTTTGTTTTATAACCTTTTTTATTTTTTTCTTTTAATTTTTTTATTATTAAGTCAAATACACATAGATCATGAATACATTTATGCATATATGGGGTACGATGTGTTGATTTTTTTTTATACAATCTGACGTGGTTACATCAAACCAATCAACATAGCTTTCGCCTCATTTACTTGATTATTGTGTTAAGACATTTATGTTCTACACTTGACAGATTTGACTTGTACCCTTGCAATATGCTCCGTGGGTGTGGTCCCGTCTTTTACCCTCCCTCTATCAAACCTCTCCCTTCCCCTCCCTTCCCACTCCATTTCTCTCCATCATCCTGGGCTATAGTTGTGTTCTATCTGTCATAAGAAAGTGTGAGTAAATATAAGTAGGTTTCATAGAAGTACTGAGTACAGTGGATACTTTTTCCTCCATTCTTGAGATACTTTACTCAGGAGAATATGTTCCAGGTCCCTCCATGTAAACATAAAAGAGGTAAAGGCTCCATCTTTTTTAAGGCTGCATAGTATTCCATGGTATACATATGCCACAATTTATTAATCCATTCATGGATTGATGGTCACTTGGGCTTCTTCTATGACTTGGCTATTATGAATTGAGCTGCAATGAATAATCTGGTGCAAATATCTTTTTTTGCAAAGTGATTTTTGGTCCTCCTAGCAGAGGAATTACAGGATCCAATAGCAGGTCAATATTTAGAACCCTGAGTGTTCTCCAGACTTCTTTCCAAAAAGAATGTATTAGTTTGCATTCCCACCAGCAGTGGAGAAGTGTTCCCTTTTCTCCACAGAAAAGAACAAGGGATCCCATTTCACTATGGGCAAGAGACCTGAACAGAAGCTTCTCCAAAGAAGACAGGTGCACGGTATACAGACACATGAAAACATGTTTATCATCTTTAATCATCAGAGAAATGTAAATCAAAACCACTTTGAGATACCATCTAACTCCAGTAAGAGGAGCCCATATATCTTTTAATTATAAATTATTTGTTTTAAATATCTTTTAAGGTAATTTAAAAATATATTTAGACGACATCCACAGTGGTTAAGAGTATAAGTTTCTGGAACCATCTGGGTTAGTTTCAAATTCCGGCTTCACCGTTTCCCAGCTGTAGGAAGATGGGCACACAGTTAATCCACTTCTGTGCAAGGGTTCCTACGAGAATTGAATAAGATCGTATGTAAAATGCTTAGAGACCAGAGAGGAACATAGTAAATGCATATTCATGATAGCTAATGTTTTTATTTTCATCCCTATTTCTATTTAAAACTCTTCCTAGCAGTTTATACTCTTAATGAAAAGCAAACCTATTTCTACAGAAACCTGGGAATGGCTTAGTTTTGTTTATTCTCCTATAACATTTTGAGCAGAAAGAACCTCAAGCAGATTTTCTTCCATAGGAACCATTTATTATCATTAGGATTATGCTTGTGTTCATTACTTCTCTGTTGTGGCCGTTTCGTCAGCGGCATCTGTAGGTCATTGCCTGCATCTCCGTCCTCTGGCTTCCATATCTGCCACCAATTTCACGTTCATTTCCATTTCACTTCCCTAGTGTCTTATGAGGATCTTGTGTTTTGCCACTCATTGCTTGATGCTTCTTTTTATGGACTTTTTTTTTAATCAGGAAACACAATTTTGGTATTCCTTTTTAGTGACTTTTTTCCTAGTCTCCTTTTATTCCTGTACTCTGAGCTACGAAGTTCCTCGTCTTTTCATCTCCTCTTCAATCTCACGTTTTAGTGTGGGTACCGATCTTGTGTTTGTCTTACAGCTGTGTAAAGGAGATGCTTTCCAAGTATTTATTCTGTTTCCTAGAAAAAATACTTTAAAATGTACAATTGGCTTGTCAGTCTTTAGACAGATTCTCTATTTCCCTTACATTGCCGAATTCTCCTTCCTTTTCTCCGCTGTGGCTAATGATTTATTCATCTGAAAGGAAGAAAGTTCTATGGAGGATTGATGCTTGCCAACAGTTAAAACGTGAATTCGCTCTCATGCACATTATGGTTCAACTGGGCACGAACAGAAACCTTCTAAGTTTTAAACGACGCAGTCTTCTTGCGTCTACAACTTCAACAAATCCTTATGACCTTGTGGCGTTTGTTTCAAATGGCTTTCCCAGCTGGGGAGAGACTTCTTCCTACCCCCATTGCCTGGTTATCTCTGTGGAAATGTTTTTTATTTTTTTTCAAAATAAAAAATGATTATACTTCTTCTTTGACCAAAATAAATATATAAAACATACCACAACTGACAAAGTCACTGTGTCCAGGACACTTTCAGATGTTACCTTTAATACCAACATTTTCTTCTGACGTACAGAAGAACATTCCTCTTGTCTCCTAGGCTTCCTTAATTGGTGATTTAGTACAACCCTGGAATCTGCAGGTCTCCACTGAAGGAGAGTAAAGGTAGCTACAGTGCCTGCGTGGTGGTGAGAAATGGCAAGATTAGTGTGGATTCAGGGGGCAGGAACGTGGAAGGCCCCCAAAGTAGGGTTCCCACAGAGGAAGGAATGATGACTGAGGCTCTGAATTGATACATTCTGAGATTCTGTAATAGTGACTCTGAGAGTTGAATTCAATCTAATTCTAATGTGATCCATGGTTGACCCCGTTAATTGAGGCTGGAAATCAAAGAATTCCTTGATCAATGATAATTTCTCAATATCATTCCTTTTTGAAGGTGTGTCAACTCATAGTCTCACATTCCAGTGCTGGGAAGATTTGGGGGACATTCATGAGTCTTCATGCTATTCATATTAATAGTTAACTGCTATTTATTCTGAGAACACAAATGTTTTGATAACTTTTAATTCTAGCAATATATCGGCCAAATGATTGTAAAAATCTGCCTTTATAAAATATAGATAAATGATGGATAAAATATATGAAATATGTTTTTAAATGTTCATTGAGCATTCAAAAAAGTAAGGGGACCTCTAAGAGTTCTAAAATTTATCAACAAGGAGTGGATGGACTTTCTGTCTATGTAATATGAAATTATGTATTTTATTAAAATTAAAAGAGACTGCATACTCCAAAAAATACAAAACAAAAATAAAAGGGAGACTGGGATCAGAGTACTAGATTGCAAGAACTGATGCTCGGGCCATTCTGGAGAGTTTCCAATTTGATGACTAAGGGGCTTGGTTTTTAACATCTTTAGGGGGAAACAGGACAAGACCTTGTTTGAATCTACAGAAAGTAATCAGAGGAAATCAACCCCTGAATAACACGAGGAATAATCTACCACTGCCCGCAGAGCACCACTGCTCTGTGTTTCTGCTTAGGCCCTAAGCCACATAAAAACAATATATATTGTTTACATAGATGTATATTTTTGTACCTGAGAATTTGTAACCCAGGGCCTGAACCTTACATATGTTTGGACTCCAAATGTGAACCACTTACGTGGTTCAGAAAGTAACAAGTCAAGAAGATGAAAAGACATCCCAATACAAGAAGCAACTAATAAAAGCAAATGTAATGTACTCTAAAGACAAGTAGAATTAAATCAATTCTTTTTTTTTTTTTTAAGACTAGTCAAGTGCAGTAGTGAGAGAGAAGGGGGGAGAGAGTAGAACAAGAAGTTCAATCTGTGACTGACCATGAACAATCAAGTGAGATAACTCACTGCCTTCAGACCAGCCTAAATCAATTCTTATTTCCTTTTTCCTAGAGAAAAGTTGTATTTGACATCAGCTTAGGGATTTCTTCTTTCAGTAGTGGTGACTCATGGTAACCAGACTAATCCTCTAGCTCAGTACTAATAGAAACACAGGATAAACTCACATCTAGACTAGGACCAGAACTAGTCCTAGACTGATACTCATTCAGACATACCTGAGCGAACCAACTATCTTGAAAGACACCAAGATAGCGAAAAACTGCTGCATCGGGATTTGGAGGAGGGCAGAAACCCAGGGACATGGGCACAGCTGAGTAGTACACAGGGGTTGCTTTTACCCTAAAGACATCTGTGCATTTTGGAGGGGGCTGATAATCTGAAATGTTAGACAATTTTGATAGTTTCACATGGCTAGGGTCAGACATTGATGTCGAGTGCCTACCAAGTGATACGCACTCACGAACATGTTTTTTGTGGTTTAGACAAAGAACATGCACACCATGAGTCAAGGTGAACCACAAGTGGGCATGATCTACCAGAAGCCGCCGCTCAGGGTCAGAGATGCTCCGTGATCGGAACTGAGTTTTACTCCTACCGGAAAGATTTTCCCCAGGCGTCTGGCAGATGGAAAGCAAATTCTCTACAGAGAAAAAATAACATTTTCCTGGGCCTGAAATTATTTCTGTAATTTTTATGTACAATATCCACCACTCAATCAAAACTAACCAGACGCATCAAGATAGAAGACAATGTGATTCTAAACCATGGCAAACAATGATAATGAAGCCCGGACCCAGGGGGGCTGGATAATGGAGTTGTCAGAAAAAGATATTAAAATATTCACGCTTAATATGCGCAATGAAATATAAGCAACACTTAGATTTTCAGGAGATAATTGGAAACAATAAGACTCCAAAAGGCATTTCAGAACTCAGAAATGAAATAACCAAAATTAAGAAAAGGAAGGGCACAATCCCTTTAACAAGACCCTTCTTCTTCCCCCAACATGGGTTCTCCAGACTGAGGACTGCTCTAGGGTTGTGGTAAAATCTTTTTTTTTTTTTTTTTTTTTTTTTTTTTAATTGAACAGTATGTCAGGATCTGCTTCTGACACCACTTGTCAGGATCCCTGGACTGGCCAGGTCTTGGGCCGGCTTAGGTAGGTTCCAGACACGGACCACTAAGCTACCTTGCTCAGGAACAGTTTCTCTTAGGTGCCTGAGGGCTGTCTACTTTAGCTGGAGAGAGAGAGAGTATGTTAGAGAGAGTAAAGCAGTCTTCTTAGACCAGATAGCTCTTAGTCTTTAACAGAGCTTGGTAATCTTCAGCAGAGAGACGCCGTGCTGGCGTTCTGCAGGCAGGAGAGGAGACAGAGTCAGAGTAAGCAGGTCTGTGATAGAATGCGCATGCTCCCGACTGCCTTCTCCTCCAGCCTAAGATAAGGCTGAGCTCGTGGCTCTCAACACCACAGGTGTAGAGGCTGCCAATTCACCAATGCTCTCATCTCGCGAGCTCTCTCATGCTAGATAGAACTAAATCTCTCTCCATGCCCTCTTCACCAAGATGTTCCATTACAGGTATTTCTTATAACTCTCACTCCTCCTAGCCATAAGCTATACGGGCTGCTACAATCATAACTGTGTACAATTATGGGGTACAATGTGCTGATTTGATATACAGTGTGCAATGCTTAAATCAAACTGATTAACATAGCCATCATCTCATGTACTTTTGTTGTGGTAAGGCATTAATACTATACCCTTAGTGGCGTTGAAATGTACCATTGCATTGTGCACAATAGGTGAGGTCCCACCAATACCCTCCCTCCTCTCGCACTGCCCCCTCCTCTCTCCTCTTCCTCCTCTCCCCTCCTTCTTTCTGGACTATAGTTGTGTTTTATCATTCATATGAATGTGAGGTGATGATATATTGGTTTCATAATAGCATTGAGCACATCGAATACCCTTTTCTCCATTCTTGAGATACTTTACTAAAAAGAATATGTTTCTGTTCCATCCACAAAAAATCCACAGAGAACTCAACTAATCAATAAGAAAAGAACAAATAACCTCATTTCCTTGTGGGCAAGAAACTTGAACAGAAACTTCTCTGAAGATGACAGGCACATGGCCAAGAAACACATGTAAAGTGTTTTTATGTTCATGTGTATAATGTTTTGTGAGTTGACATCAGGTATTTTATAATTTTTATTTTTTAAAAGTACTCAATATGAAACCTGTAGATCAAGGACCCACCCACAGGAGAGAAAACATAATTAAATTCAAGTGGGGGAAGAAAGGAGGGAGGGAGAGGGAGGGAGAAAGGGGGTTGTGCTCTCACCTAATGAGGGCACCTGACATATACACCGTCAGGGTGTCAAGGTGTACGGCACACCGCCTGAGTGAGGGGCACAGCTACAACTTGGACTTTACCTAATAAATGCAAACACTGTAACTAATCATTTGTAGCCTCATATTAATCTGAAACAAAAAAAAGAAAAGAAAAACACCTTTAATCTTATTTGCAATATATTTTACACAAAGTTTTCAACTTTTCATATATATATATATATACATACAGTATGTATTTGTGTGTGTATGGGTGTGTGTATGTGTATAAAATATACCCATATTTTCCTATTTTTCCCATTCTGTGATTGTGTTAGTGGGCATATACAGTGGTTTCTATTAGATTCCTGTTCTGAATTATTCCTTCATGAGTATTTTCATGAAAAGTTGGGGGGAAAGAGTAGTCATTGATTTCATCTGCATCTTAAAAATGAATGATGTAACTTGAAATACTTTTAATAACTCATTCTGTCATCTAACTTCTAATGACTATGTTCTTTCCTTGTGGCAGTCACTGATTACCATGCACGGAAGTTTCGCTGATGAACAAGAAAGTGGCACTTTCCTCAAGGAGTATGTGTGCTAATGAGATGGCTCAAAATATGGGCAACTTGTTATGATTCGTTCCACATTAGAAATAGGTTCACGATAGGGGCTTGGATGAATTTTTACCAGTGAGAGGGAATGTGCCAGTTTTCTTGAGGGAGTTACCCTGAACCTGAACAATGAATATTTGAGGCTTGAATAGGTAAAGAGGGTCAAGGAAGAGTTTTGAAACTTGTAAAATTTTGCACATGAAATCACCCTTTAGAAATCAATAAAGGTGCGCAAGGCAAGGACTGTGATAAAAGCCTAAAACCCTTTGAAGGCACAGACCCAGCTTTCAATGATGATTATAAGCCACTGTCCCCTTGTCTGCTTATCTAAACTGCTCTAATAACTGGAGTTACATCCTGGCACTCATAAAGATTCTTAACTTTCTCTGTTGATAACAGCACTTTTTGGAAACCAATTGTCAAGGTAGTTTCTGAGATATTCCCCAAGTCCCCTATTCCAATGGATTGGGTGATGTACCCAGGCAGACCAGCATCCTCTACCAGAAACTGACTCACCTGGAATTGTGGAATTGTGACCCTGCTCCTGGAACTAACTCAGCACAAGGAGATGATTTCTACACCCCTGGTTGGGCAGCAACAGATCACAACTGTGGAAGTCTCTAAAAGCAACAGGACAAGCACTGATCTTTTCATCGACAGGTAAATGTGAACATGATCATAAAGGGATTAACCTCTAATTAAAAAGAAAAAGAAAGATTCTACTATTAGCACATGGAACTAACTATTCAAATTTTTTAAAGAAGAGGAAAAATACCTATAAACATTTGATTTAAAAATATGTCTGGATGCTGTGTGGTAAAGGGACTGCTCTGGTCTAGTGTAGCAAGCAAGATATCATTTGGAACAGTAATGCAGAGAAACTTCTCAAGAGCTCAAGATTATTATTAATGGGGATTAAGAGAATAAAATGCCTTCAAGAAATACTAAATAGATTTGATGGGAAGGACCTAACAATTAGCTAAATATAAAGAGAAAGATGTCTTAAAAATGGCTCTTTCAGTCTTTCAGCCTGCACAATGTATGCAGGTTGCTGATTTGCTAAGACAAGGAAATCAGAATTTGGAGAGTTATGTAGGAAACTATCATAGGTTCAATTAGTCACTTTGAATTTGAGGCATATTTTATTTCTTCCCCAGGAGTTATAAAACAGGGGGATTTATGAGTTTGAATGCTGAGAAGATATTTTTTACAAGGGATTTAAATTGGTGTTCAATCAGCTCATAGAGAACTCTGAAGTTGTTAGAGTAGGTAGGAACATGGCAAATTCTAATTTTAAATCGTGGGAAAGCTTCTTTGTGTGTCATGAATAAGTTTAAGGGGGCCAAAATTTCCTTTTAAAAAATGAAACAAAATTTCACCAAGTACAAACATGTAATAAAATAGATGTCATTACACACATCTTTTGTTTCAATTATATAAAAATATGTCCACGTGTTGTTCTAGGTTACAATGCGGAATGCATTTTTTTTTTTTTTACTGGAGGTCACAGTTTAAAACTTCTTAAGCTATTCACCAAGCAGTCATATTCATCTGCATAAGAAATATAATTCACTATTCCTTATATAATTTTCTATGTGACAAACAAGCTTAACAAGTTGATAGAGTCACATATCCACACAGTAGCCTCCTTCCCCAAGACCACTCTTCCAGACAGTCAAAATACAATCGTCACTTCCTACGTATTGTTGATTTAGGTGTTGTCAGCTCTGTAGTGAGATTACTGGAAACACAATATTATGAAAATTATTGTTACCCTAGCAAAATTTCTCATACAGTAGATAGCGTGGTGTATAATCAACACTTTGACAATAATCACATTGAAGGACACAGCCCTTTAGAGTCAGCCATGGACATAAGCTCTCATTTAGCATCTTGCAAATTCGATGTTGGGACCGCGCTGCACGTGCCCTGGCAAACAGACATCGGGAGGGGATGTCACTGGCCCAGTGGCAGGCAAGTTCATTAGGAGCGGCACACACTGATATTTAAAGTGTGTAATGAGAACATGTCTATATGTAGACAAAGATAAACACAGACGTCAGAGAACCAGGCAGGGGCCGGGCTCAGCCACTGGAGGCAATCTAATTCTACCTACAGGGAGAAGGGGAGTCACTGATCACAGGGAAGAGGTACGACTTTCCCAGGTAAGGCTGGATATCACCCATGAATTAAAAATAAGAAGCACAGCAGAGACCTAATTAGTTGGGAAAGACACTACTATGACAGTATAGAAGCAGAATCTGATGAGACTCTGTAGGCTAGGGCTCGTGATTCAATTTAACCTTTGCAAATCATCACGTCCACGGGGTAGAGAGAAATCTAATGAGAACTGTTAAAGTCAGCTTTGTAGGAGATTAATGACTGGAGCCTAATGTATAAAAGTGGGCTGGTTCTAGACACTACTTTTCCCTTGGAGGACTCCCAACTCCTCAAAAAATAGTCAGTTCTCTTTTAGTTTGTGAGTTATAAAGAGTTTATAATACTGAGCCTACAACACAAGGTGAATCTAACCAAGTACTAATTAAGTCATGAATTCTACGGTCCTGAAATAAATATATAAATATATTCATATACATATATATATAAACTATTAAAATATGTGTTTATATATGTATACACACATAAATATACACACACAAATACATGGATAGACACACATGATTAAAACATGCTCCTTAGAAATCAAATATATATATTTCTTTCAAAATTGTAAGAAATGTTACCTGAAATTTTTCACTTACACTAATTGCTTGGTATATTTTTGTTGTTGCCAAAGAATAAACTATTAAACTTTATTCTACCAATGCAAACACAATGACTATTCTAGAAGACTTAATTCAGGGGCCATTTGAAGCTGAAGGCGAATTATTTGCTGGAGAGAAATTTTATCGCACATGTTATACAGTGCTATATGCAACCACCCTTTAAGGATAGGGATCAAATCTTCAATAGCTAGAATTTTAACATGCAGATTTTATCTCTTATCATTGTCTACTAGTGATTCCGTATTTACAGGGGCATATTCAAACTTCCTTTGGTTACTCAAGTACTGAGCACAACCAGCTAAGGTATGTTTGGTGCGTGTAACTAAACATTACATGGGTAAAGGGAGAATATGTTTGAGGTTCTCAAATACAACATGGTTGGAGATTTCTTTAACAATACTGCACACCACATAAATTTTAAAGTTATGGGCAGCTGGAAATATTTAAATGTATTCCTATAATTTGTATATTTATTGCCACCAAGTAACCGATTTTTAAAACTCTGAGACTGATGTAAACATAACACAATTTAGAGGTAATTTTGATAAGGGAAATGCGATTTTTCCCTAGATAAAACTTAAATCTATGTTATTTACTTTATGTAGCTATAATAATAAGAAAAGCACACTTAAGGCAAATACAAGTAACCAATAACAAAACAGACTGAAAAATGCAAAATATTATACCCACTGCTTTCCAAATTTCTACACTAAGCTTTTATTAATATGTAAAGATTAAGATGGATTACACAAGAGAGTTGGTGGTCCAAGATCAAAACGAAAACGAAAGCACTTCTGCAGAAAGAATTGTGTCAACTGTTAAAGCCAAGTTAACCAAGGGGGTATATCAGATCGAGGAAAGCCTGTGAATATTTTAACAGATCAGTCTTTCAATCATTTAACAATTACAACATAGGTGAGTTTACTCAGTAACGAGTGTTCATAAGGACCAGAATCCTGAAAAGTACTAAGCGTATGGTTTCCTGCAGCTCTTAACACAGTAAGTACCACAAACTGAGTGGCTTAAAACCACAGAAATGTGTTCTCTTATGGTGGTGGAGGTCAGAAGGGGAAGGGGATGGCATGGCCATCCTATTTCTGAAGGCTTTAGGGGAGAAATCTTCCTTGCCTTTTCCTAGCTCCTGATAGTTGCAGGCAATTTTTTCTTGCTTTGGCTTACAGCTACATTTTTCCAAACTCTGCCTCCAACTTCACCTGGCTGCCTCCGTTGAGGGCCTCTGTGTCTTTTTTCTATTCTTTTCATATTAGGTTCAGGGCCCATCCGACTCCAGTGTCACTGCTTGTTAACTGAATTAATTACATCCCTAATGACCTTATCTGCAAATAAGATCACATTCTAAGATTCCAGGAAGGAGATAAAGTTTTGGTAGCTACTATTCAATCCAATATACTAAGCAACGTTATCATCTTTTACAACTCTGATTCTCAGGGAAAAGACCTTGAATTGAAGATCGTATGATTAACTACCAAGGGACTTTGCTTCTACTTTTAAGTTACAGTAAGTCTATTTGTCCTGGAATTTATTGAAATCTTCAATATTGAAATGGTATCTTATTCAATACGGGATGAACAGTGTGCAAAATCTTTGATATAAATGGATGGAGCCATTTACTGTAATTGCCTTTTTATGTTTGATAAAAGAGAAATACAATTTGGGCAAAAGGGTGGATGAAGTGTTAATGGGGTTAATCAGTGTGCTGATGGGAATAGGAGCTGAGGTACAACGGTCTTAAAGCAATAATCCCTTAAAGGCAGCTCCTTGAAAAAATCCCATTTCTTCAAAAATGCATGTGAGCTATCATTAAAGTTAAGAAATTTAGGTATCTGTCAAGGTAGCTATCTTTACTCATTCATTATTTAATAAATGTTTGTTGAATACCAATTGTATGTACATCTCCATGGAGGTACTGCACACGTCACAGACAAATATGACTGTGATTCGTATTTCTAGTACAAAACTTTGGAGAAATATGTGTATCCAAAATCTCCAGTGAGAGCAAGCTAAATTTTAAAGGAATTAAATTGCTTTTAGTGTCCCCTAATTTGAATAGACAATGGAAAATAGGATGTCATTCTATTTCATAACTTTGGATTATGTCTATTAGTTCACAAGAAGAATATTCACATGTTTCTAATAATTTCATATAAAATTACTATATAATTTTAATGTGAATTGTAGTATGCTCTACTGTCTTTCCTTGTTCTAAGTATATTTTTCAGAACTCTGAGACCAATTTCAGTAAGTCATGAAAATACTTACTATCTAATTCTGGTAGTTCTAACTAAGGAAATTTAGATTTCAGTAGTATACCTGTATTGACTAAGCAATGATATAATTTTTTAAGAGTTGTGGATTTTCTTACATTTTATACTATTTCTTTCAATTAAAGAACTTTTGGAAGTAATACTGGTTATTCAGATGTTCAAGTACTGTTTAATAATCTCCTACTTTGGTGCTTTCATTTGGAAGAATTATTGTTATTATTTTTAATTAAATCATCACTGTGTACATTAATGCAGTCATGGGGTACCATGTGATGGTTTTATGTACAATTTGAAATATTTTCATCAAACTGGTTAACATAACCTCGTTGGCATTTTCTTAGTTATTGTGTTAAGACATTTATATTCTACATTTTGAAAGAATTAGTCATTTGGCGTATATCACATATTTTGGGAAAGTTTGAAAAGAATTGTGCTCCAAATGATTGAAAAACATGGTGATGAGTTTTTTTCCCTTTTCCTACACAATTCAAGGTGCAGTCATTTGAATGACATTGTGTTGAATAAGAAGACAGTATACGTTGGTTTAAAACTGATCAGAAGAAAATCAGCAGTGGTGCTCACACCTGTAATCCTAGTACTTTGGGAGGGTGAGGTAGGTAGATGGTTTGAGTTCAGGAGTTCAAGAGCATCTTGAGCAAGAGTGAGACCCTGTCTCTACTAAAAATAGAAAAACTTGCCAAGAGCGTTGTGGTAGGCATCTGTAGTCCAGCTACTTGGGAGGCTGAGACAAAAGGATCTCTTGAGCCCAAGAGTTTTAGGTTGCTGTGAGCTACCATAGGTCATAGCACTCGACCTAGGGTGACAGAGTGAGACTCTGTCTCCAAAAATAAACAAATAAACAAACAAATGAAGAAAGAAATAAAACTGATCAAAACAATAGAAAGATTACTTTCTTACAAGTACATAGTCAAAAAAATACTGTCCTAAAGAGAGAGAAAAAAAAGAAAAGAAAATATTGTCCTATCCTGTGTTTGTCATGTTACTTAATTCAAGTGGGAGTATAGTACCTTGTATGTTTTAAAAGCAAACTAGGTTTAACTTTAATGCTAACTTATTTATTTTACTTATTAAATTAGTCATTCAATAAGTTTTTGTTAAGTACTTATTCTGCACATTTGGAACACATTATGGAAAAAAAAGAGAAAATTATTACCCTTCCGGAGCTCCTATTTAAGCATCAATAAAGCAATGAATGGTAAATATAATTATAAAGCATATAAAATTACAGTGATAATTATCAAAAAGAAAAAAGACCTTAGGGACAGGGATACTGGGTATGATAGCTATGGGGGTGTTTGCTTTATAAAATGAGGTGGACTGGCAGAGGGCACTGAGAATTTGAGATCTGAGCAAAGACTTAGAAAATAGACCCAGGGAAAGAATATTCCAGGTAGTAGAGAGAATAAATAAATAGAGCAAAGGCCATAAAGTGGGGCATTCTAGAAGAGCTAGGAGGCCAGTGAGGCTGGGGCAGAGTGAGTGGGGGAGAGAGCAGTGGGAGAGGAGGTCAGAGCAGTAACGAGAAAGCCTGATTAAGTAAGGTGTGCCATTAGGCTTGGTAAAGGCACTGCTTTAATCTAAGTGACATGGACCTCATGGGTATGCTCTGCCTTATTCTGACAGCCAGGAAGCCATTACCACCATCCAGGGATGTGCATGTGCATTGCCCTGCAAAGTTTCACCCTGCCCATGAGGAATCTATCCCTCAGCCAATCTAAACAATGATTGACTGTATGTCACTATTGATTTCCTTAAATTTGTAGAATTATACTATTGTAGAAAATATATTCCATTTTAAAGGGATGTTGTGGCTTTAAGGTGTCCCCTACAAAATGCAGTCATTGCCAATGTGACAGTATTAGTAGCGCCCTTAGAAGGCATTTAGGCCACGAGGCTCCCACTTTGTGAAAGATGTTGAGGTCCTCATGGAGAGGGCTTCCTGAAGCTCGAGCTAGCTCTTCTCCTTGCTGCCAGCAAGAATTCTCTCATGAGGCGTTGGTGCCTTGATCCATTACCTCAGCAATCTTTTCCCCGGGCTGCTTGTTCAGTATTTGAAAACTGTTGCTTCATATAATCTGTCCAGTGTATTGTTATTTACGACCGAAAGGTAGATTGGGTCCCCTCTTGATATGCTGTTATCAGAGTGAAAATTCAGAACACATTGATTCTGCTCGTGGTTCTTTTTCTTGTGAAGAAACTTCTGCTGCCTTCTTCAGCGGGTGTCCACATACATCCCCCCAGACCTGAGCTTCCAGGGCTGCTTCTAGCCAATCAGAGATGGAGTCACTAGGGTTGATCCCACTAATGACCCTGTGTTGGGATTTTTCAGTTCTTTAAGCCTCCACAAACTACTTCCACAATGCTCTGGGAACAATGTGATCTCCTGGATTTCAATAACATAGTCTATCCACTTCCCTGGCTTTAGTCCCTTCTTCTTATTATTATTTTGAGACAGAGTCTCACTTTGTTACCTTCTGTAGAGTGCGGCGGCAACATAGCTCACAGCAACTTCCAACTCTTGGGCTCAAGCAATTCTCTTGCCTCAGACTCCCCATCACAATGCCCAGATATTTTTTAGAGAAGGGTCTTGCTCTTGCTCAGGCTAGTCTTAAACTCATGAGCTCAAGTGATCCACCCGCCTTGGACCCCCAGAATCCAAGGCATGAGCCACCGTGCCTGCTGGCATTAATCCCTTCTAAACACCAGCTCACAGACCTAGTCATGTTTTCTAAGTCTCTGAGTCTCTTTCACATCCTTCTAGCTAATGTTATGTGTGATCTGTCTCACAAGATATAAAGCCCCGGCCCTGGCCCAGGGGAATAATTTCTCCACATAGATACCTATTTCCTTTGATGCTTATCATTTAAAAGATATTATATCATCTAAATTTTAGCCCTTCCTAAACTTAAATGCACTGTTTGGTGATATAGAGAGCAACTTATAGTTACAGGTTAACTTCTGAGCAGATAAAATATGTGGCCGGATTTTGTGCATACTGTTCTTATGCCCCAAATTGCCTCCTCAAACCTCAAACTTGACATTGGATATTTTGCCTTTATACATTAATCTGAAAGAAATGGGCTTTGAGCTTAAAAAGTATTTTAATTATATCCCATAAACTTAAAAATAAACGCTGAAAGGAATCAGAATTATAAGCCTTATCAATCATCACTGGGGCAGGGCTTAGTTTCTTGCTTTACTTTCTGATGGTTACTGAAAAATATAATAATAATACATTGTAGGAAAGGGATAGAGAGATCTTTGTAATGATTAGGGTGGGGGGTGGCGCTGGATAGAAGAATGCTTGGGGGCAAAAGGTGACTACCTAGCTTAGAGTTTAATCTGGAGTTGGACCAATGTAACAAGTGTCTGAAGTTAGTATTGTCTGTAGCTATGTGACTGGATAAATCCACAATGATTGTTGGAGGGACCACTGACAATTATTTTGTAAAAACCTGTAACTTACCTACTTAGTTCTCCATATCACCACGCCTCTCTTGTGGGAGAGTGAGCAAGTTTATTCTAAAAGTAACCCTAACTTTGAAAGATGAGTTCTACAGACAGAACAATTTACGCAATAGCTGGTTAGATGTTTTAAGTTTCTTAAAAAAGGATACTGGAGCTTTTGTCTAAGAAATGCTCACAAGTTTTGTCTTTCCTGTTCAAGGGCCTTCGAATGAAATTAAGACACATGACCAAGAAAGGTATATGGGTCTGACCTAATTCCTTATTCCGAAAGGTGTGAGGGAAGGAAAGGAGGAGGCTAAAAACAATAGCAGGATCCACCTGTGTGGCATTTCTTTTCAGAGGCAGAACCAGACTTCCCTGGCAGGTCTGCTCGGGGAAGCCTATGCTTCCTTGAATCTGTTCGCGTCCCGGGCCCACAGGTTTCTCCATGCTGTATGTGTCTGCGAAAGCCGCAAAGTTGAAATGTCCACTTTCTTTGTTGCAGCAAAATCTGGTTTTATGGCTAAACGCTATATCTGTTGTTAAGGGTATTTTCCTTTCTCTAAAGAGATTGTCAGAGAAAGACAAGAGAATAAATGAAAAAGACTTTTTTTTTTTTGCTATAAAAAGCCAAATATTTCATTGAAATAGAAAAGCCCCTTGTTGGCTGTGAAGGCTTCGCTCATTAAAAGTCTCATTAATTGTCACCATAGACATTTTGGAGTTTATCACGTATTGTCATGGGTCACACTGTAACCTTTTTCTGTTTTAAATATTTATCTTTGTAAGGCAGTTTTCAGCCTGAGGGCTAATTATTGGAAAACATTTGGTAAATACTGCTATTAAGTTGAAGAAGACAAAGAAAAAGTAAATCCAAAATGACCTGAAATTACTCTCTTTATGTTTATTCCCTATTTTAATTTCAAACTGGCCTCATTCTCAGAGCTATGCTTCTAACCTCCCAGATGACCCTTGGGGGCTTTTGTTTACTTGTTAGTACAATGCGGTATTGCTTTTTGAGTATGATGCTAAAGTCATTTCTCTCCATTCTGCTATCTGTTACTTGATATAACTCTTAGCTCTAGCAGCAGAAGTCCTCATGGAAATGTCTAGTATTGATAATTGAATTGGAAAAGCCTTCCGGAAACTCCTTGTCCTGTGTATTCTTTCTAGAAGGGATGGATGTACTGAAAGTCCAGAAATAAAGTGTGTCCGACAAAAGAGTTTTAGTCTATTATATGCAGCTAGTGGAAGTATTTCAACTAGTGGACTCAGTTTTTACTGTTAAAAGAGGTAAGAGCAAACACCCACTAGAGCAAGAACCTTGTGTTTGTTTTTATCATGATTTTTAGGACAGTACAATTGGCATGTATTATGTTTAAGAAACAAAGAAGTTTGCAACAGTGTTACTCTATTCAAACAATAGCTATTGTTGGGTAAGCTCTGTTTCAAAGTCGGGCCGTATAGCACCAGGGGAAATGCAAGCAAAAGAAAATAATAATGAACATTAAACTACAACACAGCCCCTCCTTTCAAATACATTCTCCCACATATATGAAGTATAGGTTACACACACACGTGTGTGTATGTAGGAGACACATATTAAAATAATTATTTTGCGTAGAACATAACAGCGCGCTCAAAAGCACGCACGTATAAAACTTGTAGCACACAGTTGTTAATTACTGACAATAATAATAGTGATAATTGTGTAAGAAAATAGCAGATAAGACACTATGGTTTATACAAAGTGTTGTGTTTATTATCCAATTTGATCTCGATATCCAAACAATTAAAAAGGAATGTCAGATATTAATATGATATTGGTATGATTTTCTTATGAATTCTAGACACAATTATGGTATATCTCTTTTACATTTTTTATAAATTACTAAATGTTTCCACTTGCTAAGTTAACAGGAAATCCTGGGCAATCTTCACTGTCTTTCACCTGTCGACTGAATAGCGAGAACTATTTGGCATTGAAAGAAGACGGGAAAAATGATGATAGGAGCCCAGATTCCTAGATGGACCAGAGCCTCTGCTCCCTCTCAGCCCCTCTAACCTAAATTTGAGTTGCATGTTGTAGCAGTGAATTTACCTCTTTAATGGATCACTCATCCTGTATTTATATATAAAGGCAGATCACAGCTATAATACTTACCCTGCTTCCTCTGGGACACTTGCATCCTGGATACCTGGCCATAAAGTGAAACTAATTCTTAGCTACTTAAAAATCTCAGGTCACACATTACTGCAGTTCAGGAATTTTTCTATGAAAAATTATTTGTTTTAATTTTGAAGGCATTTTCCTCCAAAACAAATGAGAGCATATCATTCACTTATGCTCTGGGAAGTCAAAAGCGATGTCTTTAAAGCCAGAATCTAAAAGAGTGCTATTATGATAGCACTATTATGACAGCACGCTTTTACCTATTTAATTAATGGTCTCAGGTGGCTCCTGTGGCTCAAAGAAGTAGGGCGCTGGCCCCATATGCCGGAGGTGGTGGGTTCAAACCCAGCCCTGGCCAAAAACTGCAAAAGAAAAAAAAAGAATAATTAATGGCCTCACTGGAATTGAGAGATACTGAGCTAAATAGTATTTATTTAAAAATATATATTATATACAAAAATGATAATATATAATACTACTTAAAAACTTGATTGGTCTAGTCAAATTAATACAGTATTTTAAAATAAGTCATTGAAATAAGCATGTGAGTTTGAGTCTGGGCCCTCAATGTGGGTATTAAATTTAATTTTCTTTTTCTTTTTTTTTTTTTTTTTTTTTTTGAGACAGAGTCTCCATCTGTTGTCCAGGCTGGAGTGAGGTAGTGTCTTAGCTCACAGCAACCTCAAACACCTTGGTTTAAACCATCCTCCTGCCTTAACCTCTCAAGTATCTGGGGTGACAAGCACCCACTACAATGCCTGGCTAATTTTTCCTATTTTTAGTGAAGACAGGTTCTCGCTCTTGTTCAGGCTGGTCTTGAACTCCTGATTTAAGCAATCAATCCACTTGGGTTTTCCAGAGTACTAGGATTATAGGCATGAGCCACCATACCTGGCCTTAAATTGCATTTTTAACATAATTATATCCTTAACCATACACACCATATCTGCATATTAGGGTGAGCATCTGTTGAAATAAATATCATTTATAATCAAAATGTATTACCTAGGAATTACAACCATTGATATTCTTTAATAATGAGCTTTAAAGATAATTTCATTTTTTTAAATTTCAAAATACTGAGGGGTATGAATGTTTTTGTTACATGAATGTGTTGTGTAAGGCCAAAGTCCCAGCTTCAGTGGTGACTGTCACCTGGAAATTGTTCACTGTACCCAACAGGTAAGTTTTTATACCTTAACCCCTTCCACTGCCCCACTTCATAGGTTCCTATATGGTTTATATCTTTGTGTTTCAGGTGTATCAGTAGTTTAGCTTCTACTTTTAAATAAAGTTATATCATATTTCTGCACAGTTAAGAATTATATCTTTGCATCTTAAAAAAAATTCCATTAAAGGGTCCTAAGCATTTTGACGTGAATGATCTCACTCCATCAAACCATAACCCCTTAAGAAATAGACTATTATGTTTCAGACAATGAGAATTTGCATGTAGTTGGTGTGGTTTTGTATGTCACACAAATAATAGCTCAGGGAATCAGAATTTTATTAAGACTAAGTTAAAGTTCTGTGCAAGCCAATCCTGGCGGACTTTTTCTACACATATCCTACCACTCCAGATTGTAGTCCAATGATGTGTGGGGCTTGTTACTTGTAACTTCAAAGAGGAAAGCTTTGTGTCCATATTTTAAATTTCACACAGGCAAAACTATGTTTTGAATGAAGAGGTGAGAGAAATACTCCGTTTGTCATTCTGCATCCCGGGGTAAGAAAACACATTACATTTGCTTCAGTAATTGGCAGTAACAATAAATCACACTCAGTAAGTACCTAAAATTACTGGGTGGTATCTCTCCCATCAAATAACACAAGGATTGCACGTTACTTAAATGGCTCCGTGAGAACATATCAAATGTAGGGTATTTTCTCACTTTGAGGCCAGTAAGAAAAGGTTCCTTTTCAACAGTTAGTAGCATAAAAATTATACATGAATTCATCTGTTACTCTAGAGATTCGCAGGTACCAGTCTACCCAGATTTTTCATTTTGTCTTATGAGGTGGTGAAAGGATTTGAAATATTCAAAATTTAATATTACTTTAACAAGATTCAATCAAATCATGAAATCTTAGGATTAAAGATGTCTTCAAGGTTTTTTTTACCCCCCAAAATATCCTTGATGTGGCAAAATCTAGCCTTTGTTTTATCATGCTTATTAATTCAGTTCCTATTCCACATTCACTTTTGAAAGTACTATATTTATAATTTTTCTCTATTTTGCATTTAAGTATACTTATGTGTAGTATATATGCATTGGTCCTAGATTTTTTTAAATATATTTTTATTTTTATTTATTTTTAGAGACAGAGTCTCACTTTGTCACCCTGGGTAGAGTGCTGTGGCGTCACAGCTCACAGCAACTTCCACTTCTTGGGCTCTTGCAATTCTTTTGCCTCAGTCTCCTGAGTAGCTGGGACTACAGGTGCCCGTCACAACGCCAGGCTATTTTTTGTTGCAGTTTGGCACTGGCTGGGTTCAAGCCCCCTACCCTTAGTATATGGGGCCGGAACACTACTCACTGAGCCACAGGTGCTGCCTGATCCTAGATTTTTTATTTGATAAAAAATTATTAAAGGAGTACAAATATTTTTATTAAAGGGATAGCTATCATAATGCTACACTCAGGGCTGCAAGTGTGCCCACTCCACTGCCAAAAGCACATTCCTTATACCTGTAAGGTAGGTTTGTACCCCATCTGCCCTTATCTCTCCCCACATTCTTGATTTTCAATGACTTTTACTTCTCCATGTGCCCACGTGTGCTCATCAGTTAGTTCCAAATTATTAATGAGCACATTTGATTTTGGTTTTTCCATTCTTGAGATACTTCTCCTAGGACAATGTTCTCCAGTTCCGTCAAAATTCTTTCAAAAGACATTGATATATTTCTTTTTCCTTTTCAAAAAAATTTCATATTATTATAAGTGTCCATATGATTAGATTATATTGTTTCCATTTGCTAGGGAAAGTCTAAGTTGTATCTGAGTCCTTCACCTGGGAGGTGCCACATACCCCCACGTTCACCTGTCAGGTGGGGCTTACTGAACCCCTTCTGCTTGTCCTTCCCCCCACATTCTCCATTGTGGGTTTCCTCTTATGTGGGCCTGTAGTTACTGATCTACTAGTTTCAAATAGAGTACACAGGATGTTTGTTTTTCCATTCTGGAGATAGTTTACTAAGGAGAATGTTATTTGACTTTATCCAGATAAATACAGATGACTCAAAGTCACTATCTTTGTTGTGGCTAAATAGTATTCAGTTCCACTCACAGGCTGATCAGCACTCGGGTTATTTCTACATCTTTGTGATTGTGAATTGAGCTCCTGTAAACATTTCTGTACAAACGTCCTTATGGTAAAATTTTTCTTCTGTGTAGATACCTGATAATGGGATTGCAGGATCAACTGCAAAGTCTTCTTTTAGCTCTTTGACTATTCTCCATACTTCTTTCCAAAAAGGCTATATTAGTTTGCAATCCCACCAATCCTTTTCTTTTTATGGCTGAATAGTGCTTCAGGGTATAAATACTACATTTTGTTAATCCATTCATGAATTGACGTGCTCTTAGGATGATTCTACACCTTTGAGATGGTGAATTGTGCTGCAATAAACATTAGAGTGCAGGCGTCTTTTTGATAAAATGCCTTTTTTTCTTTAGGTAGATACCCAGTTGTGGATTGCTGGATCAAGTGGTATGTCTGCTTTTAGTTCTTTATGGAAAGAAAGAAGTGTTCTTGGTATGATTTTCTTATGAATTCTAGGTATAATGATGATATATCACTTTTGCCTTTTTCTTAAATTACTAGGAGCTTCCACCTGCTAAACTAACAGGAAATCCTGGGCAGTCATTGCTGTCGTTCACCTGCAGATTGAACAGAAAGAACTATCAGGAACTGAGAGATGACAGTACCAATGAAGGCAGGTGCCTGGATTCCTAGATGGTTCCAGGAGCAGAGCCTCTACTCCCTCCCTCTGAATGTGAGGTGTTTGCTGTACCTTTCCATTTGCCATTAAGGTTGTACTGATTTGCAGTCCTGTCACAGTCCATAGCATTCTTTTCTCTCTGCACCCTGCCAGCATCTTTTGTTTGGGGACTTTTTAATAAACCTAATACCCATTCTGGTGGGGGTAAGGTGATACATAGTTTCTTATTGTGATTATAATTTGCATTTCCCTGGTGATTCTCATGCTGGGCATTTTTTTTTTTTTTTTAGTATGTTTATTGTTTCTTGCTGATTTGAATTCTTTGTAGATTCTGGCTATTAGCCCTTTTTCCAATATATAGTTCATGAATATTTTCTCCTGCTCCGTATGTTGTCTATTTGCTCTGTTGACTATTTTATCTGCCGAAGCTTTATGTGTAGGAGCTTTTTAATTTAATCAGATACCATTTATTTACTTTTGTTACTGCTGCATTTGCCTTTGGGGGTCTTAGTCATGAATTCTTTTCCTACCATTATCTAGAAGAATTTTCCTACATTTTCTTTCAGAATTTTTGCAGTTTCATGACTTATATTTAAGTCTTTTATCCATCTTGAGTTAAATTGTGACAGGTAGGGGACTTTATTTTTCCTCTTCTGTATGCGGCTATCCAATTTTCTTAGGAAATTTATGGGTCCTCAAAATTTTTAAGCAGTTCACTGTCCCTCAGACTGTTGGAGGGCTGGACTGTGAGCCCCGGGAGGAGTCAGCTGCTAAGCAGGACAGGCAGCAGCAGCAAAAACACCCAGCGGGTTGGATAAGTGTCCTAGGCAGGTCGCATGTGGCCCACAGGCCTTAGTTTGAGGATGCCTGGGGGCTTCTTTTTCCTTGTGTATGTTGTTGGCCTAGATTTCTAACTATAAAGAAAAGCCTAATCTTGACATATTTGAACACAATTATGTATCCTATTTCCTTGTTCTTGAAGTCTTGAAAATTTTACTAGATATTTGCCTATCTGTCAATCTCCATTTTGATAGTGGCTCACAGACGGTCACAAACAACTTGTTACTTTCATTTTCTCTTATTGAAAAACAGAAACCAAGTTAAATGACGTTGAAGGTTGAAGTTATTTTCAAGCCTCTGAAACATTTACCTTTCTTGAACAAATTAAAACGCCAGTACAATTGGCCCATTAAGGCATAGGTCAGTGTTTCTGAATTGGAGTTTTATATATGGATAGACAAACTGATTTTAATGAGCTTAAAATTCTTAAATGATCACATGCTAGGGCATTTTATGCTCAACATGAGTTTCACTCACATTTATAGAGGATTTTTCCGTTGAAATAAATGTGAAAAGTTCTTTGTACACCTAATTTTTACAGAGTTATTGCAAAACTAAGAGGAGTGCAAAATAATTTTAATTAGTTAGCAGATCAGAGTAAACTATTACTCTTAATTATCTAACTTCTACCATAGCTAATTAATTGCATTTGGCAATAATCCCATTTTCTTTGTAGCTCTTATCTTCACATTTAACTTTCTTCTGAAGATTAAAAAAAAACAGCCGTGGAGAAAAACTAAATTCTGGTGGTTTTACATTTTGGGCATTTTTGAAATTATAGAAGATTATGTTACAGCAATGACAGACTTCTTTCTTTCCTAACTGTACACAATTATAAAAAAAATGGAAGTCAAAATAATTTCTTAGCGGTACATTCAGGAAGGCATACAGAATGAAAGGTATCAGATAAATAAAAATCACCCCACCCGACCCACTGAAAGAGGCATTGTAATTTTTTCTTAGCAAAGGTATTAAAATAGTTTGTTCATGGAAAACTATTGATTGGAAAACTGTTGATTTTTATAAAGGTCGAATGATGATAATTCAAGACTACCTTAGAGATATATGACAAAAGGATATTTACAAATTATTACAAAGTGTATGTATTACATTTATTCTCTGGATAAATAGTCATTTAAAAAGCAATCCATTATACTATTGGTGCTTTTTTAATAGTACTATTATTTAAACCTACTATCTCACTTTACACTTATTTAAATGCATTTTATGTAATTTAAAAATATACCACACAGGTCTTTATTGTTTAAAAAGAGAATCAATTTATTTCTGGTAATAGGAAATAATGATTTAATCACCAGAGACTACTACGCATATTAATTGAAGTCTCACAAATAACTGAAAAGCTTTTCAATATGGATAGAAATTTCAGAGTTGCGTCTCCCCGATGATTGTGGATCTTGAGTACCGTTTCATACGCTTCTTTGCTATTTCTACATCTTCTTTGGAGGAAGGTCTAAATTCCTTGCTTATTCTTTAAATTCAAGGGTTTTTTGTTTTTGTATATTTGCTTGTGTGGTGTAAATTATTCTGAGTATTAACCACTTATCAAATGTGTGATATTTGCAGCTATTTTCTCCCCCTCTGTATATTGTGTGTTTCCCTTGTGCACGACCGTTTCCGTCTGCCATTGGCCCCTGGTATATGCTTGCTTTTGTGCTTGCATTTTCAGTGTTATATCCAAGTATTTGCTTCCCAGACTAATGGCATGAAGCTATCCCCCTATGATTTCCCCTAGGAGTTTCAAATTTCATACTAAACAAGGATGAGATATTATCTGCCACCTGTTACGGTGGCTATTATAAAAAGAAAAAAATGCTGGTGAGGACGTGGAGAAACTGGAAACACTCATGCTTTTGGTGAAAATGTAAAACTGCTGCAGTTTCTGTTGCAAACAGTATGGAAGTTCCAAAATAAATTTAAAAATACAACAGAACTACTCTATTATGCAACAATCCCACCTCTCGGTACCTATCCAAAATAATTGACATATGGACCTCAAAGAGATAGCTACACTTCTCTGTCCACTGTTGGATTAGTTATGGTAGCTAAGGTAGAGAAATGACACACATTTTCTTCCACAGACAAATGGAAGAATAAAATGTAACATACATTCAGTAGACAATGTTACCCGCCTTTAGAAAGGGGAAATTCTGACTTATGCAGCAACATGGATGAACCTGGATGTCAATATGCTACAGGAAATAAGCCAGTCACAGAAGGACAAACATTTCATGAGTTGCTTATATGAAATATTCCCCCCAAAATCAAATTGATAGAAAGAGAGAGTAGGATGGTGGCTGCTGGGAGGCAGGAGGGGAGAGAAGCAAGGAGTTGCTCCTCAATGGGTATAAAATTTCACTTAGACAAGATGAATAGTTTCTAGAGATCCATTACCCAGCCTAGTTCCTATAGTTACGAATACTGTGGTGTGTACTTAAAAATTGTTAAGAGGGTATATCTTATGTCAATATTTTTACCATTATAAAAATAAAGAGATGGTATGTGTGTTTTAAAAAATAAATGTAAAAGTATACGTATATTGAAATGACTATTGAATGCATTTAAAAGGCAATGTTATTTTCTATAGGTGATGATTACCAGGTCACAAATCTAGATAATTCCTCATAAGCCTCATATCACATCATTCTAGAGTGTTTGTGTTCCTATGAATATTCTTTCCCCAGGATCTTAAATATACTATACGAAACTAATTCTGTGCTCAAAAAGATTTGGAAAATAGTGATCAAAATTGAAGAGGAAGTATTAATTCTCATAGACTTTAAACACCTCAGTATGCTCTATAATCTATGAGAGAAACCCACAGACGCATTTTCTGAACTCATTCTATCATGGAATCCTATGGGAAGGATAAGTTTCAGAGCTGTAATTCTACAGTAGTGATTTGCTTTCTGGAATAAAAGATTTTTAAAAAAGCTATGTTGTGTGGACTTTTGTAAAATACAATAAAATAGATTATTATTATAATAAAATACATAAAAATATAAACTTTCAATTGTGTAGTTAGATACACAAGTAACCTGTGGAGTTGCTATCAATATTCCCACATACTTACTCCTGGTTTTTCTACTTCATCTCATCAGGTTCTGAAAACACACAGCTGTTTACTGGCAAGAGCGCAGGGGTCAGATTTTAAGTAGCTGTGCTTTCCAGAATACCATTTTTGAAACATAAGCATTATGGTAACATATTCTATTCCCATTCCCATGGCATCGATGACAAATGAAAAGAAATCTTGCCAGGTTCTGCCTGAAACGTTTTGCTGAGGATAACAGAGCAGCTGACAATCAGCCCATTTTTCTTACTCCTTTCTTCCTTTTCTCCTGGCTCCCCTTCCTCCCTCCCACCCTTCTTTCCTTCCGTAATGTACTAATAATCATCCATCTTTCCAAAATCCTTGATTTAAAATGTATAAGAAGGAAAGTGTGAAGCCAAGTTTTGTGCCAGATATGGGTACCGTAGGAAATACAAAATAAATAATATGTGATTTGTTCTTCCCTTAGGGAAATGGTATGTATACAAGAAATTGTAATGTCAGTGCAATAATACCCCAAGAGACTCTCAGATAGTACACAACAGGAATAAAAAAACAAACAAACCAAAAAACCCCAACACTCTCCATTTTCGGGGCCCACATTTGCCTGTTTCAGTTTCCATGCATTCATATCACTCACACGGTCAGTATTCACACAGGAGGTCTAATACCTCTGCAACTTGGGCAACTCCTATGTACGGGAAGACAGCTACCATTTCCACCCCACAACTGTTCTTTTTAACACTTTAAGTCACCAATTCCAGCAACCATTTTGGCAATGGCATGATTTTATATTTACTCACAACAAGTTTTTTTGTTTTTTTTACAAGTAGGATATACCTAACATAAAATGAGGCTTAGTAAGTTATCTTGTTAATTTATGTAAAATCAAATGACATATATGACCTTCAGTTTACCTTCAGGTCATAGGACTGCAAAGATTTTTTAATGTTTGATAAGGCTGTTTAGAAGCTTACCAATTTTACTAATCTTTTCAAACAAACAGCTTTTGGTTTCATTGATTTTTTTCCTCTATTGATTTTCTCTATTTCAGTGATTTCTGCTCTTGTTTTTATTATTTCCTTCCACCTGTTTAATTTTTATATAAATTGCTCTTCTTTTCCTAAATTCTCAAGGTGGATGCTGAGATCATTGATTTTTGCTCTTTCTTATTTTTTAATGTAAGTATCGATTTTTATAAATTTCTCTCCAAGCACTACTTTATTTGTTCAAACACAGTTTGGTATGTTATTTTTTCATGTTAATACAGTTCAAAATAGTTTCTAATTTTCTTGTGATTTCTTTTGTTGACATGAGTTACTTAGAGGTTTGTTAAGTTCAAAATATTTGTGTATTTTCTACATATTTCTGATCTTGACTTATATAGTAGTTTAATACAATTGTAGTCAGAGAACACGATATTCCATATGATTGAAATGCTTTGAAATTTATCAAGACTCCTTTTACAGTCAGAAGACTGTCATCTTAATGAATGACATTTGTGTGCCAGAGACAAATGTGTATTCCTTTATCTGTAAGTGTTACGTTGGCCAAGTTGGTTTGTGGGGATTTTAAACAAGACTTCCATATTAGTAATAGTTTTTTTTTTTTAATCTTCTTTATTATTCACAGAGGTATGTTGTAAACTCCAACTGTGACTCTGGATTTCTTGATTTATTCTTTTAGTACTATTATATTTTATATTTCTACATTTTGAAGCTCTATTTTTATATACATTCATTTTTATAATTTTTATGTCTTTTTATATTATTCTAACCATTTGATGATAATTGAAGTTTTCTCTTTAGTCACTGGTAAAAACTATCTTGAAATGTACTTCTTGAAATGCACTTCTTTTTATATTAGTAGAACCATTCCAATATTCTTATGATTACTGTTTCCATGTAGACTTTTTCCTATCTATTTTTAACCTCTTTTTATGTTTATATTTAATGTGAGTTACTTGCTAAACAGTAACTCTCTATGAATTGAAGTTTTTAGACATTTACATTTAATGTAATTACTGACGTAGTTAATTTTAAATCTACCACTTTGCTGTTTATTTTACACTTTATTCCCCCTTTTTAATTTGTATTCTTGTGGAGTAATTTTTCTTTTTTCAGGATCCCATTTTATATCCACTATTGATTATTTCTTTTGTATTTTTAGTGATTCTTTAGTTTACTGATTGTTCTAGAGTTAATAATGCATGCTTTTATTTTCAATGTCTACCTTCAAAGAGTATTATTTTAACACTTGATGTATCGAGGGTGCTCAAAATATATATACACATTTTAAGAAAGAAAATAACTGTTTTAAAATTATAATACTTGATATATATTGGTAACTTTTGTTATCTTGCATATTGTAACTTATATCTCATGTAACTGCAGAAGTCAAACGATTCGATTATAACAATTATAACATAGTTATTTCCTTGCTTCAAATGTACATATATTTTTTGACACTCAATGTATACTATAAAAATCTTTCAATACTATACTCTACCGCTTGCCACCAACCATATTCTTCCTGACATGTTTGTTAACAAGCTTATAATACACTGAATATACTGTTTTGGGCTATATTTTTAAAAAATGTAAATTTAGTCTCAAATGTTTTTTATATTTACCGTTTTTTAGTTAGTCTTCATTTCTTCACATAGCTTCCTTTTCATGTGGTATAAATTATCCTCTAGCTAAAGAATGTCTGTGAAGTATCTTGTAATTCACACATGCTAGTATAGAATTTTCTAAATTTCTGCTGATCTGGAAATAAATCCTGATTTTTACATGCTTTTTGAAACACATTTTTGATGAATGCAGATATTGATACTCTGCAGATGTTATAAAATTGCCATATCTTTGTCACTAGAATTTTAGGTGAGAAGTCTACTGTTATTCTTCCTTGCTGTGCATATGTGTTTTTCACCTCTGGTTCTTTTAAGAATTTTTGTCTTTAAGAGTAGATTTTGAACTTTTACTTATGATGTATTTTGATGTGTTTTTCCTCATATACTTGTGCTTGGATTCATAAAACATTTTATGGATCTGTGAATTTGCAATTTTTATCAAATTTGGGGAAATATTGACCATTATTTATATAACTATTTCTCTGTCCCTCTTCCCATTTCTTTTTTTCCTCAGACTTTAGTTACGTAGATTATACTACACCCAGTGTTTTTATAAGTCACTTGCTTTTATGCCATCACTATGTCTTCAAGTTCAGATATTTTATTCTGAAATAGCTTATCTGCTATAAACCAAATTCAGTGTATATTTTTTATTTCAGATACTTTTTATAAAGAAGGTAACAATTTTATTGAGAAAAAATTTATAAACCATAATGTTCACCTTTGAAAGTATATATATAAAACTCAGTTATTAGTTTTAGAAAGTTTATTCAACTCTTCAACAATATCTTCCATGTCTTCTCATCTGTTTCTTATTTGTCATTTTGTTAATCATATATTTGAGTATATTTATTAAATTCATACTATCAGCCTTGACGTCCTTACCTTATAACTTGATAATTTCTGTCATTTCTAGATTTTCTTACATGGATATTTCCTCTGATTATGCATCACATTTTATTGCCTCTTTGCATGCTTGCTACATTTTAATTGGATGATAGATATCATTAATGTTTTATGCATGAGTACTGGATTTCTTGTATTTCTTTACAGAAGTTTGGATTTTGTCCTGGCATTTAAGTTATTTAGTAATTAGTTTAGCATTTTGGAAGCATGGTTTAAAGCTTTGTTTATAAATCTGAGTTCAGATTAGCCATTATTCAGACTATTTTAGGCTCATTACTCCTGTTTGGGGAGAGTGAGTAAAAAGAGTGAGAGACTTTCCTTGGTAATTCAGGAAATTCTCTTGTATGTTACCCAAGCCCACAAAGATGGTACCCCAAGGAGTTCACAAGTTACACCATTACTAGGCTTGGGGTGCCCCCCCAGTGCTAATGTGGATTCAGTGACTAAAGATTTAGGTCATAACACTTAAGTCTTTCTGAATACCTAGAAAGCTAGTAAGGACAGGTACCAACAAACTCAGACACTTAAGATAAGAATAAATACCTAAGTCTTCAATGCCCAGACCTCAACAAATATCTAAAAGCATCAAGAACATGAAGGGAAACAGTATCCTACCAAAAGAACTAAATAAAACACCAGCAAAAAAAAAAAAAAAAAAATCCTAGTGATGGAGGTATGTGAACTTTCTGATAGAGAATTCAAAATAGCTAATCAGAGCAAACTCAATGAATTTCAAGTAAACAGAGAAATTTATAAAAGAGATTGTGGTATTTAAAAAATATATCAGAAATTCTGGAGCTGAACTATTCCATTGACAAACTGAAAAATTCAACAGAGTGTTTGAAAGAGGAACTGATCAAGTAGAGGAAAGAATTAGTGAGCTTAAAGACAGGGTATCTTGAAATACACAATCAGAAGAGAAAAAAAGAAAAGAAAAAGAAGGATGTATGCCTACAAGAAAATGGCCATACTTGGAGCAACCTGAAGGTTACTGATCTTAAAAAAGGTGGTAGTGAGAGGGAGAGATTGGACTAGAATATTTACTCAAAGCTATCATAACAAAGAGCTTTCCAAAATTGGAGAACAATGGTCAGGTATAAAAAAAGTCATAGAAGACAAAGCAAATTTCACCCAAATAAGACCACCTCAAGACATTTACTTATCAAACTCCCAAATATTAAGGAAAAATAAAGATTCCTAACAGCATCCAGAGAAAAGAAATAAATAATAATAATAATAAATATAGAAGCTTCAATATGTCTGGCAGAGGACTTCAGTGGAAACACAAGAGGCCAGGACAGAGGACGAGACAAATTCAAAGTGCTGGAAGAAAATAAAAAACTTTAATCCTAGAATAGTATACTCTGCAAAATGATCCTTGAAATGTCAAGGAAAAATAAAGACTTTCCCCCACAAACAAAAGCTGAGAGATTTGATCAACACCAGAACAGTCCTATTAAAAAAAAAAATACTAAAGGGACTTCTTCAATCGGAAAAAAAGAGATTAACAAATAGTAAGAAATCATCTGATGATATAAAACTCACTGGTAAAAGTAAGTACAAAGACTTAAGTACAAAGATATTAAAAAATTCTGTAACTGTAATTAGAGTATGAAAATTACTCAAATTTTGAGTATAAAAATACAAACCTATTAAAATAATAACTATAATAATTTTTAAGATATAGTATTACAAAAGTTAATAGAAATAACAAAAAGTCAAAAAGCAAGGGGGACAAAATTGAAGTGTAGAAATTTTGTTTAAATGTTTGTTTTTGTAATTAGAGTTAAGTTGTCACATATTCAAAATACTTGGTTATATTTTTTGTAAGCTTCATGGTGATCTCAAGTCAAAAACCCTGCAACAAGGTCATAATAAATAAGAACTCAAGAACTCAAGAAATTAAACCATACTACCAGAGAAAATCACTTTTACACATAGAAAGATAGGGAAAAGGAAGATGGAAATAGAGGATAACAAAACAACCAGAAATCAAATAAAAACATGGCAGATGTAAGTTCTTACTTATCAAAAATAATAATGGTTATAACTCAACTATACTCTCCATCCTGAGCAGAAAAAACAAAGTTGGAGAAATCACATTACCTTACATCAAATTATACTACAGAGGTATAATAACCAAAACAGCATGGTACCAACATGCAAATAGACATGTAGACCAGTGGAACAGAATAGAGAACTCAAAGTTATGTCTTCACTTCTATAGTGAACTCATTTTTGACAAGGTGCCAAGTACATACACTGGGGTCTAGAAGGCAGTCTCCTCAGTAAATAATGGTGGGAAAAAAATATCTATAAGGAGAAGAATGAAACCAGACCTTTATCTCTCACCATATACAAAAATCAAATAAAACTGTATTCAAGACATATCTAAGACCTGAAATTACAAAATCAGTAAAAGAAAACTTTGGGGGAATGCTTCTGGAACTGGTGTGGGCAAAAGTTTCTTGAGTAATGTCCTGAAAGCACAGGCAACCACAGCCTAAGTGGACAAATAGAATCACATCAAGTCATAAAGCTTCTGTGCAGAAAAAAAAAAAAAATCAACAAAGTAAAGAGACAACCCACAAAATGGGAGAAAGTATTAAAAACTATCTGACAAAGATTTAATAACTATAACATATTGTATAAAAAACACAAATAACTCAATGGGGAAAAAATCCTCTAATTTGGTTAAAAACAGGGAAAGCATCCAAATAGATATTTCTCAAAGGAAGTCACACAAATGGCCAACATATATGTGAAAAATGCTCCTCATTATTACTCATCAGAGCAATGCAAATTAAAACTACGAGATAACTAACCCCAGTTAAAATTAATTGGATTCAAAAGATAGGCAATAAAAATGGCGGCCAAAATGTGGAAAAAGGAAAACACTCATACACTGTTGGTGGGTATGTAAATCAGTGCAATCAATATGAAACTAAAAACAGAACTACCTTTTATCCCAGGAATCCCACTGCTAGTTATATATCTAAAGGAAAGAAAGTCAGTATAATAGAAAAACTATCACCCTCCCATGTTTATTGAATCACTATTTGCAAAAGCTAAAATATGGAATCAACTGATGTGTCAATAGATGAATGGATAAAGAAAATACGGTACATAAACACAGTGGAATATTAGGAGGTCATTATTTTGAGTGAAATAGGTCAAGTACAGAATGAGAAATTTTGCATGTTCTCATCCATATGCAGGAGCTAAAATTTAACACGATAGATTTCATAGAGATAGAGAGTAGAATGATGGTCACCAGAGTCTGGGAAGGGTAGAGGGGACAGGGGGATAGTGTGGGGATAATAAATAGGTGCAAAAATATATAATTATATAGAATGGACAAGATCTAATCTTCGGTAGCACAATAAGACAACTATAGTCAATAATTTTTGATACATAATATATACTCCATGAATATATAAAGCTATTATATACCCATAATAAATACAAATTTAAAATAACAATTAAAATAAACTTACGGGCTGGTGTCTCATGAGACAATATAATTCCCCTTTAATCTTGAGTTAGGTCTCTGACATTTGTACTGGAGAAAAAGCATGAGTGATGCAGAATTTAGGAAGCAGTAAATACCCCACCAGGTGGACTGAAAAAGTCAGTGGTCCTTATTATGAACAAGCAAAATACTTGGTTAAGTTAGATGTTGAGCACACGGTTTTGTTCTAAGAGATAGATCGCTATAAAGAAATTTGAGAAAGTATCAATACATTGGAGCTATTGCAGGCATCAGCAATGGGTTAAAAAGTTGACAAAATGCATCATACCCTCTAAAAATTATACAGGACATCACCACAGGTGTATTAATTTCTTTCTCAGAATGGTTTTATAGAGGTATAATTTTCCCATTATAAATCTGTCCATTTGCATTTTGATGAGTTTTGATGGATTTAGATAACTTAACTATGACAAAGAGCTATAATATTTCTGTTATTTCCCCCAATTCTCTTTTTTGTAGTTAGGCCACCCCATCCCAAGCCCCAGGCAAAAACTGACCTGCTTTATGTCATTGATTAGTTTTAGCCTGGTCTAAAATTTTTCATTAATGGAATCATGTAATACGTTTTTTTTTGTGTGTGTAGCTTCCTTTGCACACAGTTACGTTTTTAGATCCCTTCAAGTTGCCGTCTCTAGCATCATATGTTCTTTTTTTGAAAAATAACACATATTGTTTTACCATCCATGTTAATGGATTTTAGGGTTATTTCTGAATTGAGACTGTTAGGGTAAAGGTGCTATAAATATTCTTCCACAAGTATTGTTTTGTGTTGTTAATGTACTTTTTTCAGCATTCTGCTGTAGAAAATTTCAAACACACAGAAAAGTTGAAAATTTTACAAGACCCAGAATAGCTAATACAATACTAAAGGAGAATGGTAAAGTCAAGAGCTCACACCACCTGAGTTCACAAATTGCTATAAAGCTATAGAAATCAAAATAGCATGGTATTAGTAAAAGAATAGACAAATATATTGATGAAACAAAACATTGTCCTTAAAATAAACACATGTAAAAATGGTCATCTGGTCTTTGATAAAGTAGCCGAGGCCATACAAGGATGAAGAGCCCACCTTTTCAACCAGGGGTTCTGAAACAACTGGACAACCATATGCAAAAACATGAATCTAGACACAAACCTCACACCCTCCATATGATTCTTTAAAATAGATCACATGTGTAAATTAACCCCCAAACGATAAAGCACTAGAAAATAACTTCTAGACAATAACATACAAGGAATTTATAGATGACCTATATCTTGGCAATGACTTGTTTATAGATGACCTATAACTTGGCAATGACCTGTGTATAGATGACCTAGAACTTGGCAATGACCTGTGTATAGATGACCTAGAACTTGGCAATGACTTTTTATATGCAACACCAAATGTGTAACAGCTTAAAGAAAGAATTGATAAACTTGTTTTCATTGTAATTAACAATTTCTGTCCTGTGAAAAATTCTGTCAAAAGAATGAAAACACAAGCCCCAGATTGGAAGAAAATATTTGCAAAATGTGGATCTAATAAAGGATTGTTATCCAAAATACATATACAAATTAAAACTCAACAATAAGGCACAAACAAACTGATTAAAAAATGGGCCAATTCTTTAACAGACACCTCACTAAATAAGTATACAAATGCCAAATAAGCATATGAAAAGATGTTTTAAAATATATTTTTGTCACTATAATTTTTGCCTATTTTAAACGCTTTGCATTTTCATATTAATTTTAGATTCAGCCTTGTATTATCTACATAAAACTCTGCTGGAAATATGGTAAGATTGCTTTGAACCTATAGATTCATTTGGGAAGAATTAAAATGTCAAATTTAGAGTTTTCCAATCTGCAACTGTGACATATTCTATAATTCTCCTTTTTATTTTTTTTGAAATTTTACTCTATTTAAGATATACAATATAATGCTTTGGTATCTTTGTCTTGACAGACACAGCGAGGTGATTATTATAGTCAAGGAAATTAGTATACCCAGCATCTTATATAGTTGCCTTCCTATTTTTTTTTTTTTTTTGGTGGTAAGAGTGCTTAAAATCTACTTTTCGTAAATTGTCAGTATGTGTATAATACGTGTAAAATACCATTAACTATAGTCCTTATGTTCTACAGCTTTGCATTAAATTTTTCTTCCTACCTACCTGCAAATGTGTAGCCTTTGACCTACAAGTTCCTCCTCTCTCACCATCCCCAGTAACTACTATTGTACCTCTCTATGTATTTTTTTTATATTTTATATATTATATATAATTATAATTATATAATTATAATATATATTAATAATATATTTTTAATATTTCACATATAAAATGAGATCATGCTATATTTTTCTTTTGTGTCTGACTGATTTCCCTTTAATGGTCTCTCGGTTCATCCGTGTTGCTGTAAATAGTAGGAGCTTCTTCGTTTTAGGACAAAATAATCTTTCCTCTTATGTGTATGTTATGTACGTGTTCGTGCCGTGATTTTTTTTAACCCACGGTCTTGGCAACATTCTATACTCTGCCCCAGCTTTCCTGAGGTCTGGCTATGGCTCTATGACCGTTTGTTGAATAGATGAGTTAATAAACTCCTTCCTTTTGTGATTCATTATTTTTCTTGTTTTTCTGAGACTAGTCACAGGAAGCCTAATTAATATACTGATAATCTTTAGGCAATGTCGGAATCTTTTGAAATCTGTCAAGGTACATAAGCTCAATGATAAATCAAGGCGAAGCTGGCTAAAGTAAGGACACAACTGAAAAGAGAAAGACTTCTAGGACATGCGTGCTCAAGTATTCTCCAATGTCTACTTTGGCATTTGTGACTAATAACAGTGCAGTTTATGTCTGTTCCATACCAGGGAGAGAGAACTGGGGGAAAATGATACATAAACAGTCTTGGAAAAATAGATATTAAATCCTTAAGCTATTTTCTTTTAGGCAAGATGATGTAAGTATGAAGTATATGCTTTCATTTTAGATTTTTATTTTCACTTACAAAGTATCTTAACTGAACAATGACTTCCACCGTATGCTTCTGTCACCGATGACCAACAGATGACAATCAACATTGTCACACTATCAGTCAGCCAGGAGGAAGATTTTAATTTTTTCTCTATAGATGATCTCTGTGACGTGATTTTTCGTCTGACTTTACAAAGATGTGAAAGGCATAAACTACCCTTTCCCCACAGTGGACAGCCCCAGCGAGCCTCGGCTCCCACTCAGACGTGTGAGCACAAGGATAAACAGCCAACACTTGTTAGTTAAGTTCCAGGAAAACACTCGACCTGCTAACCCAGCAGGTGTCAACACCCCTGTGCGTTCTACCAGCCATCCCTGGGCCTCACCTGATGAGAGAGATTCTAATGACCCTGCTGTCCCCATCATCCAGCAATTAATTTTAGTTCAATGCTTTAAACATTCTTCAGGCCCAGTGTGCATCTAATAGTAGTAACTATTCATAAAACTCGTCTACTTTGCATTTTCAATACAGTATTTACTAAATTATTTGAGATATTTTACACTGAATTATCAATTAGCCTATAATTTATAACATATAAATTAGTCTGTGTTCAATGATTTTTGCCCAGCTGAAGGCCAATGTAAGCTTTCTGAACATGTTTCACGTAGGGTCACCTAACGATGTTTGGTAGGTTATGGCTGTTGAATGCATTTTTGACTTATAGCAATTTCAACGTACAATGGATTTAATGGTATATAACTTGATCATAAATCAAGAAGCACCGGTACTTCTTTGATCCTTTGTGTGTCCTGAGAGAAATGTCAAAATAATAACGATAAAAAGTGGCTACCTCAGGTCTGACAATTTTGAACAGAAATATACATTACAAATTAAATCAGTACACTTTTATGGTACTGAACTTCATAGGCTGAGGAGAATCCATAAAACACTACGTAAAACATGGTGTTAATAAGCCTGGTGTTTCTGCTTGGTGCTTTCCCTGAAGATATTAAACACGGGAAATCAGAAGAGCCTCTGGTAAGGTTTTGGAGTGCACCTTAAATTAAATTAGTCATTTTATAGCCGTTCCATCCCTCTGGGACTATGTTTGAGATGTGATTTTGCAATAATCAGTGGTAGTTCAAAATAATTCACAATACTCTGGTGAAATTTATGCTGCTTTATCTGAAACTCTAATGAATGTAGTGAACCACGTGGCTCAATCAGAATTCGTTTTTTAGAAAGAAAACAAATGTGGATTTTCAGAGTTAGTGATCAGTGCTTATGATCAAAGATAGAGATTCTATTAAAAATGCTTAGAAAGAGTGTGTATGTGTGTGTACATACATGTGGTAGAAATGAATAAAATAAAGAAGAAGAAAAAACTGAAAAAAAATTCTGCATTTACAAGAGCGTCCAGCATTGGCTATAAATTCATTTTAATAATTTTCTACTATCTATATTTTAAGATGTTTTATTTTTGATTTAAAATGGACATGAGCACATAATTTTAAAAATTTAGTATAGAGACACATAGCATTAGATCTAGTTCTTTTCCCAATCTCTCTCAGATTCCTTTTTTTTTTTCTTACTTTTCTTATAATAACACTTACAAGACTCATAGCAGCAATCAGAAAAAAGGGTATTGGGAATCTCAAAGCTCTTCCTAGACGTATGGAATGTGGACATCTTACTTGCGACATGCATGTTATTGGGTAAAACAAAATACGAATTGTTGACAGAAGCCACAGCTATCAAAATTGTTCTTTACCTTTCTTCTTTGTACTCAATTCACTTGAAATTTGAGTGCAGACATTGCATGTATGATAACATTCATGCTGTTTGTTATTTAAAAGTTACATTATCAGTCACAGATATGCCCCGTTTCAGTATTTACCCTTAAAATAAGTGATGCCGCTGAACAGTGTCATGGGTGATTATGCCACACTAAAACCTGACGGGAAAATTCAACCATTAGTCAGAAATATAAAACGAAGTTTAAAAGCTAATTTTTGCTAAACATTTTAAAGCTCCACACAGATCCTCCATTCACTTTTCAGAAAATACTGACACCCCCCTGTGAGGCAGACATGCCAGAGGAGGGAAGCAGGTGGGCATTAAGTGGAATGGGAAAATGGAAAAATATATTTGCAATGTATTTTGAAAAGCTGAAGGAAACCTTCTAAGAAGGTATGTTTCTTCCAGCCACAAAACATGAAAAGAAAGACCATAACATTTAGCCTAGATTAATGAAAACCACAATAAACGTTTGAAAGCCCAGATGTAAAAGGATAGAATGACATGACACAAATTCGTTAGGATCTAGAATTAAGTGTAGAAAATATTGGTAGATGGAAGACATAAAGAATAGTTGAAGAAGTTGCCTATTTGAGCGTTAGATTTTGCGTGGGTTTACTCAGATTATGAACTGTGTTGTGGACATTCGTGCTTGGCTCTCTCATAAGCTCAGAGTTCTTACCCGTAGACCTACCTTGTATAAACTACAAGTACAGTTTGCTTTCACTTAGATTACTTCTTAGTAGATTGGTGAGCTTAATAATAAAGGTATATTTTACATTTTAAGAAACTGCCAAACTGGTTTCCAAATGGGTTGTAATATTTCGTGTTCTCATGAGGGTGTATGAGTTCCAGTTCTTCCACCTCCTTTCCAAAATCTGTTGTGATTTGTCTTTTTAATTGCAGCCATTCTGACAGGTGTGTAATGTGGTATCTCACAGTTGCTTTAATTTTCATCTTTCTATTAACATCTGATGTTTAGTGAAGGCTTATTTCCCTGATTTCTTTTTTATGTTTGATCTTTCTGGCCAAATGTTGATGTCTGTACATTGAAGTGGGGACCGAATCCAGTCTTCAGAGTCTGACTTTGGGAGCATTCTTCAACATTAGTCTGCTGAGGGATTCAAGGTAGGTCTACGGGTGAGAACCCTGAGCTTATGCCT
This sequence comes from Otolemur garnettii, assembly GCF_000181295.1. NCBI lineage: Eukaryota > Metazoa > Chordata > Mammalia > Primates > Galagidae > Otolemur > Otolemur garnettii. The sequence continues at coordinate 12,162,607 of NW_003852430.1, read as the reverse complement.
CTGCAACATTTCCAGCTTTAGGACTCCATCCCCACCTCACCTCACTGGAGTCTTGTGGCTGACTCAGCTCGAGGTTGCATCTGAAGCTCAGTTCCACCAAGATTAGCACAGTACTGGTGCACGCTTTGGGCCCACAGTCATCATATCCTACCTACCTGAGGTTTATTTGGGGTCTGAGGCCCCTGTAATGAGCCTGCAATGACGTAAGATGGAACTTGAATTCATCCTGCAAGGGCCACAAGTAAATCTCTGACTCTGGGATGGATCTAGAGGCTGCTTCTGCAGCCACTGACCTGGAGTCAGGAGTCATGGTGCTCTGCCCAGGGCTAGGTTTATTGTGTCAGGCCTAGCACTGGGTGTCAAGACAAAGTTCCCCACTTACTTTCCCCTTCTGTCCCCCTAGTAAATAGTCTCTCTCATCACACTGTGCTGGAATTGCAGGAGGGGCTGTGGGTGATCCCTTGGCTGCCTAAGCTTATGTAGCATTGGGTCATGCCCAAAGCCCACTATGTCCTAGACTGGTGTAGCACTGGGTTGCCCCCAGGACTGCCGTCATTATGGCTTGCCTGCTGTGGAGGTCTGCTTTGTGACCAGGCTGCTGTGGTTGACGGGCACTGATTTAATTTGGAACCTGAGTTTGTCTCACTCAGGTCATGGGTTCCTTTCTAGGGCTGGGGTGGGTCTAGTGACTTTATCTGCAAGTTTGACTGACCCTGGTGTCAGGTATACTGCAATGGGTGTAGTGTTGGGGGGACATGTGAAATCCTGTGGCTGGGAGGCTGATGCATCACTCGGTTATACTTGAAGCCCAAGACATTGAGTCTAGTACATCACCGGGGTGTGTCCAAGGTCTATGGCTGCTCAGCCTGCCTTCTGCTTTGGTTGTTTAGGGCTCACCTTCATTGCCTTTGGACTGTGGTTATGTGGTACAGAACTTGAGTCCATCTCATATAGCACTGAGGTGTGTCTAGAGGCTCTGTTGGTAGGCAACAATTTGGAGTCAGGGGTAAGAAGCTTCTGCCCAGCTCTGATTTTTACCATGCAGGCCCATGCTGGGTTCTAGAGCAAAGACGGGTGCTTATTTGCAAGGCAATGTCCTAGACTTACCTCTCTGTCCCCAGGCAAATGGTGTTTCTCTCCACATTGTGCTCCCTGGGGGTGGGAGGAGTGACTCGACAATGTAACATTGTCATTTCTTTCTTCTTCAATGTATCTTATTATTATTCCCAAACCAGTGACTGTAAAGCTCTGTCTGCTCCCCTTAGGCCATGTGAAGGTATTTTCACACATGGGTAGTTGTTTAAATTGATGTATCCATTGAGGGACAATTGTGGGGGAATTTTATGCCATCTTGCCCTGCCCTTGGGTCTTGAATCCTTTTAACTACATCAAGAATTGTCTTGTGGCCCAAAATATGAACTTGCTTGGTTGAATTGTTCTGTATACATTCCAAATTAATATGTATTTTTCTGTTGGCAGTGGTCTATACAAGTTAATTAGGTTAAGTTTTTAAATAATTTTATTCAACTTATCTGTATTTTTATTGATTTGCTATCTGATTTTCCCGTTACTTATTAAGAATTTTAAAATCTTCTACTATAGTTGTGGGATTTTTCTTTTCTTCATATAGTTTCAGTAGCCTTTGCCTCATACATTTTGAAATTATTATTAGAATATCTTCTGTAGGATTGTTATGCCCTCTTGGGCAATTGACACTATTTTGATTATGAAAGGATCAAATCTCTAGTAATAGTCTTTCCTCTAAAAACTACTTTGCTGATGTTACCATAGTCAGCATGGATTTTTTTGACTCAAGCTATCACAGTCCATTTTTTCTATCCTTTCATTATTAATCTGTTTGTTTCTTGGCCGGACATGTGGCTCACACCTGTATTCTTAGCACTCTGGGAGGCCAAGGCAGGTGAATTGCTTGAACTTAGGAGTTTGCAAGGCACGATCTCAATAAATAAGTAAAATACAATAAAAAAATAAAAGAATAAAAGATTCTACTTGTTTCATTGCATTTAAGTCGTTATGTAAGAAGAAATATATATAATTGGGTCTTGTTTTTTACAATATAAAAATATTTGTGGTTTTCACACCATTTATAGTTAATATAATTATTGAAATGTTTCAGTTGAAATCTGTCTTTTTTGCTAGTCGTTCTCTTATCTTTCCTCTTAGTTACATTTTTTTCTTTTTCTGCCTTCTTTTGGATTGTGCATTTTTAATTATTCTTTTTTATGCACTTTGCTGGCTCATTAGCTATAATTACCATTTTTGTAATTGCTTTAAAGTTTATAGTACAATAATCTCTCCTTGTCCATGGTTTCCATTACCCATAGTACTTATGGTCCAAAATGTTAAATAGAAATATTCAGATTTTAAATTGTGTATTGTCCTGAGTCATTTGTGAACATTATAGAATTAAATGCTACTGCTCTCTAGTCACTTAGTAGCCATCTTGGTTATCATCTGGGAGATCACAGGAAAAACAAGGGTGAGTTTAGTAAAATAAGATTTTAAGAGAGAGACAAAGAGATAGGCACCACATTCACACAACCTTTATTGTAATATATTACTATAATCACTTTGTTTTGTTATTATTATCGTTACTCTCTTGACTAATCTAGAGATTAAACTTTATCATGAGTATGTATGTATGTATGGGAAAAGAATGTGTGGTGTATATATAGGATTCCAAAACCCACTGGAGGTCTTAGAATGTATTTCCCCGTAAGGGAGTTCTCTATAATGTGTTCCTCCTAGGTGGGAGGGACTACTGTACACATCTTTATCACATCATAGTCTTCCCTAAAGTGATTTATGTCATTTCACACAAATTATGAAAATTTTATAACAGCATATTTCATTATCTCCTCTCTTAGTTTTTATTAAATCAAATATATATATATTTTATAATATATATTTAATTAAAATGTATGTTACAAAATTTTCAATATGCTTTTATTTTTATTTAAATAATAATATTTTAAATGATAAAAATGCATATATTTATAAACATAGTTAATTCTTCTTACTCTTCATTTCTTTACATATATATCCAAATTTCCATCTGGCATATATTGCTTTGCCCGAATGACTTCATTTAACATTCCTTTTAGTTCAGGCATATAGGTGAAGAACAATATCAGCTTTTTTGTCTAAAAATGTCTGTTTTTCCTCTTCCTAGTGAGATATATTTTCATTGGGCATACACTTTCAGGTGGATAATAATTTTTTGCTCTTAGTATTGTCAAGATACTGCTCAACCATCTTCTAGCTTACGCTTTCTAAAGTGAAAGATTCTGCCATTATTTTCTTATTTTCTCTTTTTATAATGTGACCTTTCTCTCTGGCTGCTTTTCAGAGATTAAAAACCTTAAAAGATTTTATTCATTTTGATCACTATGTCCCTTGGTGTGGTTTTCTTCACGTCTTTGAGTTTGCATTTTCTCGCACTTACTGGATATGTGTATTTGTAATTATTTTGAATATTATTTGCTCATTTTTTGTCTCTTTATATCTTTTCTCTCCTTTGGAGATGTCAATTATGTGTATCTTCAGCTGTTCCACAGTTCAATAATGCTCTTCTAAATATTATTTCATCACTATTTTTCACTTTTTTTCTAAGAAGGAAAGAGAAATTTATTACTTTTGATAATTTCTATTACTTTTATACTTTACCACTGTTAAAGAATAAAGGAAGAAAAAAATCTGTGTGAGCATCCTAGACTGGGTTGTGGTATTAGGAAAATTTGATAAAGCTTTTTTGGGAGTACTTAATCTAAAGTCAGCTGTTAGAGGAACCCTTTTTTTTTCCACAAACAGTTCTTCCTTACTAAGCTGCCATGTTCAGTAGACTGGAAGCAGCCCATGATAATGTGACCTGGTTAAAAAGTAACGCTTTATTTCATAATGAAGCCCCTGGAGCTCTGGTTAGTCAGGACTGCCCACAGGTACCATATATATTTTAGCCATTCTGAAATGACTCTCCTAATAGTCTAGAATAGAGGAAATAAGTAGATACATTTTGGATAATAGAGGGTTTTGTCAAAATTAAAAAAAAATAAAACATAGACAGGAAGAAGTATAGATTATATTCTTATTGGATTTGCAGTAATAAGAACTAACATTTTAAAATATATATTAATATGAATATAAAAATACATACAGGTATGTATGCGTGTGAAATACACATAAACATAGAGGCACATTACACTATGTTAACCCCCCCATATATTTCCTAGAAACATAAAGCATCCCTAACATAGTGATCTTGCTTTATAAGTATTATTTTTGACTAAAAGGAACATGACTGCTTGGGTAATCCATTTACTATAGGACTTGGGCTGGGAACATTCAATAGGAATGTGGAATATGTTGTTGGGCTAGAAGTATGGAAGTATTAAATAGTTATATACATTATATATGTGAATATGTATCCATATACATGCATTTAATGTATATAAATCTCATGAATATACATGTACTCTATATATATAAAAAAGTATATACATAATATGTAGGGTAGACATAATGTTAAATTGCACATGAATATTCTGTCTACCCTGCATTATATGTATTCATATACAATTCACATACAATATTTATTTTATATACACTCAAAGAGCCAGGTTATTGGGGCTCCCACTGGGCAAATCTATGAGAGAACAAATAGTGAAATTAATAATAACAGTAATGGATTGTGACTCACTGAATAAAATAAGTATGTGGCCATACTAATATTATTAACTAATAATTACCATAAATGTAGCAGAGATAAGGAATCTCATCTTGAAAGTATAAAAACAATAGTGAAATGTAGGAGAAATTAAGGGGTTAGGAAGCCATCATTTGACAACCATAACAATAATACCTGATTTATGTAAAATCACCAAAAAACTATGGGTGTGAGATGGGTATCAGAATATTGCCCAATATTAAAGTTCCACATTTTGCCATATACAATGTACAATTTTTTGCCCAATTTTTTTTTTTTTTTTTTTTGGAAAAAATGAGGATGTTCATTACACAAAGGCAGTAGGGCTTGGGAGAGGGGTGGGGGGGTTGGGAGGCTGGGGGAGTTGGAGCCCAGAGCCACCTTACCAAGGACCCTTGACCTGCCAGGCATACAAGGGGAGTGAGGAGTTTCAGTTCAGAGGAAGTTCAGAGGATCCAGGATCTGATGGGAATGAGCCAGCCCAGGCAAGAGCAGAAGCCAGAGGGCCAGCTCTCCATAGACCAGGAGCCCTTCACAAGCTCCTGAGACACATGCAGCTGCCCATTGGCCAGTGATCTCAGAAGCTCCAGACCCTGCTGGCCAAAAACAGCCTTCTCAGCCATGGCCCTTGATATGCTAGGAGGGGAGAGTTTTCCTAGGAGAGGGAAGAGAAAGGCTTCACAGAGTAGGTTTTGCTTTGGAGGGCTGTGGGATCTACATGTTTACCACCAGGGAGTATTAATCCCCAAATGTATCTCTTCCAACAGAGAGCCAGCCACTTTCTTGAGAGGCATTTTCTCAAAAGTTTGGGCCAAAAATGTCAGTGCACATTGCATACAAGATCACATTGATATATTTTCACAAAATAATCACTTATTCTAAAGAAAAACATATGATTTTTCTGTAGAGGAGACCGGTGAAAGCCTCACTTGCCAAGTTATCAAAATTGACCTCAGTGCAAAGGGTCAAATTGAAACTGTGTGTTGCCTATTAGGACGCGGTGAGAAAAACATGACTTCTGTGACATTTCTGCCAAAGATAAGTGAGTTGAATCTATTGATGAGGATCAATGGAAAAATTAAATTAAGGGACACATTAAAAGGCCTTGTCTACACTACTCAAGTATGACAAAGTCATAAAAGACAAAATAAGACCCAATCACAGTTAAATAAAAATGGAGGCAGAAGACAACCTCGTCTGGTTCCAGTTCTAAGTGGAAAAAGCTTTCAGTTTTACTACATTCAGTAAAGTACTAGCTGTGGGTTTCTCATAGATGATTTTGATCAGTTTAAGAAATGTGCCACCTATGCCTATACTCTGGTGTTCTAATTAGAAGAGGATGCTGGATTTTATCGAATGCTTTTTTCTGCATCTATTGAGAGAATCATATGGTCTTTGTTTTTGCTTCTGTTGATATGGTGAATTATGTTTATGGACTTGTGTATGTTAAACCAGCCTTGCATCCCTGGGATGAAACCTACTTGATCACGATACATGACTTTTTTTGATGATAAGCTGTAATCTATTGACTAGGATTTTGTTGAGAATTTTTGCATCTATATTCATTAGTGAAATTGATCTGAAGTTCTCCTTTTTAGTTGGGTCTTTTCCTGGTTTTGGTATCAGGGTGATGTTTGCTTCCTAGAACATGTTGGGGCAGATTCCTCCCTCCTCAATATTCTGGAATAATGTCTGCAGTATAGGAATAAGATCTTCTTTGAAGGTTTGATAGAATCCTGGTGTGAAGCCAATCCAAATCAGGGTGTTTTTGAGGGGGGGAAATATTTTTATTGTTTCTTTGATCTCAGTGCTTGAAATTGATCCATTCAGGAGATGTATTTTTTTCTGGCTAAGTCTAAGGAGAGGGTGTAATTCCAAATATTGATCAATTTCCTTCACATTGTCAAATTTATGAGCATAGAGGTTCTGGTAGTATTCAGAGATAATCTTTTGCATCTCTGTGGCATCAGTGGTTACTTCCCCTTTATCATTTCTGATTGAGGTTACTAGAGATTTTGCTTTTCTATTTCTAGTTATTCTGTGAAAGGTTTACCTATTTTATTTATTTTTTCAAAAAAATCAATTCCTTGTTTTGTTAATTTTCTGAATTATTCTTTTGTTTTCAATTTCATTAATCTATGATTTAACATCGGATATTTCTTTTCTTCTGCACAGTTAGAGATGAAGGAAGTTAAAGAAACACTAAAATGGGATTTGATACATGATTCAAATTTCATTTTACTATAAAGAACATTATTTCTACAATCGCAGAAACTGAATAAGATTTACAGATTAGATATCAGTAGTGCCTCATTTTTAATATTTCTGATTTTGGTAATCAACTCTAGTGATATAGGGGAATACATTTGTTTTTAGGAAAAAACAGGGTAACTGGGCATCATACTTGCTACTTAATCTCCAATGATTTAAAAATATGAGAAACAGACAGTGAGAGATACTATAAAGGACATATGATAAAGTGTTACCGGTGGGAGATTCTGAGTGTATAATCCCTGTCTGATTCTTGTAACTTTCTGTAAATTTGAAATTAAGCTAAAATGCAAGCACTTTCAAAAAGTAAAACTCAAGTGCTATATGCTTTAAATTAACCAATGACATTTGAATTCCCATAGGAAAACTTTGTTCTATAAGATTGGAAACAGAAGGTTTATTTAATAGACACGTAAAAAAAGAAAGAGTTATAGTTAGTTGAATCACGTTGGGTCCTTGCAATTTTTTGACCACACCATATGCTTATCCGTGTGCTCAGGTTGTTGTTCTAGGATGTGGAAGTGGTGGATGCTGATCCCAATAACATTTGCTTTCCATTTAGAAGCATTTTGATCTGAAAGACACACGAGCACACCAATGGGCTGGCTATTCATTAGTAGATGAAAATGACTTATAAAAAAGATAATGTTTGTGAAGTTGTGAAGACCAGTTAGGTTTTTGCTAGTACACTTCTAAAATGAATTATGGAAGTTGCTTTTGAATAAGAACTTCCCTTTTTTATTATTTGGGATTCTTTGAGGGTATGAAAAATTAGGTGACACTGATTGCATTTGTTAGGTAAAGTCTCCTCTTATAACTGTGCCCCACCCCCAAGAGGTGTGTCATAAAACATGACCCCCAGCCCTTCCCTCCTCCCTTCTCCCTTCTCTCATTCCCTGACCCCACCATGTAGTAGATCAATGGCCTTCATAGTTGAGTACATTGGATTCTTAATTCTCCATTCTTGTGATGCTTTCCAACTCAATCCAGGTTAATACAAAAGATGTAAAGTCTCCATCTTTTTTAATGGCTGAATAAACACTTAAAAAAAAAATTAGGGCCAGGCATGGTGGCTCACACCTGTAATCTTAGCACTCTGGGAGGCCAAAGTGGGTGGACTGCCTAAGCCGGGAGTTTGGAGACCAGCCTGAGGAAGAGCAAGATCCTGCCTCTAAAAATAGCTGGTTTGTGATAGGTGCCTGTAGTCCCAGCTACTTGGGTAGCTGAGGCAAGAGACTCACTTGAGCCCAAGAGCATGAGGTTGCTGTGAGCTATGAAGATATGGCCCTCTACTGAGCATGACAAAGTGAGATTCTGTCTCAAAAAAAAAACAAACAAAAAAACCATTTTATTGGAAAATTAATTTCTGAAAAAATATTTTTCTGTAAAATGATGTCTTAATTGAGTATGTGGCATTATTTTACATTTTAATGAAAATTTATATGCATTCCCTTTAAGTATATATATTACTGAGAAAAAGGAAACTTGAATTTTTTTATGGGAAACAATAAGAGAAATATCCATTCATATTCCATGTAGTAATTACTGATATTTACTAAATGCTTCTAGAATCTTGACTATGAGGAAAAAATACTCCAAAATAAATGATAACTCACTGAAAAATCTTTAAAGTGATTACTTTAAAAGTGTTTTACTTTGTTATCTCATTTGAATAATTTGAAAACTGAAAGTGTTAGAGCCTTTCAGGTTGAAAAGAATTATACTTTGCTTTTATTTCTTTTAACTAAAGAAACTTTGCAGGACAGTATACCATATGGATACAATGCAAGGTTAAATTGTAAATTCATGTAAATATTTGCATGAGGATCATTTATATGCTAGAATTGTATAAGCCTGTGTTTATTCCTTGACAAACAATGTTAAGAACTTTTCAAGCTGGCTGTGTCCCTTTGCTTTCCTGTGGCTCAGCAAATTAAGAGATAGGCTTTTTGGGGAATTAACTGAATTGATTTCAGTTCTAATTTAAAATTGTCTATTAGACAGCTCTCCTGTGTACTAGTGTTTCTGTCAAATTCTAAGTTCTGATTTTCATTTGACCAAATGCCATCAGCATAGTTGTGATTTCAACAGATAAGATATGAGAAAGAGGAGGTTGGGGATGACAATCCTGAGTTGTGTTGATTAATTCATTTGATATTTCTGCATAGAAATTCAAATATGGAGATGAATATGTCTATTTTCAATGGAGGAGAGACATCAGGGCTAGAGATAGAGATTCTGTGTCTACCTGTTCATTCATTGAGTAAATACATTTACTTTTATTTATTGTTTCTTATGCGCCAAAACTTCTCTGTATGTTATAACTACGAAAGCTGACACATAAAGCCAATGAGTATAAGAAATTTCCAAAGAAACAACAATGCTGGAAGAAAGAAAAGGAGAGTAGGTCTAAGGACTAATGTCTGTAATGTAACTACAGTTACCTGCCACAGAATAACATTTTGGTCAATATTAAACCCCACATAGGACAGTTCCCATAAGATTTTAACACCAAATAAAGGATGTCTTTCCAAAAGGAACATATTAGTTTACATTCTCACCAGCAGTGTAGGAGTGTTCCCTTTTCTCCACATCCACACCAGCATCTCTGGTTTTGGGATTTTGTGATATGGGCTAATCTTACTGGAGTTAGATGATATCTCAAAGTAGTTTTGATTTGCATTTCTCTGATGATCGACCAAAAATTGCATTACAGCAAAGATATTTGTATCAGAATGTTTATTGCAGCCCAATTCATAATTGCTATGTCATGGAAGAAGCCCAAGTGCCCATCGATCCATGAATGGATCAACAAACTGTGGTATATGTACACCATGGGATACTATGCAGCCATAAAGAAAGATGGAGACTTTACGTCCTTCATGTTCACATGGATGGAGCTGGAAAATGTTCTTCTTAGCAAAGTATCACAGGAATGGAAGAAAAAGTATCCAATGTACACACCCCTATTATGAAATTAATTTAAACTTTTTATATGAAAGCTATAACCTAATAACAACCTAAGAATACGGGGAGGGGGGAGGGAGAGGAGAGGAGGGAGGGGCATTGGAGGGTTCACTTCTGTGGTTTATCTTACATGGGTACAAGTGAATCTTTCTATGAGTAGAATATGAACATTTTAACACAATAACTAAGAAAATGACATGAAGGCTATGTTAACCAGTTTGATGGAAGTGTTTCAGATTGTGTGTGAAAACACCACACTGTACCCCAGAAGTGCATTAATGTACACAGTTACCATTCAATAAAAAAAAAAAAGATTTTAACACCATATTATTGCTGTAGCTTTTCTATGTTTAACTACATTTAGATACACAAATACTAACTCTGTGTTCCAACTTTCTCCAGTACTCAGTACAGTGACAGTGTTGTATGGGTCTGTAGCCACGGAGCCTTTGGTGATACTTTATAGCCTACGTGTGTATTAGGTTACTCAGTCTAGGTTTGTGTAAGTACACTCTTGTGATGTTTGCACAATAATGAACTTGCCTGATGTCGTATTTCTCTATTTCCTGACTATGAAGTGATGCGTGATTGCATACCTAAGATTTGAATAAAGATGGAAAGGGCCTTAGATGGTGTTAGAGCACTCTCAGAGAAACAGAGACAAAGAAGAGATAAAGGAAACAATAATAACAATGAACCCCTCCATACCATGGAAATCTTAAGTGAGATTCCACCACAGCACTAAATGCTTTATAGAGTCCTATAGTGAGTGAACAGTTGGGGATGTAAGAAAAAGCTGCATCTTTGCCAAATAGCAGTAGTTCAATTAATGAGTTTTACAAAGTTAGCAGAGTGCTGGGAACCAAAGCAAAGTTTCAAACATTTAAGGAAGGAAAACTCTGTGATACACAGGGAACTGAGGATAAGTTATTCTTCAAAAGAGTTTGGCTTTAGCGAGGACCTCGCATAGTGTACTGCATAATGGCTGCACCAGTTTGCCTTCACACCAACAGTGCATTAAGATTCACTTTCCTAAGTCAACTAAGCCAGAGAGAAAAACAAAATATTGCATTATCTTAGTTAGTATATGGATTCTAAAGACAATGAGGAGCTGTTAGCCAATGTCACCAAGTCTCAGTTATACAGGATGAAGACGTTTTAGAGCGTTTTGTGCTGCATTTGTATCATGTGTTTGTAATTTGCTAAAAGAGTCGATGTTTAGTGCTCTCACCTCTTCCTCAAAATAGCGGAAACAAAAGATGGGAAAGCATTCAGATTACTGGTAGATTCCAAAAAAATCTAAAGCTAGATAGAAACATACCAGACAGAATGGCCAGAGTTTGGAATAGGTCCAGACCTAAGAAAGGCTCTGAGTACTGGGTATCACCAGGCAGGAGCTGATTCAGATGGCAACTTTAAGAAGCACTGAGTACCAAACCCTGGCCTCATTCCATTAGGTTTTACACATATCCATTCTAAGGATCAAAGGAAACCCCGGTAAGGCTGATCCCGAGGCAATGGCTATGGAAAGATCACAAATGTGAAGAGAAATGAGGTTCCTGCTGAGAAGACTAGAAGAGGTTATTTGTACCCTAGAAGAATATTAGACACTGGCTCATTTAATAAACAATGGAGTTGTGTGTGCAGATTTTTTTGAGTTTATCTTTCAACCCATGCTATACTGGATCAGGGTTTAGAGGTTTCAGAGTAGACGTCAATTCAACTTGTTTCCTAAGACCATACTGTCTTATACTTTCCTTTAAAAGATGAAAACTTCCTTGGTTAGGTATGATCATTACATTAGATGTCATGATATCTGTACTATGTGCAGGTAAGGCAAACATGTAAATGTGTATAATTTTGTATAAAAATTTAAAAATTAAAGCTATTTAGTAAGGAAGGAAAGGAGAAAGTTGACAGTAGCTTAAGAGGAAGAGATTAGTGGAAGGAAGGTGGGGAATTGATTTAACTAGAAAGGCTTATGAGGAATCTATTACTATGGCAGCTGTTTGATGTAGTGGTTGATTCCCAATTTGAGAGCAAAGTGAAATGTACTTTTAGAGAAAACTGGGGAATTTGGTGGGATATAAGGATTTATCACTTATAATGCTCAATATGTAATCTGGACAGAACTGTTCAAGTAAAAAACATAATAAACATAATATGATCATTAAAAAATAAGAATTTCTATCATTAAAGGATACAATAATTATGAGAAGATATTCAACTTATGTATCTGGTAAGAGTTTAATAAAAAGAAAGACCCCAAATCATTAAGAATTAGATTTAAAAGCCAATAGGAAAGAATGAAAGATGTAAGCAGATATTTCACAGGAGATAAAACATTAATGGCATGTAAATATATACAAGAGATCTGAATAGGGCGCCGCCTGTGGCTCAAAGGAGTAGGGCTCCAGTCGCATATACTGGAGGTGGTGGGTTCAAACCCAACTCCAGCCAAGAAACTGTTAAAAAAAAAATAAAAAATAAAAAAAGACATCTGAATAGTCAAAAAAAAAAATACAAAGCACAGTCAAAATAATGTACATGTACAAATTCCACAGGACTACCAAAAATTAAAAAGCCTGATAATACCACTTTTTGTTGAACATTGTAGCAAGAGGAATGCTTATCTACTACTCTTGGGAGGATAGATTAACACAATTACTTTGGAAATAATACCTAGCGAAGTTGGAGGTGCACATACATAAAACCTGGCAATGCTATTGCAAGGCCTATAATTGAGAATCTTTTCCAAATGTGCACCAGGAGATATTAAAAATCATTCATAGTGCATTGCTTGGAATTACAGGAAAAATGAAAGCAACCTTAATGCCTACAAGCAGGGAATGATAAAATAAATTATGGTACGCTAGAATATAATATGAAGTACAGCAATACACATTAACAAGTCTTGAGCTCAGAAGAGTAATGTTGAATGAATAAAGCAATTAGGAGAAGAAAAATGGACAGTATTATTCCATTTCTCTAAGTTCCAAGTTATAAAAATATTTTTTTAGAAATGTATACGTAGTTGGTAAATCTATAAAGTGACACGAGGGAACAATAAACCCTAATTTAGAGTAAGAGTCAACTCTGCATAAGGAAAGGTGGAAATATCATAGGATGGAACATAAAAGAATCTCAAAAGTCTGGTCCGGAGTCTATTTCCTAATCTCTGTGGTAGACACTTGGGTATTATTTATGTGACATTTTATGAAATTTTCACAGGTATTATATGTTATTGAATATTTAATAGAATTAATTTTAAGGTACAATAATAGAGAAATCCAGACCACATTTGTAAGTGTCCATAAATTTCAGTGCAAGTCATTTAGAAAGATGTGATCTTCCCTGTACAAATTATTGTCACCCTTTCTGATGACTCTCTCTCTTTTTTTTTTTTTTTTTTTTTTTGAGACAGCCTCAAGCTGTCCCCCTGGGTAGAGTGCTGTGGCATCACAGCTCACAGCAACCTCCAACTCCTGGGCTCAAGCCAGTCTCCTGCCTCAGCCTCCCAAGTAGCTGGGACCACAGGCGCCTGCCACAACACCCAGCTATTTTTTGGTTGTAGCCATCATTGTTGTTTGGCAGACCCAGGCTGGATTTGAACCCGCCACCTTAGGTGTATGTGGCTGGTGCCTTAGCCACTTGAGCCACAGGCACCGAGCCCTAATGACTCTCAAGTACATGTTTCTGTCATAATAATATTTTACTGAACACTTTTTTTCCTACTTGAGAAACCATGTAGATGCAGATAAAACATGGAAAAAGACATACTAGAAATTTATGAGCATAAAACTTATTGAAGGCTCTACATGCAGTATAATATTATACATAGTTAGCATTAAATTGGACAATCTGTGTTCGAATATCAGTTCTCACAGTATCTGGTGGTCGTATTCACAGGGAACTCTTTCTCTTTCTTTTTCTTTTTTTTCAGTTTGCCAATATCTACAACAGGGATAACAGGAGTAGTCACACAAGACTGTTCTGCTTTTTGGAAGAGGTAGGTAGCAGTTGAGAAGGGGAGGGAAGAAAATGTACATGAAATATGGAAAACATGGTTCCTGAGGATAGATGGCCAGCTCTATTTTAATAAACTCATGATAAAAAAACTAAAATGTTTTGCTTATAGAGTTTACACTATATTTGTGGTCTGGAATTTTAAAACACACCATGTAATAGGAAAGAGATGAGAATGAACAATTCCTAGAGACCTCTAAAAAGAGTGACTCACTTGTGGCACTCCACAATCATTTAGCATTAACACTAAAATAATTTTTGTATTAAAAATATTGTGTACATATATATGTCCATATTGTGTACAGAAATTATCAGTGACAGAAACTGATCATTTCAGTCAACAGAAAATAAAAGGGAGTTTAGGTTTACTGAAGGAAAGTACATATTTGGCTTAATCTACATCCAAAATGAGGACTAGGATACATATACTCATAGCATTTTTTTGGAATTAGTAAATACATTTTTTAGAAAGTGTAATACATGTAAAAGGCAATATTTTATTGTGAAAGAGAAAGAATTTACAATATAATTTTAGAAATAATATTTATATGATATAGAAAATAATGAAGCCAAATTAGAGTTTCTTATTTGGGTAATGCCCTGTTTTATAAAACTGTTGCAAGAATGAAAAACTAAAATAAGACCTTATATGAAGGTCTCAAAGTTGACACATAAAAATCGATCTGCTATTTTGCTGTTAGTGGGAAATAAGAGTGCCTCCCCTCCATAGCATCCCTCCCCTCCCAACCATGTTTGTTGAACATCATCTCGTAAACTTGAAAAACCAAGGATAATGATATTACTTCTCTATGATTTCCTCTTGTTCAAAATGCCATGGCTCCCTGTAAAGAGTATGTCATGGAGTTAAAACATAGCGAGGCAGTTTCATTACTAACCTGAAATGGATAAAAGTTTCCAAGCAAAAATTGTACTAAAAATATAGGTCAGAAAGTTGAGAGTTTGATGGGTCAGTTTTGACTGCAGATCATAGCTCAAGAAAATAATACTTGGTTTCTCTACTAGAAGGGTGCCTTAGCACCTTGTGAGGCAGAATAGTGACACCAGCTGAGTGCTAGAGGAAAGTGATAATAAAACTGAGATGAAGAGGGACCAAAATATAACCTGCCTTCCTTGGGAAAATGAAGCCTGCATGGGCATGAAGGTACAATTACACAGTCTTGGGTCTCCTAATTTTTGTATACTATGTGTTTCCATCAGTTAAAGACTTTCAGTGTGTACCTTTTAAAAGTATGTATATTTATCTATACATTATAGATGCATTATACTAACGTACTATATTACTACAAGTTTCACAATCTAAAACAAAACAGAATGTTGTGAAGGATGAAATAAAAATAAATATAAACAAATGGCAAATGTTTTTCTTCCACAATTGTTTATGTTCATGTTTAGTGTCTTTATGTCATATTGACTTTGTACCTTCATTGCAACAACAACCGTAATAGGAATAGTTTGGCATAGTAAATTTCTGTTTGATCTCCTAAGATAAATTCCACATAAAATTAGAGTAGGAAGATTATAGACGTATAAATGACATTTTGGAACAATAGTGGTGACAGGTCGTGCATATCTTGTTCTAAAATTGGACGATATCTTTTAGTTGGAGATTCAAGTTCTTATAATTTTAAAAAAGTCTTGAAAGTGGATTTAAACTGAGTCAATTAAACTAGGTTGTTCTTAATTTTTTATTTTATTTTAGTGTATCTTAGTTTTCATCAGAAATCATCTTTTGCAATAAACTCAAATTAGAAATCCTTGCATGGGATGAACATGAGTTGAAAAGCAGTTGATAACTATATAATACACATTGATATCATTTTGTTTCTTGAGTGTTGAATGAGTAGGAAGTATAAAAATTAAATATTCTTTGTCTGTTCTTGCCATGTATAACCAAAAATGCAGAACTTTTGAAATAAGAAACTATTGCTCCTCTCTCTCTCAGGAAATATCTCTTTGAAATGAAGTAAAGGTCAAGTCGCATGAACAGTGCCCTGAAGTCTCCAACCTTTATTAAAAAGCTCTCAAGCCTCGTTTGGGCTACTCTTTCCTTATTAACCTCTCTGAGGCCAATACTGCATTAATATCACAACATTTAACACCCATAAGATTGTGGAACATAGATGTCCAAGGAAGCGGTGATTTTGCTATATTTGTAAAGAGGCCAATATCATCTTCCCTCTTACTGTTCATATTTTGCACCACCTTTTTGCTGACACAGTTGTGTGTTAATTATTGAAAATTAAACCTTTCTAGCTATTCATAGAACATGTGATCTACCTCCTAAATCTGAATTGTATTTTAACAGTATGTTTATGTCAGAAGATGAGAATGACATTTGGGTTTTGACTAAGAAAATTTTCTTCCAAAAGAAAAACCAAGCAGAGCTTAAATAAACAAATAAGATAACTAGGTTAACAGATTTCTGAATCAAACAGGATGTAAAAGCAATACAGATATCTAATTTATCTAACTAAATTAATTATTCTTAGATTCCCTCAAATGTCCATGTTTCTTTGCTGGTAAGTACATGGTGAATTTGTTTGGTCTTCTATGGTGTTTTGGAGACTCAGCATTTTGAAAGCAGGTGTGACGTGGTTATTGGAAACACAATCATCACCTTAATAATTGAGATCTTATCCATGCTACTCAAAAGACCTGTTCTGCTGAAAACAGAATGGAAGGATAACAATCCTAATATTTAGCATTTCTTGAGTTCCGGCTATTATGCCTAGTCTAATGATCATCTTATTGAATCTTCCCACTGCGCTGTAGTCAGGGGCTATCATTTCCCTTCTTTAAAATGAAAAAAATCCAGGTTTGAAAGCCTAATTTGCCTAAATTTACACATCTAATTGATATTAAAACAATGAAAGCCAGTCCTATTATCAAGCTAATTTAGTTAATGTCTCCAACTATACCAAAATGGTTACAAAAATTCAACTTTTGTGGTTGTATGTTTATTTTCAATTATGTTTTAAAGACCCCTTTGAAAGTACAGATTAAAAAAACTATATAATGCCACCTGTTTTTGTTTCTGAAGAATTAGAAAAAAACACATGGTCTAGACTATTAATTTCTCACCTACTACTGCTGGAAAAAAAAAATCTGTACATCAATGTGGAGAGTAACAACAAAGTTTTCAGAGAGACAGAGGTGTGGCTTTTCCTTTAAATAAATCATTTGTGTCTGCAACATACTATGCATCTAAATGCTTTAATGTATTAGAATAATTGCATTAACGTCTATATGCATTATTATTTTTCCTGAGTAGAATGTATAAGTATATGTAACTCTTGATTATATTTTCACATAGAGTAGATGATTCACATAATATTTTGGGAAAGTGTATTAATTCATTTCTATTCCCAGTCATATGTAGTAATGGCTGGTGGATACCAGCAAAGAACTACTAACTTATTCTATTGTTATGACACTATAATATCATATTTTCATACATTTGACATTCTGAAAATGTTTAGTAAATGGATGAATTAAATATTACTAATTTGAATAATCAAATATTTTCTTTCCTTGACTATGCTATTGGTTATCACTTCTGATTGACTTTAACCAACCCCACTGTTCTCTCTGTTGGAAATTCTACTTTTATTTTGACATTAGGAAAACTAACTCCACTTACCTTATCCCCTAATTATTTATTCATTTCTTGTTTTCTTTTTGAGGCAGCATCTCTCTCTGTCACCCCAGCTGGAGGGCAGTGGTGTCATCGTAGTTCGCTACAACCTCAGATTCCTGGGCTCAAGGGATCCTCCTGTCTCAGTCTCCCACCCTCACTCACCAGCTAAATTCAATTATATTGTTGTGTGACTTATATTTATAATTTAAAAACGTTTCCCAGGTGTTTGTTTTTTGAGTTTTCTAGCTTGACATAATTTATATCAATAATTTAACTTAATAGAGGTATCTGATATATATTCTATACATGACGTTCTATACATACTCATCATGTTTGCACTTCAAGTGCACACACATACAAAATATTACAGAGTAAGCTTAATCTTTAAAGCTATTTATTTTATTTAAAATAATTTCCACAGTTTTTCAAGACTGTACTATAACATGAGAACTAAGAGCATCTTTGCTTTTCTGATCATATTAAATGGACTTTTATCTTTCTTGATTTGTACTCACCTTTGTTTTCTCGAACACACGTAACATACATGCTCCATAGTTATGTTTCCCTTTCAGGTTAGATCTTTTGCAGGGAGCACCGTGAGTAGTGATATATCACTATGCCCTAATTTCGGTTACACTGTCATCTCTACTCCCACCATTACACAATCAGAAAATATTTATGGACTATCTACTGGGAAGAGACAATGAAAAGAGGCTGTAAGGGGGATGGAAGGGAAGACTGGCCTGCCGAACAAGGAAGCCTGGAGGGTCCATAGAAACATTACTGGGACACTGTGATCAGCACTCAGCATCCTGACCAAAAAGAGAAAAGAACATGGGAATGAAATAACCTATGTAATCAATGACCAATGG
The DNA here is from genome assembly GCF_000181295.1 of Otolemur garnettii. NCBI lineage: Eukaryota > Metazoa > Chordata > Mammalia > Primates > Galagidae > Otolemur > Otolemur garnettii. Next base: position 12,144,090 of record NW_003852430.1, on the reverse strand, counting down.
AAAAGGACAATAATTGATGACCAATAGAAAAGGATGATAAGGCCTGGAGGCACAGGCGGACCAATGAAAGAGTCACAAATAATTTCAAAAACAAAGAAAGAGGGTATCTATTCTTCAATGCTGCCTTTGGGTCTCTGTCTCTCTGCCACTTCTCTCTTGTGAGAAGGACCCACTTCCAACTCTTCGTAAGTGCTTTCAGCTTTCTCCTTGTTTTTAAATAAAATTCCTCTTTGCTATACTAAAGCCTGTGCATCCTCACTTCTGCTTTCTCAACACGCTGCATGTGCTGCTCCAGTTTTACTTTGGGTTTATACACACAGTGGTTTTCTATTAGTTCATGCCTTGGTTGAACTTTCTAATTCTGCAAATTAATTGAAACAATCCAGATGAGTTTGGGGGACACCCCACCTCCAACATCTACTATGTGGGAGAAGCTGATATTCTTAATGATTGAGATATATTAACAAACACAACAGACAATAGCCTCTGCCTTCTCTGCTTCCATAGTCAATAAACACAATAAATTTATAAATTATATAGCTAAAAATAATTTTACAAAATAAATGCTATTAAAAAGCATTTACTTATTTGATTTATTATTCAAATCTTGATAAAATTTTTCTTCTTTTCTGAAAAGTTTTTTTGGGGGAGACAGTCTCACTTGGTCACCCTTGATAGAGTGCCATGGTATCTTAGCTCACAACAACCTCAAATTCTTGGGCTCAAGTGTTTTTCTTGCCTCAGTCTTACAGCCTACACAATACCCAGTTATTTTTTAGAGATGGGGTCTCACTCTGGCTCATGCTGGTCTCAAACTTGTGAGCTCAGGCAGTGCACCTGGCTTGGTCTTCCAAGCATAGGGATTAAAAGCATGAGCCACTGTGTGTGGCTTGACAAGTTTTTTCTTGATAATTATAAAATAAATTAATTTCCTTTTTAGTGAATGTGATTGTGGTCATTATCTGAATCAAATTGTTTAGCATAGAATTCTGGGTTTGCAGATTTTTTTTTCTCAAAGGACTGCAGGTCATTGTTTATTTATGTATTATAAGAACAAATGGCATGAGGTCAGACTACCTGAGGTCAAATTCCATCTCCTAGAGAAAATTATTTAATCTATGTTTACCTCAGTTTCCTTATTCACACATTGGAGGTGGCATTGATCCAAGATTAGTGTTTTCATCAGTTTCTGCTGATGATATAATAAAATATCTTAGATTGGGTAATTGATAAACTACGTAAGTTTATTTCTCACAATCTTGAAGGCTAAGAGGTCCAAAATGAAAGTCCTAGAATACTCAGTGCCTGACTAGGCCTCACTCTGCCTCACACTTGGCACTTTCTGGCTGTTTTCTCATGTAGAGGAAGGAGAACACAGCTCCTTCAACCTTTCTGAAAGGGCACTAATCCCACAAATGAGGGATGCTCCCTGGAGACTTAATCACCTCCTACAGGCCCTACTTCTTAATACTATCACATCTGAAGATTAAATCCCAACATATGAATTTAAGGGGAGAGGGCACTAACATTTAAACCATAGCAATTACAAGAATTCTGTGAAGAGTAAATGAAACAGGGTATATTAAGTAAAAATTCAGTCATCACAATCTACTATTGTTATTATGGTTCTTAGAGGAGCATTTTTAAAAGTGTAAAAGTTATCAGCTTTGAAATATGATAAATCTGTAAAGAATCCCAGCTGTGATCTTTCCTACTTGCATACCCTGGGAAAAATATTTAATCCCTTAGAGTAAATTCTTTACCTGTGTTTTAAAAATATTGGGGACTTTTTAGAATACTAACTTAGATAACATATATAAAATGCCTAATGGTGCTAGCCACCTTATATATGCTAAATAGTGTAAGTTTTTCCTTAATCTTCCCCAAGTCCAAAGTGAATTATATATCTGATTTTAAATAAAAAACAAAAATTAAAAATATGCATAATCATAATATTAATTAGTCCAAACTTTTGGGCTACTAAGAAATTCTACTTTAGTATTGATGCTTTGCTTTTAACCAACATAGTAATTTATTTAAACCTTTTCAAAAATACTTATCCAACACTTATTACATGCCATGCAATAAATCAGGCTTTGATTATATAAATATAATTCTACACCTATAATTAAAACAAAAATAAATTTTCAATATTATATTTGCTAAAACATCAAGATAAAAATATGAATACTGTTATCAAGGGAAAGGAATTGCATAACTGTAACCATAATGAGTTTATCATTTAAAACATGTTGTAAGTTAATACACCAAGACACTGTGTTGCAGAGGAGAAGGAGATTTAATCACAGGGCAGCCAGATGAGGAAATGGGAGGAATCTTCAAATTCACCACCCCATGGAATTTGGGCCTAGGGATTTTAAAGGGTTTGGATTAGCGTAGTGAGCGTTGATTTTGTCCAAAAGTGCAGAGTCAAGTCATGGGATGGGCAGATGAAGAAACGGCATTCTCACGCTAACTGGATTCCTTTGTTGGGGGGTGGGAGAGGAGTCTCCAAACTCCTGCTGGTTGGACTCAGAAATTTGACTAGAATTCAGAATTTGAAAAACATGATTCTAACATCAGAGGTCTTATCTATAAGAGCAATGGAGATGCAAATAATTAGCCTGTAGTGCTACTATGGACTTTTGGTTATAAAGAAGTGGGCCAAACTACAGCTTGATTAAAACTTAATTATAACCATATTTCTTCCAGAACTCTTCTGGTTAACTCTATAAAAGGCAGTTTGATAGCCACGTATGGGAGGACATAAAAGTTTGTGATGATGCCAGAGTTTGTGACCTGGAAAAATAAATGCATAAAAATATTGTCAAGGGTGACAGGCTAACCATGGGCTAAGGGCAGGGGCATGGGACATCCTGTTTAGTGCAGGGAACTTTAAGAAGTCCCAGATTTCCAGACATTGGAGCTAAAGAGGAAACAGAAAGCTGTGAGATAGAGACCAGAGTCTGGGTCTTCTTAGGCATCACTTTAAAGTTCCTTACAGGAAACCAAGAGCCATAATAGTTTTAGAAGTAGGCGGAGGAATGGTCACTGCCCAGGTTTCTCCCCCAGTCTTCATGCAAAACAATATTTCTGCATATTTCGGTCACTATAAAAGTTTTGAGACAGAGTGTGTTATGTTCCATATTTTACTTCCAAGAAACACAGTCAGCAGGGGTCTTTCTAATTCCCCCGGGGAAATTTCAACATGATGGGAAAACTGGTGCTGCTGGGCAGGTTTCCTTTGTTTCTACCCACACAGATTTTACATTTCTTGATGTTTGTGTATCTCAAAACATTCATAATGACCCACATATGCTTTATGATTTGTTTTGTTGGAATTCATTCTTTCATTTAATTGACAAATATTTATTGACTGACCACCATATGCCAGTCGCAGTTCTAAGTCCTGGAGATTCAACCGGATTAAAACAGATGAAACATCTCTCTCCAGGTAGAGTTTCTACACTAGGGTGAGGAAGACCGTCACTAATCGAGAGCAATAATTAACTTATAAAATATCCAATGAGGTGATTAATACTAAGGTGAATGGTAAAAGTGGGAAAGGAGATAATGTGTGTGGAGTGTAGAAATTTAAAAAGGATGGCCAGAAAAGGCATAATTAGAAAGGAGATATTTGGGTAAAAACATCAAAAAGTTTAGCATCAAGTATTCTGCTGCTAAAACTAACACCGTAAACATTTCGTAGATGACAGGCTTACAGCATATTTCAGCACATGAATATGAGCAAACGTTCAGTTTACGTGAATCACCCGGCTGCCGCAGGTATGATAAAACAGACTAATACTGGGCAAGATTTTAGGGAAGAGAAACTAGGCAGACGTTGCTAAGAAAGTCCAAACACATAGTTATTGGCAAATTAGGGCAGAAACTGTCAGGGTGGGGAAGGAACAATGGTAAGGGAGGCAAGACAGATGTAAGAAATTCTTAGGAAATAAAATTGAGACAATTTTGTAACAAAAAGCATGTAGAGGATGATCAAGCATAAAAGCTGGGATAACTCCCACCTTTCTGGATGAAACACTAGGGTACAGATTTTAGCAAAGGAAAGCTTTGAAAGGAACTTGACAAGACTGTTAGCTTCATGAAGGTTCAGCCCACCAATTATCTAGTATATATTTAGCAATACATTCCTAATGCCTGGCATAACACCTGCCACATAGGAATCCAGTAACTATTTGTTCAATCCACGAATGACTAGACTGTGTTTCATTTGAAGTGACTGTGACTCTGAGGAGTTAGATAAGTGCAATGCTAAAGAACAGGTCCTGGAGTGAATTTATGGATTTAAAAGTCATTAAAGCCAAAGCCGTAGTAAAAACCAACCAGAATTGCAAAAGCAATTATGTTTACAGAGAGCAGTAGACAGGCTGATGAAATACCTAGACAAAAACACATGGAGGGGCAAGAACAGTACAAGTAACAACCTCTACATCCTTCATTTACATTTCACTGGTGTAAGCATTTTACAATATTTATTTTCTCTCTCTTCTCTCACTCTCTCTCTCTCTGACCTCCCTGTCTCTCTTTTTCCCCTATCCCCAGAGTAAACTGCTGACATTATGTCCCATCATCCGTCAAAACTTTAATATGCACTTAAAAGGGCGGGGCTATAAGAGTAGTATCATGCTCTAAATCGGGATATGAACACAGATGCAGTAAAATCGTCTAGTTCACAGACTATATGCAAAAAACACCAATTGTTCGAAGGATGCTATTTGAACAAAAGATTCCATTTCAGAAATGTACTGTATATATTGGGCATGTCCCTGTAGCCTCCTTCAATTTGGAAGTGTTCTTCTGGTCTCCCTGAACTTTCTTGATGTCAGCAGTTTTGACGATGACAGGCCAATAGTTTTGCAGCAGGCTCCTCAATTTGAGGTTGCCTGCGTTTTCCTTAGAGTGATTCCTCTAGCTTGCCGTCCTAGAAAATAGCAGTTGTTTATTTTTAGCTGAGGTCAAATTTATTCTACATACAACTAAACATTTTAATGAGCAGTATCTGCACCAAGAATGCTGGTCCCCATTCTCTGGGCACCACTACCAGATGCTACAACACCATCTTACAAAAATCCAGGCGGTCCGAGGGTTGGCGGGAGGCCTCCTCCATGAAAAAACAAACAAACAAACAAAAACAAGGGGCACCTCATTCTTTATTAAACAGTCCTCTGCTTGGTGTAAGGTTTAGATTTGAGTCCAGAGTTCTGAAAAAGTTGATTCTATTGTTTTTTGCCAATTTAAAATGGTTTCAATGAAAGGACTGATTCTCCTGGAACCTTATTCTGCTATTGTTCATGACATCACTCCTATAACAAACATTTCTTATTTTCTATACATTTATTTGTTTTTATGCACATATATTGACTTCTGAATCTTAAATAGAAATTCAATTCTTTTGTTTGTTTCTTTGTATAAGTGTTTCTGTTTTCCATTTGTGGAGTATTATTTGCCTTTTTGGCATTAAATTCCTTCATATTTTTTAGGTTGCTTTAGGTTGCTTCTTTTGGCATTAAATTCCTTCATATTTTTTAGGTTGCTTTAGGTTGCTTCTTTTACTTCTTTTTATTCAAATTTAGTTTCAATATCTTGGTGTAGAGCTAGGGGTGATTCACTTCTACAGTAATCCACACTTTTGCAAATGTGTTAAGTACCAGTGTGAGTCAGCTACAAATATTCAAACACAACAGAAGACTGCATTCGTACAGGGTCATGACCGTTAATATAACTCTAAAAATATTTTGTGACAATACAGTCAACCCTCTGTGTCTGTGGGTTCTATATGCATGCATTCAAAAATAGTTTTGAAAATATTTTTTAAAAATGGCTGTGTCCATACTGCACACAAACAGTATAGAATAATAATTATTTACTTAACATTTCTAACCCTTTAGGTATTATAAATAATCTAGAAATGTATAGTTAAGTATCCAGGAGCATTTGCATAGATTAGCTGCAAATATTACAATATTTCATACAAGGGCTTTGAACATTTGGGGAATTTGAGCTCCAAGATGAGTCCTGGGACCAGTTCTCCACAGATAGTGACAAATATTTACCTTTTATATTTTAGAAAAAGATCTATATTTTGGTAAATACCAAAAGTAGACCATGTATTTCCATATAACTGATTATGAAACTAGGGCAAATAAACATCCTCTAGGATGAAACACACAGTTTTGGGGCTTGCTGATAGGCATTTCTTTTTTGTTGAATAAAAGTAATATCTTTTTTATATTTCTTGATACAATGGATGAATGGAGAAAAATTCTTTTAAAAATTTAGTTCTGAATTAAATTGCTCAAATGAGAAAAGAATTGCATTTAGTTAATTTAATCAACCAAACTAACCATAAACATTACCTCAACCATGTGGTCACCAACAAAATTAGTTCAAGCAATGATGCTTATTATCCCGCACATCTACTGCTCCCTTCCACACACACCTGGCTTGAGCAACCGTGTAATGAAAGGATTCGATTTAGAGACTTAAATTATGAATTATGTGTTGAGCTAATCAGACCAGACTCCTCTTTTAATGAAAATAATAAATGATGGGAATGATAATTTCATTAGAAAAGAAAGATTTAGGGGTTAATTGGATTGAAGTAACCAAGTTTTCACTAAATTTTTGAATTCCATGTTTTTCTTTTCATGTTTATATAATTTGACCTCTATCTCCACAACTGTATCTATTTAAAAAATATCCAGAAAAATGACAATATTTCCTTTACTCTGAACATGTAGCCATGCTTTATAATGGTATCCTTTGCTATTTATTTTTGACAGCTGCCAGGCGACAGATAGCTGGCCTTTCTGGCTTACACACCCAGACTTGCTTCTCCTGTACTTTGCTCCATTGCATTGAGATCTTTTATTAACATCTAACTATACCGGCCTCATGTCTCTGGACTGCAAATAAGAATTACTCTGGGAGAGGTCTGGAATTTGTTCCATTACATACTGGAACAGGGCCAAAGTCTGACTACTTGATTTCAAGTCTAGTGACAGATTTAGTATCTGTTTTCTCAGAAGCCTAGAGCTTTGAAACATACTCAAAGTCTGCCTTATTCTCCAAGATCTGAGATATTAATATAACCTTAAATATCAGCCCTTATCTTTTGAATTTGACCTCTGATTTTATCATATTGAAAGATCATGTGAAAATTCAAATGTACCTAAAAGAAAGGAAAAACTTAAAAAAAAAATTCTTTCTGTAATTAGTTGTATCAGGATAAAACTCTTTTAACATCAAGGAGTTAGGTTGCTGGAATTATATTTGGATATAATTGTGGGTCCAATATTTTCAGGTCTATTAAGATAGGATAATTCTGAAGATAGACACCTTACAGTTAAAGAGAGAACCCTATTTTAGAGTCTCAAAGTCAAAACATAGTTATACAATCAAGTACTTTTCCTGTGTTCTGGACGCTATAATAGAAACATTATATATACATATATTATTTTAATTCATCTATATGCTAATTTTATAAAGTAGCTTTTTTCTTGCACATTTTATACCAGTGAGAAGTGATAGTTGTACACATTAAATCACTTGGCCAAGCAACATTCTCACAAATAATACACTAGCAAGAATAGGAGTAAAAGTTCATTACCTTTTTGAAGTGGGTATTCCTATACCACAGACCTCCTAATAATAAAAAGTGACATTTAAAACTTCCTTTAGATATTATAAAGAACAAAAATATGGTGAATTCATGGAATTCAGTCATTATCTCTATATAGATGAAACTTCTAAAGCCAGAAAATTGGGGCAGTATGTCTACAGACATACTGATAATATCTAATAGAAACTGACAAAACTTTATATAAGACTTCTTCCTAAACTTTATATTTTTTATTCATTTAACGTGTGGAAATGTTGAATTCATTCATTCATTCATTCATTCATTTTTTAAGAAGCTGAGTTGTATTGAAGGCTTAGCACATCCTTCAATACAGCCAGACAAACAAAACCCTGGAAACTGGAGCTGGTGATGTAGTCAGCAGAGGGCGCACTGACAGGAGACAGACACACATTCTAGGATCCCCACCAGTAGAAACTCATCTCCGTCAGCAGAGGGCGCACTGACAGGAGACAGACACACATTCTAGGATTCCCCACCAGTAGAAACTCATCTCCATCAGCAGAGGGCGCACTGACAGGAGACAGACACACATTCTAGGATCCCCGCCAGTAGAAACGCATCTCCATCAGCAGAGGGCGCACTGACAGGAGACAGATACACATTCTAGGATCCTTGCCAGTAGGAACTCATCTCTGTCAGTAGAGGGCTCATGGACAGGAGGACAGAAGCACCTTGTAGGATCCCCGCCAATAGAAAGTCATTTCCGTTTACCCTCGCGCTCACAGTTTATCATCATACTTTTCCTAAAGCTACAAATTGCAGTCTCTGATTACCAGTATTTGCCAGCACAGATTTATTTACGCTAAATAAATAAAATTTATTTATTTATTATATAAACTCGTGGTGGCTGTTTTCTGTCAGTCTAATTGTGCAATGGAGGTTGAACATTATTCTGGATGTTTCTGTGAGGCTGTTTTCAGAGATTAACATTTAAATTGGTAGACTGAGTTAAGCCAATTACTCAACAGTGTTTGGGCTTCCTTCAATCAATCGAAAGCCTGAATACAACAAAGAGGCTGACCCTTCCCTGAGTAAGAGAGAATCCTTCCACCTGACTGCCCTTGAACTACACTTTGACTTTCCCCTGTGTTTAAACTTAAACTGAAGAACATCAGTTCCTCTTGGGTTTTGCACCTACTGGCTGAGAAGGGACACTAAGAAAGGAAAACCTGCCCTGCTGAGTCAGAAATTCAGCAGGGCCCATAATAATGTGGGTACAAAGTAACCTTGGCAACCAATGACCAAGAAACAGTGGCCAATAAACAAGGGCAGTGCTACCCTGGAGGCAGAGAGGCCAATGAAAGATGTGCCACCAAGTTCAAATGCAGTGGGTATTCATACCTCCGCAGGCCTTTGCCTCGCCACTGCTCTCTTCTCCCCTCCTTCACCAGGGGGTCCACTTCCAACTGCCTCTTTGGAAGTACTCTATATTTTCTCTTTGTTCTTCCTATAAAAATCCTCTTTGTCACATTGAGATTTGTGCAGGTTAGGTTACTTTTGCTTCCTATTTGCACTGCCTATGCTGCTCCAGCTTTATTTTCAGTTTTCATTCATTTTTACTTTCCATTAACGTAGCACCACAGTTGAACTCTCTAGATCTGAGAGTAATAAGACCGAGTCAGTTGGGTTCGGGGAACCAGGACCTGCAACCCCCAACACTAGTCTTAGGACTGAAATTACACCATTGGTTCTGGTTTGTAGGCTTAGGACTCACACTGGAACTGTACCATGGGCTGATTCTCCAGCTTTTCCATTCACCCTGCAGGTCTTGGGACCCATCAGCAACCGTAAAACTACAGACAACTTGGCTCGGCACCTGTGGCTCAAGCGGCTAAGGCGCCAGCCACATACA
>NW_003852430.1:12101973-12134374 GCF_000181295.1 Otolemur garnettii | reverse complement strand
AAAAAAAAAAAAAAAAACTACAGACAACTCCTGGTAATAAGTAAGTCTCTTCATGGTATCTACATCCCGCTGATTCTGTTTCTCTGAAGAACTTTGATGAATATACAGATTGTTATGGTTTACCATTTTCTACTTTTTCTGTGCAGATTTTCAGCATCATTGTGATTAGAGTGAGCAGTCTATGTTTTTTTTTTTAAATAATTACATTAATAAAGATGTTATAATAATGGCAATATCCATAAAGTTTATATCTTTGATATTAAATCATATTATAAAAAAGGAAGTCAAGTGTGATATATTTTTATTTTTAAATTGGCTTTGCTGATCTATATTGATGCTATCTTATAACTTATCAGATATGATAGTTGGGTATTATTGCTTGCCTCACAAACTCTTTGCTTACAAAATATCTTAAAAATTGGAAGACAATAAAATATCTTTCTGTAGTCTCCTTCTTTATTAAAAAAATAGAGAAACATTTTATAAATTTCTTCATTGCATAACCATTGGCGCTACTTAATTTTAATTTCAGTAAATATTTGATGGCATGGCCTTTATGAGATATTTATGTATTCATATTTCAGGCTATATGATCTGATTTCAAAATCAACACTGATATAAACAAGCAAAAACATATACAAACACAGAACATCTAACAATGAACAAGGAATGTAGGTATACCTACTTCATTAAAATTTCCTTCTGACTTAGTTGGCAGATAACATATCAGAAGTTCTAAATGAATTACACATTTTTCATTATTTAATAGCAGAAAGCACATACGCTTCAGAGACATTTTCTGTGGGACTGCTAGCAAGGACTGCCTTTTATTGCAGGCATATTTGTGTATCAAGAATTGCACTAACTTTCTTAGAGGAAATTAGAGGTCACTCTCCTTCCTAAACCAGATGGCACTTTCATTCTTTTAATGGGAATGGCTGAAAATTACACAGCACATAGAAAGTCTGGTCAGAAGCTTTCACTAACTATTACTCTCTAATAAGCAAACATCAGCTACTACATTGATATTTCCTGCACTTATTTTGGCCTCTGGCTGACGGTGAGAGGCCTCACCTTAAGAGGATTTAAGCCAGGATTGGTAACAAGGTTCCCAGGCCTCATATAAAATACACAAGTGATTCTTAGTTTTGACTGAACTATAGAATCACCTGGCAACTTTTAGAAAACACTTAGGCTTAAGCCCTCTTCCCACATTTCTAATTTAAATAATCTGGTATTTGCTATGCAAACATATTTTTTAAAGTCTGTGAAGGTACAGACAGAGCTGAGAGCTCTTGGCACAGATGGAGGGGTAATGGGAGCTCATGTAACTTTTTCATTGTTTGAAAAGGCAGAGAGGCAGTAGCTGGTTTTCAACACATCCCTCAAACTTCACAGAGCCTAGTCTTGGTTTATATTGTTTGAGCAGACAAATTCTTTCTCCTCTTACTGATGCTATTGGACCTTAAGTATGGGGGAAAGCCTTTTCCTAAATAGGACAGTCAAAAGGATAAATCAGGAAAATGCAAAAACACAAGAATTCTCAGCATGGAATTTGCATTTTGTTATTCCTACTCTCTCTCCTGCAAATACAGCTCTCATTCTGAGTGAGGAATGACAAAAATCACAGGATACATTGACATTTGCAATACTTTGTATAGGATCAAGTGTTAACACTATTTCTGTCTCTCACAAGAAGGAAAGATTATTACATGAGGAGACCATGAGAGAAGCTGCTTTAGGGCCCTGTAAAATTTTCCTACGGATTACCAGAGTGCACAGAACAAAAGCAGGTTGAAGGAAGCTCCACCCACAGACCTGTCTCTGGCACAGGGTGGTGTCAACAGGAAAGAGAAATGGTGTTGTTTTTCACTTGCTCTACCCAGAGTGGGCGCAGGTGTCTTTTTTCCCTGATTGTGCAAAATAATATAGCAATTAGGAAAACTTACTGTGAAGGAGTTCTCCACCACTTACTAGTCTTGTTACTGTGGACTAGATAGTTAGCCTTTCTGTGCCTGAGGTTTTTTCCTTGCTAAAATGAGAGTAATTATGAATACCTAATTAGGTGATTTAGAGAACTGAATGATTATTTGCAAAATGCTTAGACTAACCCTATCTAAGAGTTAGTGACATACTACATACAAAGAATTGCTAAATAAAATAAATAAATAATAAATCACTCTCCAGGAGGAAACTCTCTAAAAGGAAGTATTTTATGTGAAATTAAAGGTCTCTAAAACATTTCATCCTCTCTATGTGATCGGAGTATCAAAATAACTGTATATGGGAGGTTTTGTCCTTCTTTAAAAGATAAATAAATGGAATATAGAGAAGTTAAGTAATTATATAAATTTCATATTTAATAATTTACAGAACTGGTAACTAATTGTCACTTGGAGTTGATTTAAGGAGTTTGCTATTGCAGAAAGTTTGGTAAATGACATAAAGACACTAGTAAACTGAGCAATTCTTTATCAAACTTGTGGTTTAACTACCACAACAAATAAGTAAGCGAGGAGATGGTTATGTTAATCAGTTAGATGTAGGCATTCCACATTGTATATCAAATCAGCACATTGTACCCCATAAATGCATTACTGTACACAGTTATGATTTCATAAATGAAAAGATTTAAAAAATTCAAATTAGCCTACCTAACACTTTCTTTTTTCCTTTTTTTTTTTACTTCTGGACACATTTTACTGAATAATTATTTCTGTTTAATTTCTGAATTAGATAGTAAGTTCCATTTGGGTTCATTTTTTTCAGTGCTCAAGAGTAGGCAATTAATAAATATCATCTAAAGGGCTATACATTATGAGTCCTCCTGTTTCTAAGCAAAGATGGATATTTTTGAAAACCTATGTAGTGTTAATTTATTGTTAAATAGAGCATTTAGACTCTATTTAGATGAATACTAAAATTGGCCATGACATGACCCTTTTAGTGTTCTCGTGAATTAACTACACCATTAGAAGATGGAAATTAAAATCATTTACTAAAGCAGGGCCTCAGACAGTTTCAGTGTTAGGGGTGCTGACCCCCTTCACAGCTGAAAATCCACAAATAAGTTTGACTCCCCAAGTGCTTTACTAATCGTGTACTGTTGACAGGAAGCCTTACCAATAACATTAATGATTGACTAACACATATTTTGTCATATGTATTATATATTGTATTGTTACAATGAAGTAAGCTAGAGAAAATAACATGCTATGAAGAAAATCATAGGAAGAAGAGACGCGGTACTATGCTTTACTGTGTTTATTAATGCTGTAAGTTTGCATCATCTGTTCATTATTAAGTGAATCATCTGTCTGAAATGCTGGGCACCTGCAGCTGCAGACCTTTCAGTAAGGAACATTTCAGGCAACTTAGCTTTTTCTTGTAATGCCATGATTTTTTCCTGCTTCTTGCAAGCACTCCCAACATCACTAGTGGCACTTTGTATGAGTCCCATGCTGTTATTCAAGGTTTACATAATTTTTTTTTTTTTTTAGGTTTACAGAATTGCAGTAAACACAATGAAAAATAGGCCAACAACTGCAAGAGATCGCTTTTTATTTGATATACAATTTACTAGAGAGATAAACCATTCACAGGGAGATAATTAGTATCACATGATGTTTTAAGTGGCTACTCACAACTCTTGAGCTCACTGCAATAACAACAGGAGATAGCCACAAAATTATTACAGTAGTGCAGTATCAACTATAGTAAATTTTGTGCAGTTATGATTTAATACTGAATCTTTACATTTATTTACATTTTTTGAATGCAAATGGCACCATGTGTGGTATTTATATTTGTGTGCATACATTTTGAAGAATTTTAACTTTTTATAATAGAACTGTGTATATTTTTTGATATAAATAATAAAATAAACTAGCATCTACATATGCCTTATGTATTCATGACATGCCTTTTTCTTGATTTTTTTTCAATATTTCTAGGCTATACAGTTTATCTAAGTTTTTTCAAATTGGAAAAAATCTCCAAAAAGTTGAAGGAAAATGCCCAACTCACTTTAGCAAGAATCCCTTTAAGTAGAACTAACTGTTCTCTGTCCCATATAAGCTTTTAATCTTATGAAGTAATTCAAAAGTATTTAGATAACATTTTATAATTCTTTAGCAAATAGTAAAGAAAGATTGACTGGTATGATATTTGCATTCTTACAGGAAGTGTTAATTGTTTTATTCATAATACGATTGCACAATTGCTTGTATTGTGGACTTGAGTTACGTTCTTAGGCCTCTTTAGCATTATATAGTAGCAAATAGTACTGCCAAACTCTAATAAGTTATTATTTTGGATGGGTAGTTTGTCATTACTTGAATAAATGTTGACACATATCTCACACTTGAACAAGTTGTAGTTTGAAGTGACAAATGTAATACTGTATAATAGCTGGTCTTCCTTTTGTTTTCAGGAACTAAAATTTTATATCAACACAGATGTCATGACTATAGCTCAAAATTAAAACTTGGATAACTTGTCATCCTGTCTGGATAGGTACTACCAAGGTCCTGAGCTATACAAACAAGGTCGGACAATTAAGTTCACAGACCAAACACATCTTACTCATTGTTTTGATGATTAAGTTCATAAACAAACTCATCCTACTCGTTCTTGAAAAAGTGCTACGTAACTCATTGCTAAATATCACTATGGTCACATTTGAAATACTCCCTTTGCCAAGCTATTCACCAATACTGGTGCCCAGTCCACCCTTCAAAGAAATTTTACAACTCTTTTTATGTAACAACCATCAGAGCTGTTGTCATATTACCCTTGATATCCTAAATATCATTAAGATGTTTTCCTTTTAATATATCTTTATATTTGTGTAAAGAAAAAAGTCATTGGGTGCCAGATCCATTGAGTTAGGAGGGTGTTCCAATGCAATTTTTTGTCTACTGGCTAAAATTCCCTCACAGACGTGATGTGTAGACTGGTGCATTGTAGTGATGCAAGGGACACACCTTCCTCATGCCAGGATTTTGAGTTAAAATTTTCCTAACTATTTCTCTGTTGATATATACTTGGTCTGCTATGCTTCTCAGAGCCAATGATTTTGATGGGCAGTTTGATGAAGTTTTGCAATGTGTTTGTCAGTTCTGTTCATTATTGGTTCCCCTGACCTCTCTTCATCAGTGATGCTTTCTCTCCTCTCGGAAAAATGTTTAAGCCAGTTGTATATTTTCTTTTTCTTCATGGCATTATCCTCATAAACTTTGACTAACATGTCCCCAATTTCACTTTCACTTTTGCCAAGTTTAACAGAACTTTAGTGTGTGTTCATTGCTCTAATTCAAGCTCTAAATTTCTCGTGAAAGCACACAAAAACATACAACAGCAATAATGAATGCCACTCAGCAAGATACTGCCACACATTGACACAAACACAGCTGTGAGATACTGATATAGCACATCATAAGCACATGGTGGCAAGTTTATAAACTTAATTTTCAGACTGTGTATGTGTATTAAGAACATAATTCTTTATTCCTTTCTCTATAAGAGTAGGTAAAATTGCATGGAAGCCTCTACTACTATGATTTATTGAAAAGTCCAAACCTTTTCAATAATTTCTGCAAAAATTCAGGGGAATAGTTTCTAAAATCTCCCTAGGCTTTTTTGTCCACTGCATTAATCCAAGCACAAAATTTACCTGATTTCAAAAGAAAACCATTGTTTATATAATGTGCCAATAGACTACACTAAACTACTTGGAGTTAAGAGGATTAGGTCATATCTTGCATACCACAGTCTGGAATTTATTAAGTATTATTGTTCTTCAAGATGAATTCTACTACTTTAACCATTTTCTTAATTTCCTCCATTAAGTGAACCAAATAAAAATAAAAATAAAACAAAAATAAAATAAGAAAACAAAAATAAAAATAAATCAATAAAGTTTTGAGTTATACTAATGACAGAGCTACTTGTATTGGGCGAATTTTATTGAAGGCAACAACTATAAATATGGGGAACAGTACAGAAAAAAAAAATTCCTAGTTACAGATGAATAATAAGACCAAACAAAAAATGGAGCAGTTGTAACTCTTTTTTTTTTCTTTTTTTTTTTTGAGACAGAGCCTCAAGCTATCACCCTGGGTGGAATGCTGTGGTATCACAGCTCACAACAACCTCCAACACCTGGGCTTAAGTGATTCTCTTGCCTAAGTCTCCTAAGTAGCGGGGACTAGAGGAGCCCACCACAATGCCTAGCTATTTTTTGGTTGTAGTTGTCATTGTTGTTTGGCAGGCCTGGGCTGGATTTAAACCTGCCAGCTCTGGTGTATGCGGCTGGTGCCTTATCTCTTGAGCTACAGGCACTGAGCCCAGATGCAACTCTTGATGGAAGGGATGCACTAGCTGACATCTAACTTTAATTGACTATTCCTAGAAGACATTTTCAGAGTTCAGAAATGTAAATTAGCTAAACATTAAGGGGATAAGGGAAACAGAAAGTAGTGATATATAGCTTTCTGGGTCCCAATAGCTGCATGTAAACTGGACTCAAATATTTTGTGGACCATTGAACTTCATGTGAGCAAAAGTGATTCCAAAATAGTAGCCAGAAGCCTCAAAAACTAAAAAAGAATTTTTTACTGCTGCCCATGACAATGAATACAGAGTTTGCTGTTTGAATACTAAGACACTGGGCTTTCTAAAGAACCAAATTATAAAAGCAAACATGAAAAATGTGTAGTTGAACAAAGAGTAATTTAACTTTCTGGTGTAAAGAAAAGTAATACTTTTCAAAGTCAAACTTCTCCACCATGTATAATCCACAATTTTCAATGTGCAATTAAAAAAGAATAGTTAGACATATAAAAAATATAACCCATTGTCATGACAAAGTATTAAGATAAATGGACATGAAATAACCAAAATGTTTAAATGAGCAGATAAATTATGCATTTCCTTAAAGATTTAAAGAAAAACATGATCACAATTATTGAGCTGATGAGTAATTCAATGAAGAAATATAAACCATATAGTAGAATTGAAAGGAAATTCTTCAACTAAATTGCAGTATAAGAAGTAAAATATATATGCAATATGCTTAAACTCAGGTTGGTGAAAATAGAAGAAAAGGTCAATGCTTTTTAAATTTTGTTTTTTATATTTTCCTTTCAACATGTTAGAAATATGGTTCTATTTTTCTCTAGGGTTGATTGTTTATTATAAGAAGTGTAATGTCATTTTTATCATTATTCTTTTTTTATTCTTCATTATTCTGTTTCAAGACCAATAGACATTGCTAAAAGAGAAAAAAATAGCAAAAAAAAAAAAAAACTTTCATGACTAGTGGAATGAAAATAGGCAGGGTTAATATGTATGTAATTTGAGCCTAAAAAGAAGAGAAAGAAAAGAAAATATTTTTAAAATATTGAAGAGAGATGAAGGTTATGTTAACCTGTTAACTAGCTTCATTTAAGTATTCCAAAGTCTATATCAAATCAGCAAAGTGTATCACATAAATGCATTAATGTACACAGTTATGATTTAATAAAAAATAAATAAATAAAATATTGGTTAAAATTACCCAAATTTGTCAAAAATATCAATTTATAAAGCAGAATAATTAAAAAGTCCAATAACTGAAAGTGAAGGTAAAGAGGAAATCTTGGAAGTATCTAAAGAAGAAGAATGATACATTGCACACAGAAGAATAATGATACACATGACAATACACTTCTCATAATAAACAATCAAGCCTAGTAAACAATGGAACCATATTTCTAACATGTTGAAAGAAAAATACAACACAACAAAATTTTTAAAAAACCAACCATGACAATGCCAGCTTCTTTATCCCCCCAAAAGTTCTTCAAAAGTGATGGTCTAATGAAATCAATTTTTGGTATGAAAACTAAGAGAATTAATCACCAGCAGACCTCTACTACTTGAAATACTAAAGAATATTCTTCAGGCTGAATCAAAATAAAATTTGAAAAAGTTCAGAATTATGGAAAGAAATAAAATACACTAGAAATAAAAAGAGGTTAAATATAACACGTTTTTGTTTTCTTAATTTTTTAAAAGACTTGGATACTTAAAGGAAAAAATACATAATTATAATTTCCTGTTAAATAACATGTATACATACAATATACATATAAAAACAAAACATACAAAAATGAGACCATAAATTAATGAGAATATAATTGACTTATATTTTTATGAATTTGTTCAAAGAAAATGTAGTTTTTTGCATCATATATGAAATTGCATAAAATTAATTCTATAATTAGTGTGGCAATTTGTGGGTATGTTGTAATAAGGGAATAAACAGTTAAGAGCACACAGATATAATTAAAAACTAAACAGAGAAAATAATTTCTTTTTTTTTTTTCTTTTTTGAGACAGAGTCTCCCTATATTGCCCTCAGTAGAGTGCTGTGGCATAAGCTTACAACAACCTCAGACTCTTAGGCTTAAGGCATTCTCTTGCCTCAGCCTCCCAAGTAGCTGGGACTACAGGTGCCCACCACAACACCCAGCTATTTTTTGGCTGTAGTTGTCATTGTCGTTTGGCAGGCCCAAACTGGGTTTGAACCTGCTAGCTCCAGTATATGTGGTTGGCACCCTAGCCACTGAGCTACAGGCACTAGGCCAGAAGATAATTATTTTGTGCAAAAACTATTTTATTAATACACAGCAAGTTAATAAATCAACTAATGGACTATACCTCCAACTGGAAGGTATACTTTTAGATAGGATAAGCTAGGGAAGCAAAACAAGACTGCATGCTATCTATAAGAAACATGTATTAAAATACAAAAAAGAAATACACACTAAATATAAAGGCACAGATAAATTGAAAGTAAGAAAATGTAAAAAAGATACTACTATTGAAACTACTACTACTACTACTACAGTACTATTGTAGCACTCTGGGAGGCCAACGTGGGTAGATGGCCTGAACTCACAAGTTGGAGACCATCTCTGAGCTACAGTGAGACTTTGTCTCTAAAAATAGCTAAAAATAGCTGGGAGTTGTGATGGGTGCCTGTAGTAGGGAAGCTGAGGCAAGAGAACTGCTTGAGGCCAAGAGTTTAACCTTGCAGTGAGCTGTGACTCAATGGAACTCTACCAAGGGCAACCAAGTGAGGCTCTGTCTCAAAAAAAAAAAAAAGAGAAAGAAAGAAAGAAAACTGGTACGGCTAGTTTAGTATGAAATAAAGTAAGCTTTAAGACAAAGAGATTTATCAGACAGTTAAATAAGGAGAAACAGTTAAAATGAAAAAAGGGAGCTGATCACAAAGACATACAAATTGTAAGTTGTGTACAGCTAATTATGGATATTTATAACAAATAAAACAATTCTAATGAATCTGAAATGGTATCTTACTGTGGATTTAATTTGCATTTTTTGATGATTCCTTTGCTAGAAAAAAAGGAAGACATACAGAAATTTATAATTGCAGTAGGCAATTTTCAAACCTTTCCTTGAGCAATTATATAATTCACAAAAAAATTAGAAAGAAGAGGACAAATTTGGATAACACTTTATTTAATATCTATAGAATATCCTTTTTTCAATTGTGGAAATATATTTTATATATTCTATAGACTGAAGAAGAAATCACAATGAAAATTTTGAATGATTTTTAACTGAGTTACATTGAAAACAATATAAAAATTTGTGGAAGTCAGCTAAAGCAGTGTTAAGAGGAAAAAGTATAGCTTTAAATATTTAAAACACAAAAGAACCATTCTATCTTTAATGTGTCTAACAAAAATATTTAGAAAAGGAGAACAAATAAAACTAAAAATATTATATAGATAAGAACAGAAATCAACCAACAATATAGGAAATTGTAAAAGCCCAAACTCAATTCTCTGAAAATATTAACATTTGATACCCACTGAGTTTAATTCAGAAAAAAATGAAAGACACACATCATTATAACACATTGTTATAGGTACTACAGATATTTCAGTAATAATAAGATACTGTCATCAATTTTATGCCAATACATGTAAAAATTTTGATAAAATGGAAAGATACATAGCTACTCATTTAAAAGTTGAAGGGAAAATAGAAAATCTGAAAATGCAGTCTTTGGTACTTAATGCAGTCTTTTTTTTTTTTTTATAAACCACTTGTTATGAATATTATTTTAGAAACAAATGATTTTCACTGGTAAATACTATGAAATGTCTGCATGAGCAATGACTCATTATGAAAAAGTTACACCCTTACAGACTAATATATAAAATCTATGATAAGAGGGCAGCATAACCCTACTACCAAACCTTGACAAAGTTAATATAAGAAATTTAAAGACCAATGCTCATAAATTTGATGTAAAAATCCTTATATATAAATTATAAATGTGTATCATTCAAGCTTCAACAGGAGAAGAAAACCTATAGGAAATTACACAGATGATAGGTAGATAGATAATTCATTGGATCAGGCATCCTTAAACTATGGCCCATGGGCCACATGCGGCCCACCTAGGACATTTATCTGGCCTGCCTGATGTTTTTGCCTCCGCTGCCTGTCCTGCTTTGCAGCCGACTCGTCCCGGGGCCCGCAGTCTGACCCTCCAACAGTCTGAGGGACAGTGAACTGACCCCTTGTTTAAAAAGTTTGAGGACCCCTGGATTAGATGGATAGATAGATAAATGGATGAATGGATGGATGGATGGATATATGGACATAGCAACCTTTATTATAAAGAATTGTCTTACATGACTTATAAGAGATGGCTAAGTAAGTATTAAACTCATGCAGCCTTCAGTCAGGAAGAAAAGATCATGAGAACGATGAAACTCCATGGACATGAACCAGAGTCTTGTCCACAGACAAAATTTCTTTTCTCTCCAGAGGAAAGCTCAGCTTTAATTTTAAGAGCTTTCAATGTATTCAGTCAGGACTACCATAGGGAATGTATTCCACATAATCTTCCTTGCTTTTAACACTAAATGAGTAGGAGTTTTAATTGTATTTATAAAACACTTTCATAGAAATGCCTAGGTTGTTGTTTGATTGAAAAATTGGAGATTATGGCCTAGCCAAATCAATGCATCAATAAGTCATCACAGTATTATATATTGATCCAGTGGAATTTATCCCAGGAATGCCTGGTTTATGTAACATTTGAAAACAAATTAATTTACCACATTAGCAGGATAAATAATAAAAGTAATGAAAAATTCAACAGCTATTCATGCTAAACATCTTTTGATTTTTAAAGATACTTAAGAAAATAAAAAGGAAATAACTTAATTCCCATTGCCTTTAAGTGCTAAGGAACTTATATCTTTAATATGTAAATAACTCTCAATATATAAATAACTCTCATATATAAACAATTGGCAAAACAATTCAACAGACACTTCATGAGGGAAAATATTTAAGTGGCTCTTAAAAGCCATGTGAAAGATACTCAGTATCATTAGTCATCAAGGAAATGCAAATTAAAGCCACAGTGAGATACCATTTCAGATTCATTAGAATGACTACAATTAAAAAGTTGGCAACACCAAGTACTGGTAAATATCAGCAACAACTATCGTTCTCAAACACTGCTAGGGGAAGGTGAGATCATACACTCATTATGGAACAATTTGGTAGTTTCCTGTAAACTTGAGAGGTATAAATGATCAAAAATTTTGCATTAGAAAAGTTGAATAAGTGTATTAGATGGCCTAGAGGTAGAAATTCTTTTTCATGTGGAATTTCAAAAATGCATTATAGAGACACATGATTTGAATCCAAACCTCGAACAAACAAAAATAAAGCAAAATAGAAAATTTCAAAAACGCATTATAGAGACACATGATTTGAATCCAAACCTCGAACAAACAAAAATGAAGCAAATAGAAAAAAACTTAAATTACCTATTTTGTTCTGAAAACAAATATATTTCTCATATTACACCAGGCAGGGATTTCATCATTGTTTACTTCTTATTCTGAAACTTTTCCATCTATTAATGTCCACAATACATAAGAGACAAATTCTACCAGATAGGTCTCTCTCCTCCTTAGAAGACTGAATACTTATAGTTTCACAAATACCAAGATGGCAGATCACTTTTTATATAGTAAATATTCCATAGAAAGGGTATATAAGATTTATCGCTTTAAGTTTGCTTTAGCATCCTCTTAAATCTCCATGAAATAATGTAGTCAGCGGAAAGCCAGTTGAACACCACTTTAAGCCACAGAGAGTGCACACATTTACCTCGATTTCTTCAGATATACCTATTTACTCAAGTTCTAGGGGCTGTGACAGGATGGATAGATTGAGTGGTATAAAAAGACTGTGTATATTGATATTCCTTATTTTTCAATATTAAATGGTAGTTCTGAAAAGGAGAATATAGTTGCTTTCATTTGGCATTGCTAAGTATCTTTAGAGGTGTAGCTATGGAATTCACAGAAAATAATTTTAACCTAAAATTAAGCAGAAAATCAAGAACTTTGTGTTTCGGTGTGAGTTTTCAGTCTTCTCTGAAGGACTTAGGAGGAGTAAAAAGGCAGCAAAATGGCCCAGCATGCACTATTAGAGTGTAGGCACATTCAGTTTGTCCTCCATTTTGCCTGAAATTAATTAAAAATAAGCTAAACCATGCTAAGATTACAAATATAAAAGAAATCCAATAAAATAAGAAGTAAAATGAAATAGTATATATAAATAAAGACTTTAAAAAGGGCCCAGCAAGGCTGAATGTCTAAGTTAAATCTTATTACAAATGCAAGGGATGTAAGTAGCCAACTTGTACAATAGAAAATCTTAAGTAATTGATGTTGAATTTCATGGAGGGCAGAGAGTACAGAATTATTCCTGATGAGAAACTTCAAGTATGCATTATGCAGAACTATTAGCACAGAGCCATTACGACTCCTCCACTTTGCTTGTGATAGAAGCAGCTTGAAAGTCAGCCACCCAAGTCTATTCCCGATTTGAGGAGAGCCATATACGGACAAAGCTCTGCTCAGAAATACAGCAGGTAACAAATAAGCAGCCAATAACACGTAATTCTTCAAGTTTGTTAGAATTCTGAGGTGTTGTATATTTAATTTTATAATTACATATATATAATATGCAATGTACAATGGGAGTACAAATGATTTTTGTATCCGCCAGCCTTTCTCACAGTATTATAAAATAATGAGAAAGGTTTAATATTGAGTTATTTGTTTTATATGCCATTTGAATTGCAATGAGCCTATGATTTCTCGTCTATTGCAATTTAGAGTTAAATTATAAAAGACATATTATACGTAAGCTTTTATATCATTATAATGAAACAGTTGGATTAACATCTTAGAAAAAGATTGTCATTCCAAATTTCATAAGTGATCCACAAAAACTAAGTGTTATTGTGTCTAACCTCATTATCATGGCAAGGCTATCTTTGTTTTTTTTTGTTTGTTTGTTTGTTTTTAATTTTTTTTTTCTATTGCTGGGGATTCACTGAAGGTACAAGAAACCAAGTTACACTGATTGCATTTGTTAGGTAAAGTCCCTCTTATAATTGTGTCCTGCCCCTCAAAGGTGTATCACATGCCAAGACCCTCACCTCCCCCCTCGTTCCCTCTCTCTGCTATTCCCTTCTCCCACCCCCTCCCTCCTTTTCTCTTTCTCTGCTCTCCCCTACCCCTTCCCCACTGTGTACTAGGTCATTAATTGTTCTCATATCAAAATTGAGTATATAGGATTCATGCTTCTAAGACTAATGTGTTCCACTTCCATCCAGGTTAATACAAAGGATGTAAAGTCTCCATCTTTTTAATGGCTGAGTAGTATTCCATGCCATACATATACCACAGCTTGTTAACCCATGAAAAAAATCCTTTTACCATAGGACACTTGCACTAGACTGTGTATAGCAACTCAATTTATAATCATCAAAATGTGGCTATCTTTGCTTTTAATATAATATCATGTACTATAATATAATTAATTGAATTTAATTTTCTGAGATATAATATCTCAGTATATGGGTTATTGATGTTGACAAACAACTTGGTAATTTTTAAAATATAACATTATATATATATATTTTTTTTCTTTCTTATTTTAACCATGTACATAGTCTATGCTGAAGGGTAAATGTTAACTGCTTACATTTACTATGAATAAATAAATGATCAACACAGGAGTCTCACAGAAAACTACAGGCGGAAATAGAAAATAGACTCTAAAAATAAATATAAATAAATATAAATAAATTTCATCCTTTATATACATAAAGAAGGTAGTCCATGTATCCATCCTCCTTCCACATCTCTCGGTATTTACAAATGAGTTTTTTGAATAAACGCTTCAAAGTACCAAGCCGATTTCAGTAAAGCTGTTAATTTTTATGAATGTGTTTCAGACAATTATTTGAGATCTATAGAAAGAAATGTTAACATATATATTTTTGTTTATTGTTTCAAAATATCAGGTAATATTTTACAAATGTTAGATAAATTGATAAAATGTTAAAATCAGTCTCAAAAATAGAATGACATTTTCTAGACATCTTGATTCTCTAAAGACAAGTCCACTTTTCTTAGTTCTATACCATGAGTCAAACTTTTCATTTGTATATTACCTCTTCTGTTGATTTAAGGACATACTGAAATTCCAGATGCCCCCATTAGGGTAAGTCTTCATATGCACCTGAGTACACAAGGAATATCAGCTATAAAAATGCATGTGTACCTTTGCTGTCCAAAAGGCCATTCAGTTAGGGGACAAGAGGGCCTCAAACACTATTTGCCTGGCATTAGATACATGCAGAAATAATCAGAGGTGGTATGTGCCTTACTAAATGGTGAAAAGATACTTGACTTCCGGGAGTACAAATCAGAATTTCAGAGCCTGTTCTATTCTGATATTACAGTGAGAAATCCCCATGGTTATGATTTCTGAAGATATAATAATGGAATAAAGGAAAAAGAGGGATCACGGGTTATTCATTCAACAATGAAAAGGAAGCACATTATTCAGCCTACAAAAGTGCTTTGAAAATATGGTGCTTAGAAAACTTCGTGATCTCTGAAAGAATGTTCACATGTACTTTTTTCCTTTATTATCTACATTTTTTTGGATGATGTGCTTCACTATTCCATTGCACTTCTTGCTTTACACAGTTTAGTTACTGAACTTAATTGTCTGAACTTCTGCAGATTAGTGTGAATATAAAAATATAATTATCCTCTTGAGTTTTAAATGTAAAATTTACTTCCCAGAACTGTACTTTGGGCAACACTTGTTGTGATAGGAACAGTTCCTTTGATTCAACATAACTTTTTATTTTTAACTTTTTCAACATTATTACATTGTCCTTATATAAGTTGTTTCAGTCATTCTAAATAAAACTATTCCAACTTTCTTTTTCTAGCATTGTAATTCTTTGATGGTGTTACCACAATAGTAAATTGACTACAGTTGTCTGAAGGACTCTGATTTTTAAAAGTAATCTATGTTGTCTAATCCAGTCTGTATTTTGAAAAATATAAACAAACAAAAAAATTATGTGGGGCCATTTAAAAAGTGCTAAAAATAAAAGAAGATGTGAAATTATTTGAATATGCCATTTCTGAATATCACCAAGGATCATAATTGGAGGCCCACAAGCAATTATTGCTTTAGCAACCTCAAGTTTCGTGCTGGTCTCTAGTTGGTTTTGATCTGGAAAACATTAAGTTTGAGCTAGTGCTTCCTTTGCTTCTCATAAATTTTACTTCAATGTTCTTTTCACTTGTAGAGGTAACAAGAAGTATTATCTCTGCACTGATTGTTCTTTTTCCTTTGGTATTACCAGGATTTCCTAATTTAACTGGAAGTGGAACCTCCAGTCTCTTCTGCTAGACTTTTGATTTCAACTCAAAGCCTGGCTGGTCATTGGCAGTAAGTCAAACTAAGTTAAAATGCTCTCAATAAATACACTGAGGGTTTTCAATTCACTCACTTCTATATTTCATAATGACCCATTTTGTGTGATCAGAGTTCCATTTTACTTTCTAGCAGGATAAAATAGTGCTTTCAAGGTCATGAAATTATAATGCCAATCTCCTTCTCCAAAGGATTCTCTACACACTTTTACATGGCAAATAATGAGATGGGGTTGGGGTATAATTTTGTACTTTATGAATGGATACTTCATGCTAAGTGTTGGTTATAATCCTCAATTTTAACACTGATTCACTTTAGTGACCTTGAATAAAGAACAAGTTATGTATGATTAATTTTTTAAGTCATTAAGGAAATATTTCTGCTTCTTGAAGTAGGTATGAAAAATAGTAACGTGTTTTGAATTCCCCTGAAGAAGTATTGCACAAAGACTTCAAGTGTTATTAATTATAGTGATATATGAGAAGGAGAAAATATTCCACTAGGGCTCCTGGAAATAAAAAAGTCACATAAAGTCATGTCCAGCCATTATGTGGAAATTTTGTAAAGGTAAAAGTAACTTGGCTTTTTTAATACTGGTTATTCACAGAAAAATAGATTGGTGGAGAAAAATAATTATATGGGTAAGAGTTAAATATTAATTATAGCTTATTTTTATTCACAAAAGATAATTTTCAAGTCTGGATAAAGCTTCTGTTTTCTTAATTCTTATCTGAGGTGTATTAGAATACTATTTTTTGGTGAGTTTTTGTTATAATGAATTTAAAATAATTCTATAGCCTTTAGCACTCGTGACTTCAACTTAATGGCAAAAAGATTGCTGAAAGACGGGGTTTTATTACAACTCCTTATTCTTAGACTTATGCATAAAGGCCTAAAATCTACAAAACTTTTATCTTAGCCTAATAGTATTATACCAGCAGAACTATAATAAAATATTTGACTGCTTCTTCTACTATAACACCATTTTTCACAGCTTAATGAGGTTGTGATCAAAATACCCTTGGCAATTTGATACAGATGTGAGGTCAGGTTATAAGTTACATTCAAAGGTGAAATGGCTTTATAAAATTACATTTCTATAAGGAAAAAAGCAAGCAAGCTTTTTTGCTTCTAAAGAAGTGCTCAATCTTGATCCCTTATGAGAAAATAAAGAGAAAATTTGCTTTCCTGTTCATTGCAAAAGGACAATAGTATATAGTCTTTCGAAAAAAAATGTTATTTACATATGCACATAGCATAGGACTGCTGTGAAAGTCATAAAGGAAGATATAATTTATACATTTGTTAGAAAATTTGTCTACAAAGAACAGTCCTCAGCTGCACCTTTCTATCTTTTGTTTTCACCTGTTAGGGCACCAAAATTCTACCTTTCCTACGTGTGCAAGTTCCTGCAACGTTTTGCTCTGCATCAAATCAGGTTCAACATTAATGCACATGCTAAAACATATTTCTGAGCTGTTTTGTTTTTTACATTTCATTTCTGCGTCTCACACTAATTGTCCTTAATCGACATTTTTGGCGGTTCCCCCCCCAGCCTTAAAATGGAAAAGTCTAGACATTTTAAATTGGAAATGACCAGATGACCAGCATTTACCTTAATCTGCTTATATAATGCTATTTCCTCATCAATCTTTGTGCTCTTGATAAACAGGTCTATTCATGTTAAATATGTAAATTCTAAAATTTCATCAGTTATGCATATGAAAAGTAAAATACAAATCCATACTTTCAAAACAGGGGTTGTTCACGTAAGTACAGAGGCTCTTGTCAGAACAGCCAACCTAAGCATGTTTAATTGCATCGGCTGTTTGCTATAATAGCAAGTATTTAGTTGCTTTGTGATGAAGTAATGGACTTGCTATTTTCAATTCCTTTTGAGAGTTTATTTAGCTCAATAAAGTAATTTCAGTAAATTCCCAAGATGCTGAGACACTGGGCAGAATTTTGAAGGCTGTTAAACTCCTTCTTGCTCTTTTCTTCCAAACTAATGCAAAATGCTAAGGTTCCCCTATAAGCCACCAGGGATATACCCCAATATTATCTGTACAATGCAGTTCCATTTGCTCATTTTCTACATTTTTTTTTTTTAGCTGAGCAGTTTAGTAAGAATCAGTGGGAAATTCCACAATATCAGGACTGTGTATAGACTTAAAATGCAGCATTTATCAATTCTCTCATTATGATATTTGTTAACTTACTTTTATTCACATCAACATAAAATTAAAATAAAAGCATTAAACATAGCATTTAAAATAATTTAATCTACTTGAAGTGTTTTAAAAAATTAAAAGGCACGTATAAATACATAATTTGCAGATCAAAACATATATTTAGACTTGATTTTATGAATCTTAACATGTCCTTTCAGTGAATAGAAAATTCTATTTATGCTATATCATTATGCCTTTATCCAATATAATTATAGTATGGTGATTTTAATCTATTGAGTCTGTATAAACTATATTTCCATTGAAAGATGCATACTCAACATATTCTAAATAGGACAGACTCACACAACTCAAAATGTATTTTCAAAAGGATAAAGTTTATAAACCTTTAATTTATCTTGACAATTATTTCATTTATATGCTATGCACTATTAGCACTAATGTTTCCTCTTCATGATGTGCTATGGACTGAATGTGTCCCCTGAAAATTCGCGTGTTGAATCTGTCATCCCTAATGTATTGGTATTTGGAGGTAAGGCCTATGGCAAGTTGATCAAGAGAGAGACTCTTATGAATGGTACTAGTGCCCTTAAGAGAAACAAGAAACCAGAGAGAGGATACAGCAAGAAGTCTGCCATCCTTAACTGAGGAAGAGGTCTTCAACAAAAACCTAACCATGGTGGGTCCCTATCCAGGCCTTTCATCCTCCCAGACTATGAGAAATAAACATTGGTCTTTTGAGCCCTGCAGTTGATAGCATTCTTTTTTAAATGATAGTGGGAGCTGTAAAATGACTAAGACACCCTACCTTGTCATTGTGGTATTATATCCTGAGCCAATGTGGAGAGTTTAGAGCAGTGTTTCTCAACCTTCCAAATGCCATGACCTTTTAATATAATTCCTCATGTTATGGTGACCCCCAACCATAAAATTATTTCTGTTGCTACTTCATAGCTGTAATTTTGCTACTGTTATAAATCATAATATAAATATCTGATATGCGGGATGGTCTTAGGTGACCCCTGTGAAAGGGTTGTTC
The DNA here is from genome assembly GCF_000181295.1 of Otolemur garnettii. NCBI lineage: Eukaryota > Metazoa > Chordata > Mammalia > Primates > Galagidae > Otolemur > Otolemur garnettii. Next base: position 12,115,285 of record NW_003852430.1, on the reverse strand, counting down.
AACCCCCAAAGGGTTTGTGACCCACAGGTTGAGAACCGCTGGTTTAGAGTATTAAGAGTCTCTTAATACAATATGACAGACATTCTTATGTTATAGAAGGAATAACAGAAGGAAGGACTCTTTAAAAATGGCTTAGTGGGCCTGAGATTTAAGCTGCTATGATAGTCACCGGGATATAGATGATACAGCATATCTGATAAAATAATTCTTATAAAGGATCTTCTAGGACTCCTAGTAGGTATTTATTATATATGTGTGTATATATATATATGTGTAAAAAATATACATGTAATAAATATATATGTAAAATAAATAAATATATATGTATATATACATATTTTTTTGCATTTTTTGGCCAGGGCTGGGTTTGAACCTGCCATAGTCAGCATATGGGGTTGGAGCCCTACTTCTTGAGCCACAGGCACTGCCCTTTATTTTACATTTTTCACAGTAAAATTCAGAAGCGATCTAAGGCATTTAAATATATTTTTAATGAAGATGATTTTTGAGACAGAAAAACATGTTCTAGTCTTAGCATTTTTTATCACTTGATTTGGAACCATTGTGTCATACCTTGTAACCAGAGTGTTTTCTTTTTTTTTGCAGTTTTTGGCCGTGGCTGGGTTTGAACCCACCACCTCCGCAAATGGGGCCAGTGCCCTACCCCTTTGAGCCATAGGCGCTGCCCCTTAACCAAAGTGTTATAAGGACACTGACCTCATTTTTGCATTAAAGCTTTGCCTTCACTTGAGGAGTGGTGAGGGGCCGTATATGGCTAGTCCTTCTAGGGTTTGCCTTAGAGGTCAACTCCTCAGAGAAGACATCCCTGCCAGCAAATCCAAATTAGCTTCTAACATACGTCTTTCCATTTAACTTATTTGTGTTTAATTTTCTTCAGTATTTAAAATTATTCACTTTCTAAAATTATATGGCAGAGTTGTGTTAGAACATACTTCTTCCTGTTTGACTATTAGGTTATGTAACTCTAGATGTCTTGTCTTAGTTTCCCCAATTACCTATGAGGAAAACTTGGCAAGCAGAGTAATTGATAAAGGTTTTATTGAATGAATTAATATATGAAAGGTAACTTACATATAAAAGCTATTTTAATGAAAACCTGACTCTTGATATTTGCAGGCTGCCAAATTTCAAACTCAATTTCCCTAGCTCTTAGACCAGGCGTCCTCAAACTTTGGCCTGAGGGCCGCATGTGGCCCACCTAGGACATTTATCTGGCCCAACGGGTGTTTTTGCTGCCACTGCCTGTCCTGCTTAGCAGCCGACTCATCCTAGGGCCTGCAGTCCGGCCCTCCAACCATCTGAGGGACAGTGAACTGGCCCCCTGTTTAAAAAGTTGGAGGACCCCTGTCTTAGAGTGTCAATGTTCATTCTCTGGCTATTATATTTTGTCTTTCTTGGGAACCTAAAGAGAAGGAGGGTAGAAGCATGCAGTGGAGAGGCTTGAGAGCTTATCCGTTCAAGATGGATTGTATTATCCAAATTTTAATTAACAATTATTTTTAAGCTATACATGATTGCCATGGTGCAATTAAACATGTGCAGTGACTGTCATTACTATTTTTAAAGAATTAAATTAGAAAAAGAATAAATCTTCTGAAACTTGCATGTGACCAAGGAAGTGTCACTAATATGTTTTCTCGTGAGCATGCAGACGTGAAAGGCAATAAACATCTCTGCACCCTATCCCCCCAACTGTTTAAGCAAAAGGAAAGTTTAGGAGCTCAGGCACCTGTGAAAGACTGGGCTTACGGACAATTAAGAAAGTTCCTTGCTGGCTTCCCATAAGCAAGGACATGCTCATTGTATCTTTAGGCCTTGAGGCTAACTCTAGCATCTAAAACTAAAGTCTGTTCAATTCCACACTAATAATATATTCACAAGTTTATCTTCCCAGGCGCAGAACAGAGACAGGAAAGGATCCGACACTCTCCCCTCTACCCAGGGAAATCCACATAACTGACGCTTCCTTCCTTCACTCCCTTTTTCTTCTCTGACATTTACATGATCTCACGTAAAATACAGGTTTTCCTGGGCCTCATGCGATACAATCATTTCATCTCACTATCTATCCTCTCTGCTTTTTTTTCTTTCTGTATTCTTATTCCCCTTAAATACTGAACCCTCTATATTCCTCTCTGAAAAAAAACACCACACATTTGCCTGTGGTTTGTGTTTTTCCCAGGTACTTCCTCAATTTCGGCTTAATAAATCTCCATTACAAGAGATTTCGGCCCCAGTCACTTATTCTGGGTTGTCACAAACCACAGAATGTTATTCATACGTATGTGGCTTTCTTTTTAGAACAATAGGTTTTTAATTCTTAATGAAGTTCCCTAGTAACCCACATTTTTGAACTCTCCCAAAGTGCTTTACAAAATTTAAACCACAAATAGAAGATTATTCAAAATATATTTTTTTCCATAAATTTGCTACCAGACCTCAAGATTACATACACAGCCCTTCTTATGCCAACAGAAATCTTCTTTGAGGTAGCATGCATATACGCCTATGGCTTGACTCTCTCATTCATATGCATAGACTTTTCAATGGAGAGACTCAGTATATAATTATAACAGGAAGAAGTGGGTAGTTACATGAATATTTAGGCTCACTTAAAGGAAATATGCTTTCAGAAATGCTACAAGAGTTACATTCACGCAATTCCATCACTTAAATTCATAGAATTGTTAATTTCCTACTGCTTAAAATATTCAATTAAAATTATCATAAAAGACAAAACATATATAAATATTTAATACTGTAATTTTCATAATCATGTGAATATGGGGTTTTTGGAAAAGTCATAGCAAATGAGATTCATTTTATGCCATAAAGAAGTTATCTCCTGGTAAAAGTATCAACCAGAAAACATACTTTCTTCTTTCCTATGCTTCAACCTAAGAAAATTGTCAGCTGACTCTGCATGTGACCTTAGCTGTTAGGATCATGTATAGAGATTTTCCATCATGTTTATCTATAATAGTGTCTGTCTCTAATTTTGTGATATTAATTCTTCCATTCACAAACATCCTAGATACTATGCTTCACCATCATAATTTAATCTATTCATCCTCTCTCGAAATGATAGTCTTAAAATCTTTTTTGTTTATTTAAGCCACAACAGTACGATGGCTTTTTACTTTAACAGTGGGTGTCACTTTACAGAGACCATCACTGAAAAACTATGGTGCTATGGACTTACTTCATCCTCCTGTGATTAGGTATACAAGCAATTGATTTCTTTTTATTCAGTTGGAGGAAAATACTACTTTTTCCTTCAATTTGAGGTCATCTCTCCTACCTCTCTAATTCAGTCCTTCTTTTCCCAATATTAATAACAAACAATTTATCTGCTCCATCTGATTTACTTAAAATCATGATTCAAATGCTTTATTCAATCATGATTTTCTTTTTTTTGTTTGCTTCTTGGACATTATATTCCTTAATAATTTCTCTTCGAAAACACTACTTCATACAAAAATAGTCATTAATTTCAAAAAACGGTATAACTAATCATAACCTTTTTAATCTGTTCTCCAAGGTTATTAAACTAAGGAGAGCACACATAGCACTGCTATTCTTTAACAAAATTAATGTTCCTGCTTAGGAGAGGAACAGACGTATTGCAAAGTATTACTTACATCATTAATGAAGGTTAATATTCGATCCATAAATATATACGTAATTTTGGGATCATACACAAATCCTGTTGCTTAAAATACTACTCAATAATTTATCTGCAAATGAGTGTTTCAAAAGGTACAAATAATCCTCATTTTAGGGAAAAAACATATTAGAATACTACGATTGTTAAAGTAAATAAAAATGCACCAAAGAAATGGTATAATTGAAAAGAGAAACTTTAGCTTTCTTTCAATCTAATACCACAAGTACTATTTAAAATAGTTTGATGTATTTCAAATTGTATATAAAACCAGCACATTGTACCCCATAAATGCATTAATGTACACAGCTATGATTTAATTTAACAAAATGCTGTAACACTCATCTTCCAAAGACATTCTCTTTTCTTCATTAGGTCTTTTACATTTTTTTCCTATCTGATTTATTTTACACCTCTGGATGCTTGGGCATCTTTTCATCTCTCATTTACCTTTCTTTATTTTTTGATATAGAGTCTCATTTATATTTAAAACATTGCTACTTTCTATCTGAGTTTCCTTGGCCCAGCTTTATATATGTATAGGACTTCTTACAATGGCCTCTTTACACACAGAATTTATATTATTGCTCTCATTGCTTTACTAGTTTTCTATATTTAAAACTGTTTATGAACACTCACTTTGACACATTCATTGTAAGATTTAACTTAAAAAATAGGCAAAGAACTATACACATATGAATTAACTGCATTTGGATTGCCTTTTTTTTTCCTTTGGCCTAAGATTTGCAAATTTTAAAATTGGCATAGACAGATTTTCTATTTTTTTAATTTTTATTTCTGGATTCTTTTTTTTTGTTTGTTTTTTCAGTTTTTGGCCGGGGCTAGGTTTGAACCCGCCCCCTCTGGCATATGGGACCAGTGCCTTACTACTTTGGGCCACAGGCGCTGCCCTTATTTCTGGATTTTTGATAACACATAAATAGGAAGATTTTAAATGAGCTTTCCTAATGAAGTTTTTGAACACTTTGGGAGGGAGACAATGTCTTTTCACTGTGTACATAAAGGTAGATTCAAGGAGAATCTTGTGTAATTTTATCCGGACTGTCTCAGAATATTCTCTTATTGGCTACACTGCAGAAAAACACAACATTATTTGTTTTTGAAGTGAAGACATTAGATTTTTTATTATTATACTTTTATTTCAAAATATTAAAGGAGTTCAAATGTTTTTGGCTACATGATTGCTTTTGTAATACTTGCGTCATGGCTGTATCTCCATCACCCCCCAAATGGAGGTTATTGGTTTATTCTAAGAATTAGGCAAGGTTTTGCCCCTTTACTGCTCCCTCTGCTTGATTTCCAGTGTCTTGTACTTTCCTCTGTGCAGAGGTGTGCTCACCACTTAGTTACAATTTAATAGTGAGTTACACGTGGTTTTTGTTTTTCCATTCTCTAGGTACTTCAATTCTGATAGGGGTCTCCAGTTCTGTTTCAAAAGGCATGAATTCATCATTTTTTAAGGCTGGCCCAGAGCACATGGCCTCAAGTGGTCCTGAGAAAACACGCCCATGGTAGCCGGGTTATAGTTTTATAAATACAGACAAGAATTATATGTAAAGTCCTAAGTCAGTACAAGAAGGGCATTCATTACTTTGGCCTAAAAAGGCAAGGACATCTCAAAGTGGAGGCTTTCGGGTTACAGTTAAGTTTAAAGAGTCTTTGATTGGTATTTGGTTAAGAAATTAAGCTTTGTTTAAAGGCTTGGAATGTTTTTAACTTAAGATAAAAATGTCTTAATCAGCAACAAACCACCAGACATTTGCCAAAACTCAAGTAATCTGTTAAGTACATTGGTAGCCTGCAGGAGTGATTTAAGCTTTGTCCTGTACAGTTCTGTGCCTGATAATGATTTAGCATTTTACTCTTATAAAGAATATCTCCAAAAGGGAGGAAGCATGACAAGACATGTCTGACCTCCCTCCTCGTGGTGGACAACTCAACTGTAAAGTTTCTTTTTGGGTGCCCTTAGCCAAGAGAGTATCCATTCAGTCTGCTGTGTGGGTGAAGTTTTATTTTAGTTCATGGGCACATATTCAGTTATAATTCTGAATCCTCTTGCCTGAAACTCTAATGTCTTTTACTTTGTAGTTGTTAATGCTTCCTTTTTATCTTTATTATAGATGGTAAGATACTTCTATTATTTATTTTTTTCTATTTACAACTTACATATCGACTGATTTGCAATGTTGTGATATTAAAAAATAAACACTCTCACAAGAATGGAAGAATAATCACCTCATGTACTCAATACCAAATTGGAGCTAGTCAATCAACACTTAATGCAGGATATTTCCCCATGTGGAAGGGTAGGGTAAATTAACACCTAACTGGTGCAACGCATGTATTCTGGGTAAAGGGCACACTTATAATTTTGACTTAAAATGTAAAGAAGAAAATTATAAAACCAAAATGTGTGCACTTCTCTAGTATGCTGAAATTAAAAAATATTTTCAATAATTGTAACTTTGAAATTCATGAAAGCATTATACATTGAAATAATTTGTAATTAATAATAATAATGATTAACTAATAACTACAATAATTATATTTTGTATATTAAAATTATTGTAATTTCAATGATTGTAACTTCATTATTATAATTTCAATATTATTATAATTATATTAAATAATTGTATTATATTATTCTTAATTAATAATAAAATAATAATTACAATAATTGTATTTTTGTATTGTATTGAAATCATTGTAATTTCAGTAATTGTGGCTTCAATAATTGTAACTTTGAAATTCATGAAAGCATTATAAAATGACTGCTAAGAAAACAGAAGTTTTTATATCAGAGAACTTAAAGGACTTCAGAAGATACTTTCTCTCTATTCCAAAAACTCAAAGATTTTAGCTCTTCTCTTTTGCAGGAAATTATAAATTAGCTCAATCCATTACACTTCATTTTTTTTTCAAAAAAGTCAACTTCTATCCCACCTCCCTATGCATATTTTCTTACTTCCAGAAAAAAGTATATAAATAAAGAAATTTTAAGCTTACTAACACTTTCTACTGAGAAAGAGCATGAAAAATTCTTCATCCATTTACTAAGAAATATGCACAAGAATGAAACATCCTTTCCAGTCTTCATATGATTTGTGTATGCAATGATTGTCTAATAATGAAAAAGATAATAAGGCTCACCTAGGTTTTATGTGCACATGTTATCTTATTTGGAAAGATATATATAGAACCTTGTTGAATATGTTTTCATTTTATGTAAGCTCTTTCTCTGTGTGTAAGTGATGGCAAGAAATATTAAACATAAAATATTAAATTCTCTAGTAGAGAATATACCTAGTTAATAAATGGAGTTAATAGATTAAGTATAACAATAGGAAAATGAAAACTCTTTTATCCCATTAAGAAAATATACAAGTGAATGAAGACAAAACTTCATTCCCTCTGGAGTCCCATGTTCCCTCTGGAGTCTGTTTAAGATGCTGAAGGGGAAAAATCTCTATATAAGATTTAGATATCTTCAACAGCTTTAATAGTTTAATACTTACCAAAATGTCTTATATGCAGTGTGTTAGAAAAAAGACTAAAATCACAAACCTCTAAAAAATAAAATGTATCCAAAGAACAAAGAGGAATAGATAATTATGTTATAATGACTTTTAAAGAAATGATTATTTTAATGAAACATTGCAAGTGAAAACGTAATTATAACCTAAAGGCATTTCATCAGTGACAGCTATATCTTATTGTTGGGGAAGGCACTTGCTATAAAGTGACAGTGTAGTTTCTTACCAATTGGACCTCACCTTGGTGAGCCTGAACATACCCATTGGCTGGGGTAAAATAGTCACTCATTACACCTGCTTCCATGAGGCAAATGGAACACTAGGCCAGTAAAATAAGAAATAATTGCTTACTCACATTAACACGTGTGTCATTTAAGCTGTAAAGATTCTTTAATATACCATGTTAAGAAATATAAACCAGAAAGTTACTTGGGCATTTATAAATTAGGAAAAATGTCTTTTAAGGCAATGTGAATGGATGTTTAAGGATATAGAACTCTGGATCAGGTAAGAAAGGATGGAGATTAGTTTTCCTACCATTGTGAATTCATTTTGTACAATTTCTCTATTTTGTTGTCATTCTTGAGAGGAGAGGTCAAAAAAAGTCACTAAAAATAAAACTTTAATTATATTCTATGGCAGTTGGAGGCAATTAGCTGGCTGAATGGTTCCCATCTTTATCAATACCAATGATCATAAATCAAAGTATTGGCATAAAAATTAATAGTTTATGAAAAAGCATTTTGGTATCATGCAATGGATATTTGGAACTGAGGCTTTATGCGACAAGGTGATAAAAGTGTGGGTGTGGAGTGTAGATAAAAGGAGTTAAAAATAAGGAACCCAGTAAGACTTTTTCTAATTGGGTGAAACTTGCTTGAGGAGAAATGCATAAGTAGATAAGGAAAAGAATGATAATTACAGTGCAGTTAGTATACTAGTGCCCGAAGAATATAGTACAATATAGATTAGGCTTTTTGATGAAAGGAAGAAGCTGCTTAAGGCTGTGTCAACCAGATGCCTGGGAGGTGGATTTGAGATAGGTGTAAAAGGCTAAAATGGTTAATTAGAGAATTAATATATGAAGAAGTTACAGTGAGAATTCCAGCTGAAGAATTAAGGGTAAAAAGACAGGAAGAAAAGGTAAGTTGAGGGAGCAGTAGAGTTACTATGCTGGTTCTTTGGGGGAATAACAAGAAGAGAAAAATTTGAAAGGATGAACTAGTGTCACATTATAAACTTAGTGGTTTCAACTGCTTTTGACTCATGTTGATGCTAAACTCCTACTTCTGTCGGAAATAGTTTGTCCATTAGATTGCAAAGTTTTTGAAAGCAAGGACTGTGTCTGTTTATAATAATTCTCTATATGTCCCACAGCCCTTACCAGAGCAAACTGCAAATAGTTGATGCTCGATGTTGGACGTTCTCTGAAAGAAGTGTGAATGAAAGAAAAAAAAATGGAGTTTATCTGTCCAAGTAATGGGTCCCTGGCAAAATTATTCTTGCAAATAGAATAAATTTGTAGTTTTTGTTTCATGGATATTTGGAATTAGCTTTGCTGTTGCCTATATGTACGTCTTTTTTCTAACTTTCTCTAAAAAAACTGATTCCAAATATCCATGAAACAAAAAGTATTATTCATAAAGTGCTGTTTCGTTCACCATTCTGTACACAAAACTTTCAAGTTCCTTTCTAGATTCCTTAGTGCAATACTTTTTTTTACCGAATTTAGTAAAAGTGTTGCTTATTAAAAAAGTGACCTAGTGGATGATCTCAATCTATGAGACATTTTGAAATCTATGAGTTCCTTTCTTAAGAAATAGACTGCTCATCACAGTAACACTTTCTCTCCATGAAGGAAAAAAATCATGTGAAATTTTAAAAAAGAAAATGGGATTTAGAAAACTAAGACTGTACAAGTGCAGATACAGAAAGAGATACATTTCAAAACAACTATAATTTGTACTATCAATTTATCAGATTCATAGAGTAGAACTTATTTTCAGATCACTGAACAAAGAATTCAGTACACAGCTTCTGTTAATTGATAACAATGGTTATGCAAATAATTCTTTTTGCTCAGGAAAAATACCATTTTCTTAGTGTTTAAGAATGTTTATTTGTAACTTCCACTAATCTTTTACTCTTCAATTATTGCTACAGTATACATATAGATGTACATTGCATAATGCATTTATTTTTATTGATTAGAACAGTATCACCAAGAACCATGTAATAAGCCATTTCCTATTTATAGTTTGAAATACATGTCCTCTGAGTATTCCTTCCAAACAAATTGCAATGGATGGGATTGATGATAGCATCAATATTCAAAGAGTGGGAACAGTAAGCTGAATTATATATTGCACAAATAATACACGCCAAGATGTACACTGGCTGCTTTTTATAACGTATAATCTTCAAAGCAACTTTTAGCAAAGGCAGAAAGTCTTTGTCAGATTCCTGTTTGAGAGAAAAGTCATCCCTGGAACCATTTATTTAGATAATTTTATAAAACTGTCTCTAAATCCTGTTTCTGTTCTCAGTTTAAGTCTATGGGGGTAAACAATGTCCTAATTCTTGATTTAGTTGCTAGTTTTCATGCATTATAAAAAAATAGGCCCACCGTATGATAAGTAAGCAATAAAGGCCTGTCAGCGTGTTCAACAATTGATTTTTGCCTGACTGATTTAGGTATTTCAGTTAAAATGTCTTTGTCTGCAAGTAACAGTAAACCCTGATTGAAAGTTTGCTTTTAGTCCATAAGGAAGTCCCACTCTCGGTCTCTCCACCTCAGGCGATTGGCAAGGTGGTTGCTGCAGCTCTAGGAAGGTCCTATATCTGCACCAAGGCCCACACCCAGGAACAGGAACCATCTCCTGTGGCATCGTATTTGGAAGGAGGACAAATTTCCCTTAAGTATTCTAGAAGATCTTCCGTTCTGTCTCAGAGGTCAGCAGAACATTCCCTTATTAGTGTTCATAAGCTGCTGCTTTCATTCACCGTTCTGGCCACAAAACTCTCAAGCTGCTTTCTAGATTCCTTAGTGTGTGATAGAGCCACCAAGACTTGTTTGAATCAGTGAAGATTTATACAAAGAATTGAGAGGGGTCCCATTACCTTATGATATTGGGAGAGGTAAAGACTTAAACAAAACTGCCAGGGAATTAGTGAAAGGGATGGATATTGAGTAGTCTATCAATAGTCTGCTATACCGTCTGCAATAAACAGTGAGTTAGAAATGTATTTGATTATTCTGACTGACTGTTTAATGTCTGATATTTAACATCATATTACTTTGCTGGAGTAGCCATCAAGTATCAACAATACTAACATATTGTTTTTAGAAAATGTTTAATACTAGTCTAATATACACTAATGATTGTACATGGGTAAATTGAATCTGCTGGAGATTGGTCAGAATCCTTGCTGCATTTAAGCTTTATTTAATGGCAAATTTACACAAGAGGGTGGATCTATTCAGGAGTGCTCAACCGTTACTCAGGTATAAAAGAATCTAATAATAATAATGCTACATTAATGAATTCTATCATAAAATCTAGTTTACACCACTATTTTTTATTTCAGGATATTATGGGGGTACAATGTTTTGCTTACATAAATTGTTTTTGTACTATGTGAGTCAAAGTTATAATTGTGTCCATCATCCAGACAGTGTGCATTGCACTTGTTATATGTGACTTAACCAGTCTCACCTCCCCCCCACCTATTTATATTAGATGAATGTTATTCTCACATGTACACCTGTGTTAGTAAATTAGTTCCAATTTAATAGTGACTACATGTGGTATTTGTTTTCCTGTTCTTGTGATACTTCATTTAGAAAAATGGTCTCTAGTTTCGTATAGGTTATTACAAAAGGTATTAGTTCATGACTTTTTTTTAAATAGCTGACTAGTACTCTGTGGTATACACATATCAGATGGTATTAATCTGTTCATGTATCCATAGGTTGTTTCCACATCTTTGTAATTGTGAATTGTGCTGCTATAAATATTTGAATGAAAGTATCCCTTTTATAAAGTATCTTTTTCCCTTTGAGTAAATATCCAATAGTGGAATTGCTCACATGTCTGCTTTTAGTTCTTTCTACTTTCCATGGAGGTCATACTAGTTTGCAATCCCATCAATAGTGAATGACTGTTTCGGTTTCTCTGCATCCATGCCAGCATTTATTATTATAGCACTTTTTGATAAAAACTACTGTTACTAGAGTCAAGTGATATCTCACTGAGGTTTTGATTTGTATTGAGATGGTTAGAGATGTTGAACATTTTTTTTCATCTGTGTTGGCCATTAGTCTAAGATTTTGTTCATGTCTTTTGCCTACTTTTTAGTGTTTTTTTTTTTCTTTTTGTCTTGCTGATTTCATTCAGTTCTTTGTAGATTCTGGTTTTTGGCCCTTTATCAGAAGCATATCATGCAAATATATTCTTCCATTATATGAGTTGTCTATTTGCTATAATCATGGTTTCCTTGGCTGTGAAGAAGTTTTTTAATTTGGTTAAGTCCCATTTATTTATTTGTTGCTATGACTGTTTATCTTGTCTTTATAAATTCTCTGAATAGGCTGATGTTTGTATAGGCTTCTACGTGCTTCTTTTAGAATTATTATAGTTTTATGTCTTAAGTTTAGGTCTGTTATCCATCTTGAGTTAATTTTCATTAGTGGAGAGAAGTGCAGATCCAGTTTCAGTCACCTCTATTTAGCTGTCCAATCAGGTGAAGGAAAACAAGGGTATCCAAAATGGGGAAAGAAGAGGTTAAATTATTGCTCCTTGCTGATGATACAATTTACAACTAGAAACTCCAACGGAGTCTCTAAAGAGACTATTAGCTTTTGTAAATAAATTCAGCAAAGTCTCAGGTTACAAAATCAGTGTACACAAATCAGTAGCTTTCATGTATACCAATGAGTCAATCTGAGAACCAAATTAAAGACTCTATACCATCACAATAGCAACAAGCAAAATAAAATACTTAGGAAAATATATTTAACTAAGGAGGTGAAAGACCTATATAAGGAGAATTACAAAATGCTGAAGAAGGAAATGGCATAGGGTATAAACAAATGGAAAATCAAATTATTCTTATGGATCAGCTGAATTGAGATTGTCACTCAAAGTTATCCAAAGATTCAATGCAACTCCCATTAAAACACCAATACCATTTTTCATAGATCTAGGAAATGCAATTCTATACTTTATATAGAACCAGAAAAAAGCCCAAATAGCCAAAGAAATATTAAGCAAAAAGCAGAAATTGGGAAGAAGAAGAGTTCAGGCTATACTATAAAGATACAGTAATCAAAACAGCATGGTACCAGCACAGGAACAGAGTTATACACCAGTGGATAAGAGCAGAAAACTCAGATATAATACCACCCTCATATTGCCACCTGATATTTGACAAAACAAAAACCTACATGAGGGAAAAGAATCTTTGTTCAATAAATGGTACTGAGAAATTCCTTTTTTTTTTTTTTTTTAGATGAAGTTTTGCTTTATTGCCCAAGCTAGGGTGCAGTGACATTGTCTTGTTCACTGCAATGTCTAACTTTTGGGATCAAGTTATCTTCCTGCCTCAACCTCTCTATTAGCTGGGACTATAGGTACTTGTCACCATGCCAGCTAATTTTTCTATTTTTTTTTGAGAGCTGTTGTCTTATTTATGCTCATGTTGGTCTCAAACTCCTGGCCTCAAGTGACCATTTTACCTCAGCCTCCTAAAGTGCTAGGATTATGGGAATGAGCCAGGGCACTTGCCCCACTGTTTTTTAGCTCAAGTATTTATAGGCCCCAACAGAATGTTTGCATTCTCTAATGTTCCATACAGTTTGAGAAACACTGTATACAAATGCAAAATTTCAGATTTTGGGATTTTTAAAAGAATAGGCCAAGTATAGGCAAACATCAAAACATCAAGCAATACTCAAGGAAAGAATTTAGTCAACTAGAAAACTGAGTTTTGATTCTGTCTCTCCAGTTGATGAGTTTGAGAAAGTTGGGAACTCTTAGCCATAGTTCCTTTATCTTTTTTTTTTTTTTTTTTT
>NW_003852430.1:12054241-12101869 GCF_000181295.1 Otolemur garnettii | reverse complement strand
TAGCTGGGACTACAGGCACCCGCCACAATGCCTGGCCATTTTTTGGTTGCAGCCATCATTGTTGTTTGGCGGGCCCGGGCTGGGGATTCGAACCTACCACCTTAGGTGTATGTGGCTGGTGCCTTAGCCACTTGAGCCACAGGCGCCGAGCCAGTTCCTTTATCTTGATAAAAATGTTCATTCCATAAAGAACTGCATGCTTATGGTTAAAGTGCTGATATGTAGAATAATTATGTGGCTCTCTGCCTAGAAGGAAGTAATTGCTTATTTTTGAAAATAAGGTATAAACGTAATTTTAAAATTATTTTTATATTTAATATTTTTCGATTGAGAGAAGAATGCCAGGATAGTTTAAAGAATTGCTGCATAACTTGCACCCAGCTTCCCTTAAAGCTATCATCATATGTAACTGCTATATATTTATCAAAAATAAGAAATTAAAATTGCTAGAAAGCTATTAACTCATCTATAAACTTTAAATAGCTATTGATTTAGGTCCTTTTCCGGCTCAAGAATCCAATCCAGAATGCTACGTTGAGTTTTGACATCCTGTCTTCTTAGATTTCTTCAACCTGTTTTTCTTGTTTCTCACGACCTTAGCACTTTTGAAGGGTACTGATCAAGCATTTTAGAATATACATCAACTTGAGATAGATGTTTTCTCATGATTAAACTAGATCTATGAATTTTGAGAAAGAATGACATAAAATGAAGTGTCTTCTCATGAAGTTATATGAGATTGCATAAAATTATTGGCATAACTTATTTCTGCTAGTATTTAACCCAGTCATTGTAGTGCTTACTAGGTTTTCCCACTGTATAGTTACTATTTTTCTCTCTATTTCTTGGAAACAAGTCACTGAATGCAGTTTGTAGGAGATACTACCAACAGCTTTGACAAATTTTGTTTTTCACGTAATGATTCTAAAAATTAAATAATTGCAAAATAATTATGTATTAAGCCAAAATCTTCTATTTGAGCTTCTATATGAGGTCGTTTTAGACATATTTCTCAAGGGGAATCACCAAATAAAATAGTGTTTTTATCCATGTAATATTTTATAGTAGGAAAAGGTAAAGGTTTCCTTCAACGCTTTGATTTCTATACAGCACTAATAAGAATGTCAAGAAGTTAGTCTTGAATAGAAGGTCAAATGCATAATGATATAGCCAGAATCTGATTTTTGCAGTGAATAAACCATTTCTATTGTGTCAGCTTCTTTTGATAGCTGAGTCAATTCTTATGGAATGTAAGTGCACATTTAGTATCAGAAAACATTACTACTCTCTTGGCCTTAAATTATTGTTTGATGCAAAGTGGAAAAGTGTCTAATTTGCTTTTAGGTAGCAGCTTGCTGTCTGGAAGAAGGAGTACTATTTCAAATGTATTTTAGTTGCATTAGGGAAGCATTTCTCAAATTATGGGTTACATTCACTTTATATATTATCAGAAAGTCTCCCAGTAAAATGCAAATGCTGCCATAGATTTATATATTCTTTTATTCATTGATATTTTCATGTATGTATGTATTCTTTGAAAAGTACACAAGAATATAAAATAAATGAAAAAAATCTTTGTATTAATATAGTAAAAATTCTTGAAAAATACATTAACATTATTTTTGATGTGCTTCCCACTGTCATTGGATGGACTTCCCAAATACATAAATTCTTTATTTATTTCCACTAGAAGTTTTTGTCAGTGTTACAACTATATTTGATGTCAGCTTTGAAATCACCGGCTTGAATTCATCAGCCATCAAGTTTTGTTAATTCTTCTTTCAAAATAACAATTTATCACCTTGTATTCTTATTGACTTCATCTTAGTTCAAACCCTTATACCTAAACCATCAAAATAACTTCCTTCCTCTATCCTTTCTTTGGTCTCTTTTTTCTATCATTTATTTGATACTTATCATATCATATACTATTTCCAAACATTGTGTGGAATATATAATTTTTTTGCTAAAATTTCTCTATTGGTTCTCTTCTATTTCTAAAAAATTATCTCACACCTGTTATTGTATTTCTCCTGTCCATTCATAAATTACAGTTGATGTTTCCAACTTGCCTTTCTGACGTTTCTCATTTTTGAAAAAAAAAAATATGTATACATATATATTTCATCCTTTAGAAAATTCCTTTTCCCTTATTTTAAACATACTTATTCTAGTAGGATTCTGTTTCTTTTGGAAGGATTGTGCCTCCGTGGTTTTGTGTTAACTGCTCTGGGATTTAGCACCTGGAAGGATGCAGGTCAATTGTATTTCTTCATCACTATGGCCACAATTAATTATTCAAGGAATAGACACCATAGCAAATTAGGACAATCATAATTCTCCCCCCGTTTTGTATTTGTAACATGAAAAAAGAAAATCTTAAATCTTCCCTAGTGACAAATTTGGAGATAAGAAGAGTTAGCATCGATGTCGGTTATATTTTCTGCCACAGCAGAGAGCCCTTTTGAGAGAAGAAACCAAGAGAGTGAAGCAGATAATTCCACAGGGAGAGATGTGGTAGCATTCAAATTCCTTATTCGGAGAAACAGGACTTAAAAATGTGAAAATATCATAAGAAGCCATTCTGTTACTCTAGAACAGAATGCATTAAGATATTGGATGCCATATCTAACACCTCCACCACCCGCTGCTGCTGCCGCTGCTATTGCCACAGAATGAATTTTCATTATCTATTTCTTTGCCTTGTTCATGGTTAATTTTCTTTTCTGACTAGGCTAGTTTTAGAAATTTCTATTGCAACATGATTTAGACCAATCCATTAATCTCTTATTCATCAGTAGGGAGCTAACATATCTCAACAATCAAGTATATACCAGTTACTTCATGTTCATTATTTTATATAATTTGTACAATAACATTATGAATTGTTATTCTTCTCAGTTTTACAGATGAAGAAATGGATGTTCAATGGCTGGAACTAACTTCTCATAGACTATATTTGTCATAGATGACTCCATCAAGGAATGGAACAGTGATTTAAATCTAAGTTCTTAACTTTTTATATGATACAGCTACCTATTACTACTGCCTCTTTTTCCCCTTAAATTCCCTTGAATTCTTTTTCAGTGTTAATATATATTTTACTTAATACATCTAAAATATTATCATTACAACATATTATTTAAAGATATTGATAGCCGGGTACAAGTGGCTCAGGCATATAATCCCAGCACTTTGGCAGATTGAAGCAGGAGGATGGCTTGAGGCCAGGAGTTCCAGACCTAGCCGGAGAGAAATGGTGAGACCCCATCTCCCAGACAGTGTAAGCTTGGTTCAAGCATCTTTGTGAAATGTCCACAGTCCCTGCCAAAGGGCTCTGGAAGTTCTCGTAGCCCTGACCTCTCTAGGAAGCTTGTGTTCTACTGACTGTGAGCCCCGGCATAGCAGCCTGGACTGGGTGGCTTGCTGTACTGTCGTGGAGTGTGGGTGGCTGTTGGGCAGCATATCTTGACATTCTTATCATTGCTTCCACCAGGTAACGTTCCGGTCTCTCTCACATGGTCACTGAGAGATTTGACTCCCGGTTCATTGTATTACTCACCACCTGTATCCTGATGTCCTGGCCACCTACATGGATGAATTCCTTGGTATCTTCCCTCTTCACCTCGGAGCATGAACGACCTTTTGCTCCTTTCTACATTCTTCATCCACTCACCACATGCACTCTGCACTTGTCATCACCTTTCACTACAATGTTTTCAAAATCCAATTTTAAACATTTTTCCTTCTCTTCTGTTTTCCCACTTATTCTAGTATCCATAATGAAATGAAATTAAATTGCCTTATTATTGTTCTGAGTTTTTATATATTATAGATACTAATTTCTTATCAGAAAAATGAATTACCAAGATTTTCTCAGACTTATGAGTTCACTTTTTATCTATTTATTTAATTTAATTAATTAGTTTATTTATTTTGAGACAGAGTCTCATTTTTCTGCCCTTAGTAGACTGCCATGGCCTGACTCTTGGGCTCAAGAGATCCTCTTGCCTTAGCCACCTGGGTAGCTGGGACTAAAGTACCCACCATAAAGACCAGCTATTTTTCAAGATAGGTTCTTCTTCTAGCTCAGATAGGTCTTACACTCCTGAACTCTAGTAATCCTCCCACGGCAGCCTCCCAGAGTGCTGAGATTGTAGGCATGAGCCACTGTGCCTGGTTCCACTTTTTATTTTTAAATTACTTTGAAAATGTTCTTGGAAGCATACAGTTTTTAATTTGAGTGAAGTCCAACTTATCTATATTTTTCTGTATTCATTTGTGCTTTAGGTGTTATCTCTAAAAGGCTTTCTAGACAATGAAAATAAGCCTATATTTTGTCAACGGGTTTTAGCACTTCAATGTAGGTCTATCTACCATTTTGAGATGATTTTTTGTGTGTGTGGTATGTGGAAGGTGGATAACTTCATTCTTTTGGGTGTAAATATATAATTTTTTTGGCACCATTTTCTGAAAAGACAATTTTTCCCCTTGAATTTTCTTGACACCTTTGTTAAAAATTTATTGACTATAAATATTCAATTATATTACAAAGATACATGTTTATTACACTGTCTTGATTACTATAGGTTCATAGTAAATTTCAAAATCGGAATTAAGGCTTGGCACCTGTAGCTCAGCGGCTAAGGTGCCAACCACTTACACCTGGGCTAGTGGGTTTGAACACAGCCTGGGCCTCCCAAACAACAATAACAACTACAAAAAAAAATAGCTGGGCGTTGTGGTAGACACTTATAGTCCCAGCTACTTGGGAGGCTGAGGCAAGAGAATTGCTTAAACCCAAGATTTTGAAGTTGTTGTGAGCTGTGACACTACAGCACTCTACTGAGGATGACACAGTGAGAGACTCTGTCTTGAAAAAAAAAAAAGAAAATAAAAGAAATCAGGAATTCTGAGTTCTTCAAATTTTTTCTTGTTCAAGATTGTTTTGGCAATTTGGAGTCCCTTGTATTTCCACATAAATTTTAGAATCAACTTGTCAATTTATATAAACCCTCAAGTGTATGATATGTGTTGAACTTCTATTCTTTTTTTTTTTTGCAGTTTTTGGCCAGGGCTAGGTTTGAACCCACCACCTCCAGCATATGGGGCCAGCGCCCTACTCCTTTGAGCCACAGGTGCCGCCCTGAACTTCTATTCTTAATCTCACCCAGTTTACTATAGATTTTCATTGGTCAGGCAGGCAAAACATAAAATGTTTTTGTTAATCTATTTTGAGATTAGGTTTGCAGTGATTATTTTTATAGAGAGGTTTAAACGAAAGAAATTAAAGAAAGTAGAATTGAGTTGTGGGAAATTTAAAATTAGAGTCAGTTTTACCAGTATAAAGAAAAACTTGTTTTTGAAGAAAATTGGTTATTTTTTCTTCTTCGTAAAATTAGAGATACTACCCTGAAATTCGAGTTCTGCTGTGGTTACCATCTTTTTTCAATCACTGGCAAAAATCAAGCAGTGTCATAAGGTGCTTCAAGGGAAGCCCAGTCGTACGTGTGTACTTATAGTAGTCAGTTATCAATGGAAATCTCTGCCACTTACTGATACAGAGTATCATTATGGAGTTTTGCTTTGGCCACAGCCTTAGATGTCTGGTTTTTGGTGTCTATGAAATGCTCTTTGTAAATGACAGTAACACAGCTGAACGCCAACCGCCTGCCTGAGATGCCTCCTTGTACTTTGGCCACATAGGCACACAGTCTGATTTTCTGATTTTTGTCAGTCCCCTAACTTGACCTTATTTTTACTTTTGTTTTGCTGAGTTTTAAGCAAAACAAAGCTGCTAAGCTGAAAACTAGGAGCTGCTTTTGTGCTCAGTACCTTTTACCTCCAAAGCGGTGAGCCTGTTTGCTTTTTCTCAGTACCATTTGAAAAATGGGAATCTTAAGGTCACTGTTGTCTGCAAGTATATTCTTGAAGGGAATAATGGGGTTCAAATGAAGGTTTCTAGCCAAGAAGAGTATTAAATTGGCTAACACAATTTGACACCATTTATGCTTCTGTATTTCCCTGTTGTCATAATTTAATTTTTACGCCTGTGAGTTGAGAAACGGGCCTACTCCTTTATCTTGCCGCCTGAAGGGCTTCCAACCACCTTATTGAAGTATAAAGAAGGAGTCTCAGAATTGACTTTGCCACGTCTCTTTTGGAAATCTCAAATTCAAACAGGAAGCCACCAGTTTCTCCGTGCATCTTCAGTCACAAGCAATTTTCAAACTGCATTTGCATAACCTTTTGAAATTCTGAAATCTATATTTTTGAAAATAGATTTTAAAAGCATAAAAGAATGCTGAAGAGAGAAGGAAGCGCACGCAGGTTTTTCCCAGCTTTCATTAGGTGGATTTTCCAGTCACAGAATAATAGTTCTTCTGTGATACACAGGATTATTGCACCTTCAGAAACATTTCATAATAAATGTGTTCACTTTAAGCAAATGTCCAATAAAATATGTCCTTTATTTTCATGTGGTTATTAGAAATTATTGCTCATGTATCTTTACATAGGTTAAGAAATGAAACATTGAAATAAACCCCAACACTTTTTCAAAGAGAACTGCGTGACTTCATTGCTATTTTTATGGCTCCTGACTCTACCTCCTCTCCTTCCCTTTACTCTGTATTTTAGTCCTTAGTCCTCCCACTACTGCCTATAAACTGCCTTTCACAATTCCTCCTGATTCTTACCACGATTGTCTTATGTGTCTACACATATTACATAAGCTTCTTTATAAAGTTTTTATTTATTCTGTATGGAGCTGTTACTCATTTTGTATGGAGAGTGGGACAGATGGGTGATGGACAGTGCTACCGCATCGGTGTGTATTGTCCTAACTCCTTTGGTGTGTTGATGATTTTTTAATAGTTCATCCAAGAAGGCCTCCTCCTAGCAATGTTTAAATAATTCACCTGATTTTGCCATCTGTTTTTTCATAACTGATTCTTTAAACAGGCTCATATAAAACATTAGGGGGCAAAAAAAAAAAAAAAAAACCCTGTTTTTGTTTTCTTTCTGAAAACTTGGTTTGTAGGCCATTGCAACTATTAAATAATGTTTTTAGAGAATTTTATCTGACTTTATGTTTACAGATGTGACAGGATCCTACTTTATTTCTCCTTTATTTCTTTCTTCTCCTGCTCTTGCACTGAGTAAATAAATAGAAACTTTGCTAGAATAACGAATCAACAGTGTTTTGACATGGTAGGCAGCTGAGATTAGCAGAAGAAAGATTTGATTTTTAGCTTTTTCTCTTCAAAGAGTTGAAAATGCCTCCTTTAGCATTCAGATTAGGAAGACCTGATGATTCTTTTCAATGATGGACCTTGGAAGGAAATTGGAACCTGCAGGAGCAGGTTGCAACACCAAGTTAGACCTAGGACTACACAGGGGACACTGCGGGTCGGAGGGACTCAGAGATTATCAGGGTTAAGGGAAACAATAGAGGGTGCAGGAAAATAAAGGAAAATTCAACTACTCGGTCAAGGCGGACTTCCAAATGCTACCAGTGACTTTATGGTCAAGGCGGCCTTCCAAATGCTACCAGTGACTTTATGGTTAATATTTTGCTTTTTAATTTATATATATTTATGTGATACAAGTGAAATTTTGCTACATGTATTGAGTACTTGTGGCCAAGTGAGGGCTTTGAGGGTATTCATCACCCAGAAAATGTGTACTATACCCATTGAGTAATTCCTCATCATGCACCGCCCTCCCGTACTCCCATCCATCCAAATTTTCAGTTCCTACCATTACATTCTGTACTGCCATGTGGCAATTTTTTAAATACTTGCTTATTAAGACCATGCAAGATTTTTTTTTTTTTTTTGTAGAGACAGAGTCTCATTCTATCGCCCTCAGTAGAGTGCTGTGGCATCACACTGCTCACAGCAACCTCCAATGGCCTTAGGCGATTCTCTTGCCTCAGACTCCCAAGTAGCTGAGACTACAGGCACCTGCCACAACGCCCAGCTATTTTTTTGTTTCAGTTTGGCTGGGACCAGGTTTGAACCTGCCACCCTTGGTATATGGGGCCAGTGCCCTGCCCACTGAGCCACAGGCAACACCCCCCAGACCATGCAAGATTTGACTTTCTGCATCTGACTTGTTTTACTTACAATAATGACCTCCAGTTTGATCCAGATTTCATTCTTCTCAAAGAATAAACAGTATCCTATCATTTATATATACCATGTTTTCTCTATCTAGTCATCTATAGATGGAAACTAAGGTTAATTTCATGTCTTTGTCACTGTGAATAGCTTTAGAAATAAAAGTGTGAGTACCTTTCAGATATATTTCTTTATTTTCCTTTGGGTGGATACCCAATAGTGGGATTGCTAGATCAAATGGTAGTTCTATTTTTAGTTCTTTAAGAAATCTCCAGACTGTCTTCCAAAAACGTTGTAAAAATTTGCATTCCCCCTGACAGTGCATAGGCATTCCCTTGTCTCCACATTCTCACCAACATCTGCTATTGTCTTTTAGATGATAGTCAATTTGACTGAGGTCACATCACCTGTCACTGTGGTTTAAATTTGCATTTCTCTGGGGACAAGAGATGCTGAACATTTTTTCATACACCTCTTGGTCATTTGTACGTTTTCTTTTGAAAAATACCTATTTGTGTCTTTTGCTCAATCTTTAATCAAAGCATTTGATTTTCATTGTGGAGCAGTCTGAATTCTTTGTATATTATGAATGTTAGTCCCTTTTCAAATGAGTAGTTTGCTAATAGTCCTTCCATCCTGCGGGTTGTTTGTTCCCATTTGTCTATTTTTGTTTTTGTGCTCTTGGTCATAAAATTATTTGCCTAGATAAATGTCCTAAAGAGTTTTTCCTAGGCTTTCTGTAATATTTTTATAGTTTGGGATCTTACATGCAAGTCTTATCCAGCCTGAGTTGGGTTTTGCTATCGTGGGAGATGGGCCCAGTTTCATTCTCCTGCATATGTTATCCTATTTTCCTTGTACCATTTATTGGAAAAGGTGTCTTTTCCCCAATGTACATTCTTGGTGACTTTGACAAAGATCAGTTGGCTGTAGGTAGATAGTTTTATTTCTGAGTTATCTATCTGTTCCTTTGATCCATGTGTCTGTTTTCTTACCATATAATGCTGCTTTGGTTACTATGCTCTTGCAATGTAATTTGAAGTCAGATAATGTTATACTTTGTTATACTTCCAGCTTTGTTCTTTTTGCTTAGGATTATTTGGCTATTCACATTTTGGGGGGGGGTCCTCACTTTGTCACTTTTGGTAGAATATTGTGGTGTCATACTGATACAGGGAGGTGGCAGCCCTGGTGACCCAGATGAACTGATGGAAGGATATGCCCAGGCTTATGTCTCCCCACCCTGGGGGTGCTAGTGCAGCCTTGGGCAGAGGAGCCAGCAGGTTGGAGGGTAGGCATGGAGGCCGTAGAAGGCTCCAGTGGCTGGAGGGGCTAGACAACTGCTGAGGAGACAGCTCCAGGTTGCCTGCTCTAGGAGCATAGCCATAGCATCCCCTTGTACTGGCAGCTAAACAAGGAACCCCCCCATTTCCCAGGCCTGGTCAATTTCATGTTTCTGAGGCCTGGGACATACTTACACTTTGCCCCTAGCAGAAGGGATTATACACATTCATTTATTAGGTTATATATATGCTTAGACAAATAACCCAAGTGAAGATTTTCTGATTTAAGTCATTCCCTTGGCCAGGAGCTCCAGTGCTTTTTCTATATTATTTTTCTGTATAATAAATCCTGTCTAACCCCTGATCTGTGGTCTCTCAGTTCATTCTTCAAAGCCCCAAGACCAAGAACCTACTAAAGAAAGATATTCTGGGAACAATAGCTCACAACAACCTCAAACTCTTGGGCTCAAGCGATTCTCTCGTCTCAGCCTCCCAAGTAGCTGAGACTACAGGACTACAGGCTCCAGCCACTATGCCTGGCTATTTTTTTCTTTTTTTAAGAGCCAGGGTTTTGCTCTGGCTGAAGTTTGTCTGGAACTCCTGAGCTCAGGCAATCTACCCGCCTGGAGTGCTGGGATTACAAGTGTGAGCCACTGCACCTGGCCTTGTGCTTATTATTTTTTTATACCTTGTGAATTTTAGGAAATTTTTTTTATTAGGTGAAGAATGGTATTATTTTGTTAGAACTTGCACTGAATCTGTAGATTTGCTTCGATAGTGTGGAAGACCCAAATAACAATCAGATATGCAAAAGGAGACATCACCAATGATATCCAGAAAGATCATCAGAGACTACTATGAACAACTATAGACTCATAAACTGGAAAACCTGGAGAAAATGGATAAATTTCAGAAAACAGAAAGAAAAAGAAAAACTGAATAGATTGATAGTGAGATTGAATCAATAATAAAATATTTCCCAACAAAGGAAAGCTCAGAAACAAATGGATTAATGGCCAAATTCTACCAAATATACACAAGAGAAATGGTACCAATGTTTCTTAAACTAGTCCAAAACACTGGAGGAAGGAATTCTAATTATCCTGTGAGGGCAGTTATCACCATGATACTAAAATCAGACAAGGACACAATAGAAAAGGAAAACTACAGACCAGTATCTCTGATGACGCAGGTGTCTGCAAACAAAATACTAGCATACAGAATCCATTCGCACGTTAAAAAGGTAATACACCATGATCAAGTAGGTTTTATACTTGACTGCAAGAAAGACTCAACATACAGAAATTAACATATGCGATAGATTCCATCATCTCAATAGGGGCTGAAAAAATGTTTGATAATTTATGATCAAACCTTCATGATAAAAACTTTCACATTAGGTGGCTCATGCCTGTAATCCTAGCCCTCTGGGAGGCCGATGCGGGTGGATTGCTTGAGTTCTTGCTCAGCAAAAGTGAGACCCTGTATCTACTAAAATAGAAAAAACTGAGGCAAGAGGATCACTTGAGCCAAAGAATTTCAGGTTGCTGTGAGCTGTGATGCCATGGTACTCTACCGAGGGTGGCATAATGAGACTGTGTCTCAAAATTAAATAAATAAAATAAAATCTTCATGATAAAAACCCTCCACAAAGTAGGAATTTAAAGAAGATAGCTCAAAATACTAGAGGCCCAATACTTCTATGTCAAACCCTTCTCCAACATCCTACTGGATGGGCAAAGTTAAAGGCATTTCCTCTAAGTGGAATAAGACAGGTACACCCACTTTCCCCACTCATATTCAACATAGTTCTGGAATTCCTAGCCAGAGCAATGATTAGTGTTTTGGATCATGACAATACTATGTATATATTCCTGATCTGCTAATGGTAAACTTCACTTTCTTATAAGGAACTATACGTACATATCTACTCAGGCTTTAAAAGCAAAATTGAGGAATTGCATGAACAGTAGATACTTCAGTTGGGAGTTTTTAACTGAATCTCATGTCTACTTCTGTCAACCTGTAAATCAGCAGGTTGAACCTAGTTTGGTTTTGACCTGACGGAGAGAAATGGGCCTGACCCTCATGAGAGCAGCACTGCTGGAACGCGATGAAGTGGACACTGACACAGTAACAGATCCACAGCTTCCTGAGAGGTAGAAAGTCCAGTAGTGGAGAGTTCAGTAAGAAATTCAGAACTATATTCTAGCATCAGTTTTTCATGCTGATCACCACAACAGATTTTTTGTTTTGCAGTAATCACCAGGGGAGGGACCAAAGGAGGGTTGTTTACATACTGCAGAGACCAGACTTGTATAGAAAGTTGAAATTTTCCTGAGGGGCAGTAAAGATGTATAGTGTGACAGAGAGGATGGGAGGCCCCAAAGAGTCTGGGCTGTGACTGTGGCGAGTAACAGTAAGGTGTTGCACAGTCTGGTGGATTTCGCTGAGTGTTAAGACATCACCATTGTTAGGGGTGGAGTGGGTGAGGAGTGGAGATACAAGGCTTGTGCCAAGGGGAACAATTTTCAATACACCGTGGAAATAGCATAATGATGAAATTGATCAGATAAGATTCATAGCTTGGAGAAAGCTGCCTTGAGATAGTTCACAGAGGGAAAGCAAAGTGGATATTTTTGTCTGATAGTGACTGACGGCAGGTTTTAGAAAAAGCTTTAACAGGTAAGAGTATGCTGGACTTGTGATTTTTCCAGCAGAGAAAGAATAAACGTTTTTAATCATCTATATTTTTGTTTGTTTTTACAAGAATGAGAAGGGCAATGGAGTTGGATGAGCATAGAGGAGGACTCTCAAGTATAAGATTGAGAGAAAGAAGCCAAACCCAGGAGGCTTCAATGCTTTGGGGGAGAGTGGAAATTGAGCAATTACCTTCTGCAACTGGTGAGGAAAGGCAGTGTCTGCAGGGTGTGGCAAGCTAGCTTGTTTTTTTAATTTTTAATTTTCTCTATACATATACATGTGTTTATTTGGTTTCCACTTTTTGCCTTCAGAAAATTAAAAAGGCTTAAAATTTAGTAACAATAATAATGCTTAAGATAAGGACTAAAACCAAAAAACTCATAAAGAATGAATGAATAAAACAAAACCTCATAAAGAAGAATGAAGATAAACACATTCAGAAAAGAAATCAGATGATTGCTGCAATGAAATATTGAGCAATAATAATAATGCAAAAAGTAACATTCACACTGTCAGATAAAAGTATGTCTATCATAGAATGCTTTGACTCTGAAGTTTAGTATAGCGTCCTCAGTTAACTTCTTCCCCCCCTCCCCAGGTCTCTAAAAAATAGGCAATATTTATAAGTAAAAATAGAAGATAATTTCAAAAAACAGATCATGCCAAATCTTACAGACAATAGAAAAAAAATACTTCAAATTCATTGTACTTCATCTGGATATACTTGATATTAAAATTGGAAAAAATTTATTATAAAGGGAAATTACAAATGTATTTCACTCATAAATGAGGATGTCATATCCTAAACAACATATCAACAAGTTGAATTAAAAATTATTGTTCAAATAATGTACTTTGGTCAAAACTAAATCCAATTTATGTGAGAATTAGTCACTATTTTCTTTTCCTTTCCCTCACACCCTCCCTCCTTCTCTGCCTGTCTGCTCTCCCCTTCCCCCACCCCCACTGTGTCATTAATTGTCCTCATATCAAAGTTGAATACATAGAACTCATGTTTCTCCATTCCTATGATGCTTCACTAAGAATAATGTGTTCCACCTCCATCCAGGTTACTACAAATGCTGCAAAGTCTCCATTTTTTTTTTTTTTTAATGGCTGAATAGTATTCAATAGTACACATATACCACAGCTTGCCAATCCATTCCCGGAGACATTTAGGCTGTTTCCACATTTTAGCGATTGTAAATTGAGCTGCAATAAACAGTCTAGTACAAGTGTCTTTATAATAAAAGGTTTTTATTTTCCTTCTGGACAGATGCCCAGTAATGGGATCGCAGGATCAAATGGGAGGTCTATGTTGAGTTCTTTGAGGTTTCTCCATACTTCCTTCCAAAAAGGTTGTATTAATTTGCAGTCCCACCAGCAATGTAAAAGTGTTCCCTTCTCTCCACATCCATGACAGCATCTGCAGTTTTGAGATTTTGTGATATGGTCCATTTTCTCTGGGGTAAGATGATATCTCAGGGTGGTTTTAATTTGCATTTCTCTACTAATTAGGGATGATGAGCATTTTTTCATATGTTTGCTAGCTATTCATCTATCTTCTTTAGAGAAGTTTCTTTTTTTACTGTGGATTAATTAAGTTCTCTATAGATCCTAGTTATTAAGCTTTTGTCTGATTCAAAGTATGCAAATATCCTTTCCCATTGGGTAGGTTGTTTATTTGCTTTGGTTGTCTCCTTTGCTGTATAGAAGCTTTTCAGTTTAATTAAATCCCATCTGTTTATTTTTGTTGTTTTTGTTATTTTTGTTGTTGCTATTGCCATGACTGTCTTCTTCATAAAGTCTTTCCACGGGCCAATATCTTCCAGTGTTTTTCCTATGCTTTCTTTGAGGATTTTTATCATTTCATGCCTTAAATTTAAGTCCTTTATCCATCTTGAATCAATTTTTGTGAGTGGAGAAAGGTGCACGTCCAGTTTCAATCTTTTACATGTGGATATCCAGTTCTCCCAGCACCATTTATTGAATAGGGAAACTTTCCCCCAGTGGACGCTCTTGTTTGGTCTATAGAAGATTAGATGGCTGTAAGCTGTTGGTTTCATTTCCTGGTTTTCTATTTAATTCCAAATATCTATTTCTCTATTTTGTGCCAGTACCATGCTGTCTTGACCACTATGGTATTGTAGTACAGCCTAAAATTTCCATTTGGATGCCCTTTATTTTCTTGTCTTGCCTAATTGTATTGGCTAGAACTTCTAGCACTATGTTGAATAGTAATGGTGGCAGAGGACAACCTTGTCTGGTTTTAGTTCTAAGTGGAAAACTTTTCAGTTTAACTCCATTCAATAAAATACTAGCTGTGGGTTTATCATAGATAGCTTCAATCAATTTAAGAAATGTGCCACCTGTGCCTAAACTCTTCAGTGTCCTAATTAGAAAAGGGTGCTGGATTATATCAAATGCTTTTTCTGCATCTATTGAGAAGATCATATGGTCTTTGTTTTTGCTTCTGTTGATAAGGTGAGTAATGTTTATGGATTAATGGATATTAAACCAGCCTTGTATCCCTGGGATGAAACCTACTTGATCATGATGTATGACTGTTTTGATGATAAGCTCTATTCTATTAGCTAGGATTGTGTTGAGAATTTTTGCATCTATATTCATTAGTGAAATTGGTCTGAAGTTTTCCTTTTTAGTTGGGTCTTTTCCTGGTTTGGGTATCAGGGTGATGTTTGCTTCATAGAATGTGTTGGGGAAGATTCCTCCCTCCTCAATTTTTTGGAATAATTTCTGTGTTGTAGGAATAACCTCTTCCTTTAAGGTCTGATAGAACTCTGGTGTGAAGCCATCCGGACCAGGGCATTTTTTAATTGTTTCTTTGATCTCAGTGCTTCAAATTGGTCTGTTCCGGAGCTCTATTTCTTCCTTGCTACATCTAGAGAGAGGGTGTGATTCCAAACATTGATCCATTTCCTTCACATTGTCAAATTTCTGGGCAGAGAGTTTCTGGTAGTATTCAGAGATAATCTTTTGAATCTCTGTGGTGTCAGTTGTTATTTCTCCTTTATCATTTCTGATTGAGGTTCCTAAAGATTTTACTTTTCATTTCTAGTTAGTCTGGCCAAAGGTTTATCTATTTTATTTACTTTTTCAAAAAACCAACTACTCATTTCATTAATTTTCTGAATGATTCTTTTGTTTTCAATTTCATTAATCTCTAATTTTGGATATTTCTTTTCTTCTGCTGGGTTTAGACTTAGATTGTCCTTTTTCCAGGTCCATAAGATGGCTTGTGAGTTTGTTGATGCACTGTCTTTCTGTTTTTTGAATGTAAGCTTCTAATGTGATAAATTTTCCTCTCAGGACTGCTTCTGCTGTATTCCAGAGGTTTTGTTATACTCAAGGAAGTTAATGATTTCCTTTTTTATTCATTTTTGTTATACTTAAGGAAGTTAATGATTTCCTTTTATATTTCTTCCTGCATCCAACTGTCATTGAACATAAGGTCATTTAACTTCCATGCCTTTGTGTGGGGTTGAACATTTTTGTTGGAGTTCCACATTTAGTGCTTTGTAGTCTGAGAAGATGCAAGGTAAAATTTCAATTCTTTTGATTCTGTTGAGGTTTATTTTGTGTCCTAGGATGTAATCAATTTTGGAGAGTGTTCTATGGGATTATGAGAAGAATGTATATGCTTTATCTTTGGGATGGAGTGTTCTAAATACATCAATCAAGCACAGTTGTTATATGGTCTTGTTTAAGTCTCTTATATCTTTAATTTCTGTTTAGATGATCTGTCCAGCTCTGAGAGAGTGGTGTTAAAGTCACCTGTAAGCATCCTATAATAATAGGATATCATATTACTAAGTAAGGTCTGTTTCAAGAATCTGGGAGCATTTAAATTGGTTGCATAAATATTTAGAATTGAAATGTCTCCTTGTTGCATTTTTACCTTGACCAATATGAAGTGACTATCATTGTCTTTTTTGACTTTAGTTGCTTTAAATCCACATGTATCTGAAAATAAGATTGCAACCCCTTTTCTCTTCTGAATTCTGTTTGCCTGAAAAATTGACTGCCAACCCTTAACTCTGAATTTTAATTTGTTTTTTGATGTGAGGTGTGTTTCCTGCAGACAGCAAATAGATGGCTTGTGTTTTTAAATCCAATCAGCCAATCTATGCCTCTTTAGTGGGGAATTCAAGCCATTGACATTTATTGAGATAATTGATAAGTGTGGTAGCATTCTATTCATCTTATTTTGTGAAAGTTTTCTGTTTTGCATCATTGTGGAAGCTAGGTTCTGTCCTTTAATTTCTGGGTGTTTACTTTGCTGAAGGTCCATTGTGATGGTCAGTGTGTAGAACAGGTTGAAGTATTTCCTGTAGAGCTTGTCTTGTGGCAAATTTCCTCAATGTTTGCATAACAGTAAAAGATTTTATTCCTCATCAATTTTAATGCTTAGGTTAGTGGGATGTAGAATTCTTGGCTGGGAATTAGTCTGTTTAAGTAGATTAAAGGTAGATGACCATTGTCTTCTAGCTTGAAAAGTTTCATTAGAGAAGGCCATGGTCACCTGATGGATTTGCCCCTATAGGTGAGTTGGTACTTATTCCTGGCAGCTTGCAAAATCTTTTCTTTTGCCTTGACTTTAGATAGATTCATCACAATGTGTCTTGGAGTACCTCTATTGGAGTTGAGGTGGACAGGGGATCAATATCCCTCTGAAAGGAATATGTCAGAACCTTTGGTGATATTTGGGAAATTTTCATTTATAATATTCTCTAGAGTGGCTTCCATTCCTCTGGGGCATTCTTCTTCCCCTTCTGGAATACCTATAACTCATATGTTTGAATGCTTCATAAAGTCCCATAATTCTGTTAGTGATCGTTCTACTTTTTTGTCTCTTCTTTTCTGCCTCTAACTATCTGAGTTATCTCAAAAGCTTTATCCTCTACCTCTGAGATTCTTTCTTCTGACCTAATCTATTTTTGATACTTTCTATTGCATCTTTGTGTTACCTAATTGATTCCTTTAGTTCCTTCAGCTCTGCTATAACCATTCTATTTTCTTCATATCATTCATCTCTTATTTGTTTCTGTTTTTGGATTTCCTTTTGGTTATTTTCCACTTTCTCAGCAATTTTCTTCATTGTTTTCATCATCTGTATTTTAAATTCCCCTTCTGTCATTTCTAACATTTTGTTATAGGTAGAATCCTCTGCTATCGCTACCTCACGGTCCCTTGAAGGGGTTGCTTTGGGCTGGTATTACATGTTGCCAGGATTTTTCTGCTGATTCTTCTTCATGAGTGTTTTCTTGTATCTGTTTCCTTGCCCTCATTTTCCTTTCACCTCCTCTTGCTCTTTAAATTGCTGTGCCTCTGACCTAAAGTTTTAATGAGTCCTTTTGGTATGGGACCAGAAGGATGAGAAGATTGAAGGTCAAGAAATGAGAAAAGATTTAAAAAAGAAAGAAAAAAGAGAAAGAAGAGGGGTGAATAAAGGAGTAAATATGTGTATAGTAGTGTACTTTGCCCCAACCTTAACCCCCCCAACCTTTGGGTGTGCTGGGCTGGGTGGTTCCCTTGAGGTCAGCAGCTCTTTGCTAGTCTGATCAGACACAGTATCCCACCTCCACCAGGTAGAGAGAGGAAAGACAAAAATACTATAAATCAAACCAAAACAAAAAAACAAAAACCCTTACAGGATAAAATTTGGGGAAAGATTCATATAGTAGGGGCAGAAACACTAGCAAAAATCAAGTTCTAATTGTTAAAGAAGGCAAAAATGGAAGATTGTTTTTAAACTAGAAATGGTGAAAAAAAAAAGAAAAAAGAAAAGAAAAATTTAGAGGAAAAATGTTGAAATTAAGAAAGAAAAAGAAAAAAACTAAAACCAAAAAACCAAAACAGTATTTTATATATATATATATATATATATGTACATATATATGTGTGTGTGTATATATATATATATATATGAATATTGTATAGACAACAGGTGATCTTCTGATATGTGAGAGGTTAATCACAATGTTGATACAGTTGTATGAGATGAAGACTGGAGGCCTCTGCTGATTTCTCAGACCCTGCAGGCTTAGAAGCCCAAATGTCTCCTCAGCCTGCTTAAAACACACACCAAACTGTGAAACTTGGCTAAGCAGAAGCTTTCCAAGGAAAGCATTTATCACTGGGATCTCTCCTGCTGTGGCTACCCTCTTATCCAGTGCAACAAAATTGGTCTCACTCTATGCCCCTGTGGGCCAAGGCTGTAATGTGCCAAACATTTAGATCTCTGCTCTTCCCCAGCATCTTGGTCCCTGCCCTTGGGGAGCTCAGTCACTAGGTTACTGGCCCAAGGTCTCCCAGCTGATGCCCATGCTGTAACCTGCAAGGGTAGCACCCCCACAGGGCTGTGCAAGCAGCCCACAGCTGATCGCCATTAGCCACTTTCCAGCTCAGCAGCTCAGTCCAGGCGTCCCAGACAATGCCCAAAGTTGTACACACACACCTAAGAGCTCCTAAGGCAGTTCAATTGAGTGCCCAAGTCTAAAAAAAACAAAATAGCCCATAGGTAAGGCTTTTCCTGCTTGCAGTCTCGCTGTTGCTAGGATTACAACTGCAGGTAGCCTCCACTGAACAAATGCACCTATTACTTGCCAGTTTTCCACCACTTTTGTCCTCCTTGTGGGGTCCAGAAGTCTCTTGCTGACTCCCTGTGTCACCAAAGGGAAGTTTCTGGACAGATCCCACCAGTCAGAGATACCTGGAGTCTTCTCTCCCTAATCTCACTGCACCCAGCTGGACAGAAGCAGTTACTTGGCCACCATCTTGCTCAGAAGCTTGAAACCAATCAGCAAGCTAGCTTGTTATTTATATGCATTTTGGTGCTCACAGGACAGAGAGAGGGCAAAAATACTAAAACTTGTTTCTCCTTTTTCCTCTGAACTCCTGTGTTGCCCATTTGTCACACCCGACAGGAAGCTAGCTGAAAAGGAAGACTGAAAGATGTACTTTTTAGAAGCCTAGCTTTCAGGTACAAATTGAAGACAGAAAATAGATCTGGCTGGAAAAACAAAAAGTAACCATAAGTACCTAGTGAAATTCTTGTTACTTTGCATAGTTACTTACTAAAGCAAACACACTGGCAATTCTTGATATGCCTTCTCTTTATGCTTGACATAATAGCAGCCCTGAACCGAACCAACTGGATTTCAAAGGGCTGCTAGGGATTTCAACCAGGCTCAGGGATTGTTTGGAGGTCCACAACTATCACATAGCTTGAGGTCTTTCAGTATTGAGCAGTTATGACGCTTCGTACCTTTTAGTTATGTTCAATTTGGCTTCTGTGCCTGCTGTTTCATTAGGGATGGTTTCTCTCCAGCTACCTCTGTTTCAAAGATGCCTTCCCAAATTAAAATGCGACTGCTGAACTGCCAACAGCTGGAAATGTGTGTTTAATTGTTCTTCCAGGAATGAAAACATGTTGCACCCATCCCAGTGGGACCATTGGCTGCTCTCCTAGGATAGCTGACCGTACTTAATGGTGTGATTTGTGTTGGTAGAACAGGTTTGCTGTTGTTGACCTTGGTTTTTTTTTAATGTGCAGAGCTAATTGTTTCAAACAATTAAATCCATAACCTTGTACCAGTAACAATTTTCTAAATAACATTTATCTTATACCCTTTTACTTAAATGATGGAAATTCAGTGTGACTCTCATTCATTAAGTGAATCACTTAAGATAACTGTCGTGGTTTCCTCAGTCTTAATTTTACTTTATAAAACTAGTGACTATTTTACTGTTACTAAATACACAGGTAGTGTTTTCATATTTGTTATTTATAATTCAATTTTATTTCCTGTCCTGCACATATGAATATACATGTTTCATTATTCCAAAACATTATTCCTCTAAATCAGTAGTTCTCAACCTTCATAATGCCATGGCCCTTTAATATAGTTCCTGTGGGTTGTGACCCACATGTTGAAAACTGCTGCTCTAAATAAACAAAATGTAACAACCATATCTATAAATACTGATTTTGTTTTACTAACAAGAAATTTTGGACTTTATTCAATGTATATTTATGGTTTGTAAATACATATATACTGCATGAACCGTTAGAAATTTTACAACCATTTTGAGTACCAATAATGGAATCTAGTTTCCCTTGACATCAGAACCTATTTCACTGCAGCATTAACAGATACAATTAAACTTGTAACTAATTTCACTTTCAAAACTACATCTAATTATAAAACTATCTGGTAGTAGTACCTCCAAGGTTGCCAAGCATATTTCTGTACACTCACTGTTATTCATGAAAAAAGTAATTTTGCCAAATAACTCAATATCTAAATCAATAGTTAGATATTAAATTCTGATTAAGAAAATATTTGAAATTATTTAATAAAAAATAAAACAAAGAAAAATCATTTCCATATTGGTTTAAAAATCAGGCACATGACTCTGTGCATCATTATTAATAACTCCTCTGGTTGGCCTCAATTTTTTCCTACTTGAACACTCAGTTATAATCACTAACAGCACAGTGACGTCTGGGCAGTATCCAACTTAATGTATGTAATAAAGTTTTGGGAAAGTCATGGTCTAGGCCTGTTGTTCCCACGTTTTTACTCTGTAGACTTCCTGCATATGCTAGTTATTTTTAATTAAACAAGACCTAAGCTATGATATAGCAGCTTAAACAAACAATTAGTTTTTGCATATTTTCTAAATATTAAGAGCATTATTATTCCCAAGGGAATGATATTTGAGGTGGTCCAAAAAATGAGATCAAACTGTGGTGTGGATATAAGCACCCTAAAATACTTCTCTCCATTAGTCTGCAAAACACTAAATGACAGAAAGATGATTATATTTGTGGTTGCATCTCTTTCAACTATTACTGTGCATAGCATATTGTTGATTGTGAATATTAATATATGTTTGCCTAATGAATAAGTGGAGGTATATAGTCTGGGCACTGGGAATCATAGAGGGCTGATTAAAATGAAGATCAAATGAATAGAATAAAACAGTACTCCAAAAAAATATAATGCTTCCTAAATGTTATGATATTTTCAAAAAATATATTTCATCTAAATAAAACAAAGGAAACATATGTAGAAATCCATGGATTAAGAAAGTAAGCTCTCACAAATTATAAATATAAAATATAATATTTATTAAACTACGATATAATGATTATGGCTTACAGTTGATTCACAAGAAGTTTTTTTAATGCTCTTTGATTCTCTACTTTCAAAAGTAAATGTGTTTCCTTTCTTTTCTCTGATTTATAATATATTGATAACATGAGATTGAAGAGATGATAAAATGCTTAACACAACTATGACACCAATAGCCAAAATAGTCTCTAATGTCTCCAATTTCTAAATGTTTCAATTACTCCTTGTTCTTTTCTATATAAGTTTACCTCAGTGGAGTGCAATAACAGTGGAAATTAATTTCCTTTCTTTCTGAAGTCTAGGGGCTACAGTTAAATCCCTTGATATAGATACTATGATGTTCTCGAATATCTACCATAACATAAATCATAGCATAGGCACAATTTGACCTACTTAACCATACTAATTTTTTTCTTTTTTAGCATATTTGATTTTTAATTCTGAAATCATAGGTCACAGCTTAAAATAATAAAGGACTTTAAAGAATTATTAACTAGACACTTTCCTCTAATTTACCTTGCAAAAATCCATCCCTTCATAGTCTATTAAAGGTAAATGAAGATGTTATGGTTTCAAATTGTGCACACATTTTAAGTTTCTCTGATGTAATAGCTAATATAGAATCATTACAGAATAGTTACTAAAATAAGGTGCTAATAGAATTTCTGAGCCTTATCAATTAAGTAAGTACATATAAAATTTCTCTTTAAAAATTCTTATGTTGAATATATATACAAACTTATTATTATCCAAGGATTATATTTCCAGTTTTAAATTCATTTTTAATAATAGGGCAGTGTTAAGCATAATTAATGATATGTTATTATTCTTTGCTTAACTTCCATAGCCCTTTCAAATACCAGAATGTTACTATTTCCCTTCTTTATCTATTAACTATAGAAGATTATGTGAAAAAATTAAGAAACATCATGTTTGAGAAGAGAACCTATTCAGCACCATGGACAGCTAGATGGAAGTTTCTGTATTACAACCACCTGCCTCCCCCATGTACTGTTTTTCTACATCCAGGCATACTTCTTCACAATCACAATTTTGACTGCAGAGTTGAAATCTGTAAGTGAAGCCACAGTTTCTGAGAATAAAGGAATCCTTTTAGCTACAATGCTTTCTCAAGAAACTACTGTATTAACATATCTCTCCATTAAGCTACCATGTCAATAAATACAAAACACACACATACAAATATAAATTTTTTAAAAGGGGAGAGGGTGTTGTCCAATACATAAAACAACAGAAACCTTATCATAAAAATGGGCAAGTCTAATGTCTGAGAAGTAGATTGGGAGCTAACTGCATTCATGGCCTCACATACCATCTCTAACGCTAACTTTAATAAAATCAAAAGGGCCTGACTTCCTTTTTAGTAGTATGGTGGGTTAGATAATCTAAATAAAATCCAGTTTCAAGAGATCTAGAAACAATGAAAAGTAAAATCTATTTACTTGTAAAAACTACCTAGCCAAACTCATAAGACATTTTGAGAAATACCCAAGTACAGCAGGGATGGAGCTGAAATCCCCAAGAGTAAGCACAGGAGCTGATGCTGAGGAGTTCCAAGCCGGCCTTTACCCACAGGGGAAGGGAGAGAAAGTTTTTGGATCCTGCAGAATTGGAATTTGGAAGTGATTCTATTCCCTAAATCTAGAACCCTCAGAAGACTATACTATCAGTCAAATGTATGAACTAGGAAAATAAAACTCATGAGTGAGAAATTAGTTTTCCTCTCTTGCCCTTACCTCTGAGATGGTTTAAAAACAATAACATCCTAAAAATATAACTCTGTTATATAGGAGTTCGCAGTACAAATTTAATAACACCTTCATGGTACAAGAAGTTCCAACTTGAGAAGTTATCAAAAATAATTATAAACATTGTTTTAGGTAAATGACATTACAGGAGTAACTGGAAGAAAAACATACAAACCCTTTTGAAGGCAAACAATTGAAATCAGGCTGCCAAACCATCTAGTTTTCATATTCTAAAATTTAAATAAGCTAAGAAATAATATACTACAAACAAGATCCAGACATTACAAATCGCAGTATTTTATCCAAAGTTATTTTATCTAATGAAATTCTCAGATAGAGATCATATAATGCATGTGTTAAAAAGAATTAATTTTTCATTTCAAAAGAGTCAAAACCAAAAGTGATAAAAATTGTCTTAACATTTAACAGCACTAAATAGAAATCCTGCAAATTAGAATTTTAATAGGCAATTAAAAACACAAATTCAACACTACATGGAGATAGAAAGAAGCAAAGATAAAGTGATAAAAAGAAAGAAGTGTTAAGAAAAATAGAAAATAGAATGAAAATTCCAGCATATATCTAGCAGCAAATCTAAAAAAAAGCAGAAAGAATAGAGGAGAAGCAATATTTTAAAAATTCTAAGATTCTGGGTAGCGCCTGTGGCTCAGTGAGTAGGGCGCCAGCCCCATAAACCTAGGGTGGCAGGTTCGAAC
The DNA here is from genome assembly GCF_000181295.1 of Otolemur garnettii. Lineage (NCBI taxonomy): Eukaryota > Metazoa > Chordata > Mammalia > Primates > Galagidae > Otolemur > Otolemur garnettii. The sequence goes on along the minus strand of NW_003852430.1, from coordinate 12,078,114 downwards.
CCAGCCCCGGCCAAACTGCAACAAAAAAATAGCCTGGCGTTGTGGCGGGTGCCTATAGTCCCAGCTACTCCGGAGGCTGAGGCAAGAGAATCACCAAAGCCCAAGAGCTGAAGGTGACTGCGATCTGTGACGGCACAGCATTCTACCGAGGGCAGCAAAGTGAGACTCTGTCCTTAAAAAAAGAAAAAAAAACTCTAAGATTTTAAAAAGATATTAATCCTCATATCCAGAAATCACAAATTTCAATTAGTATAGTCAAGAAAAGAAAGAAAGAAGCAAAGCAAACAAGAAAATAAATGTGTAAAGATACAACGGTGAATCCTTAGACCTCCAAAGTCCAAGTGATGATCTTAAAAAGAGAGATCGCCTTCAAAGAAATAATGCTTGTATTGATACTACAACAATATAAGCTAGAATTCAAGGAATACTGTCTTCAAAGTGCTGATAGGAAAAAAATTGTCAACCTTTATTGCTACTCCTAATTAATCTCTCATGCAATAAAACCTCAGACAAGTGAAGATATTTTTTACAAAAACTAAAAGTGCTTAGTACTCTATACCCTTGACAAATGCATCATTAAAATACTAATCTGTGTCATTTAAGAAGATGAAATTGAATTGAACAAAGTAATTTTTAGAAGGAATAATGAATAAACTATTCTTTTTAAAATAATTGTAAACAATAAAAGTGTAACAAAATTATATACCTGAAGTTATAACCGATATACCACAATAACATGCATCATTCATTACATGGAAAGGCAGTGAACAGGATTAAATCATCTTAAAATCCTTATATAATTTCAATCTAAAGTTGGCCTATTACTAAATCTTATTCTCTGTTGTAATAACTGTGGATTTTTAAAATGAGGATTACAACTAAAAGACTAGAAATAGAATGCACAGATTTCTGAGCAACAGCTGGTAAATAACTGAATTTTAGAAATCTTTATCATTCCCAAAGAAGGCAGGTAAAATGGGAAAACGATAGCACAGTAAAAATTTGGGCAGTAGCAAAGAGTATAGAAAGAAGTATAAATATCTTAGTATATGTTATATATGCAAGAGCACTAAATCACTAGTGAAATATAAAATTGTCAAGTTGAATCTGGAAACAAAATGAATGTATGGTATTTACAAGAGGCATGGCAAAAATGCAAGGACACAGAAATATTCAATGTAAAAGAAGATGAGGCAATTATTACCTAAAAGCGATGTGTAACTGTATAAGACAAAATTTTATTTGAGGCAAAAAGCTATATTGAGGGAAAAATGATCCCTACCTCATGGTGAAGTGAAAGAAACAAAAACATGTAGTTTGTTATGAGATTAAATAAGAACAATGAAAATGAACAGGATAATTGTCTCCGTAGCTATGTCTATTTTTATGCTTATGATGCAACTTACCAATTTTATTTTTTTGATATATAAACATAAAAATTATAAACTAAAATACTCAAGACAGAATACTCTTACAAACAGACAACATTAAAGAAGATATTTGATAAATCCTAATCATAAAAATAAATTTTAACACATTTCTCTCAGAAATTGATAGGATCAAACAGAAAACTTAATAATAGCAGAGAACGTATGCTATGAAACTAATTATTTTTAGCTAAAAAAAAAAAAAAAACATGGAGGATAGATAATATTTATAAACCTACTTAGACCAGGTACAAAAATGTCCATAGATTTGGTAGTCTGTGTAGAACATATCAACAACTAACTTTCTAAGAATTTATGTCATGTAGACATCAGTTTTTGAGTATATTTAAATAGAAATCTATTTAAAATTATATATATGCAACACACACAAACATATAGATATGTAGACACACACATTTATATATGCATGCACACATATATGTATGCATTAGTACTCATAATCAAAAGTATTTAGATGTTATAGCCATAAGGGCTTGTATTTGACAAAAATATAATTAACATAAGATCTTGGAAAAAGGAACAATACAGAGGAAACATTAACAAAATAAAAGATAACCAACAATAAGAAAAGTTGATATACAGAAAACAAAGGTAATAGATTCACAATGCTGCAGTTGGTTTACTAACAAAATATTGTATGAAAATAAAGATATCTTAGGTGAAATCAATTATACGAAATTTTAGAAGGCAAACTTTAGAAAAATGTGAACATAATTATAAATAAATGCAGAAGATCTTAAAAAAGAAAATAATAAGAATAAAATGTATGTGCCACTAAACGTGAAAACTGAGACATTCTGAAAAATTTTCTAGGAAGCTACTTTGACTAAACAGACCCAAGAAGAAACAAAATATGTGGACCGATTTATACATTTTAATAATAAAAGCACTGTTCAAAAACTAACCAAAAAGCCAGTAGACCCATATAGTTTGGGAATTCAGTTCTAAAAATGATTTAAGATAAAGTATTTTTAAATAAAAACTGTTTTAGAAAAGACCAAGAAATAAATATTTGTAGTTCATTTTATGGAGATATTAATCAGATAATTATAATTGAATAGGATATCATGAGAAAGGTTATTACAGGTTACTTTTTACTCTCAAACATGATTACAAATGTTATAAATCAAATTCTAGAAACATATATAGTTATCTTTTAAAAATTCTTTCTAGATTTAAGTTGAATTTATTCTAAGAATGCAAGATTTGTTTTAATTTAAAATAATAAGGGAGACAATGTTTTAGGTTACATGGATTATTTGAGTACCAGTTATATGTATGCCCATCACCCAAATTGTTTTCATATTACGCACTTGTTGGTAAGATTTCAAATTAGTATAACATCAATGGAAAACGGCATGGAGATTCTTCAAAGAACTAAAAATAGACCTACCATTTGATCCAGCAAGAATGGTTTTATATTAAAAACTGATTACTGTAATACAACAAATCAATTACTAAAAATTTTTAAAATACCCTAAAATCTTCCTTCAGATATAAAAAGAGAACTCAGTTATGCAAAAACATAACTTCCAGGGGACAAAGAGGGCGAATAATGATTTTAGGAAAACAAACAAAAATATTTCCCAAGAAGATACGGCAGAAATGCAAATCAAAACTGCCTTGAGATATCACCTAACCTCAGTGAGGATAGCCCACAGCAGAAAACCCAAAGCTGCAGATGCTGGTGTAGGTGTGGAGAGAAGGTGACACTGTACATTGTTGGTGGGACTGCAAATTAACACAGCCTCCTTTAAAGACGTATGGAGCATCCTCAAAAAAGCTAAAGGTGACCTCCCATTTGACCTCATAATCCCATTACTTGTATCTAGGCTGAGGAAAAAATTTATTTTGTCATATGGAAATTTGCACTTAAATGTCTATGGCTTCTCAATTCACAATTGTAAAGATGTAGAAACAACCCAAGTATTTATCAACCCATGAATGGACTGATAAGTGGTATATGTATGCCATGGAATACTATTCAGCCATAAAAAAATGAAGACTTTACATCTTTTGCATTTACCTAAATGGAATTGAAGAACATTCTCCTCAGTAATTTACCTCAAGAATTTGAAAGCAATCATCCCTAATTTGAAACTAGTAGATGAACAGCTATGGGGCCACATGAGAGCAAAACCCAGTTACATTCAGGAAGGGGAGAGGGAAGGGAAGAGGAAGTTTTGTAAGCTCCCACCTAACAGGTACAATGTAGAGGCGTCTGGCACACCTCCTGGGTGGAGGACTCAATTACAACTTGGACTTTACCTCACAGATGAAAACAATGTAATTTAATTGTATGTATACTCATATTAATCTGAAAAAAACCCAGATTTATGGTTAATAATATCATTTCCTGACATGTATAGTATAAGTGATAAAAGAACAAGGAAAATTGATGAATTGATAATCAAATGTAAGGTCATTTTAACTTGTTTAGAAGTCAGACTATGTCAACAAAATACAAGTGAAACTACAGAAAATTAAAAAACAAGTTAATCACCTTCCTTATTCACATAAACATACATATACCTGGAAACAAATAAACAGAGAATACACATTCCTTCCAAACAAACAAGTTCTTCAAATATGTTACCATATGGGCTATTATCAGTATTTGCAATTTAAAAAAAAATAAAGGCATCTAATAAAAACAAACATTAAAATACAAAAAGAAAAAAATTCAAAAATATAAATATTGTACAAAAGAATAAAACATTTGACTACTGCTCCATCCCCTGACTAATTATAATTGCTGCTGACAATACCAGCCAACTAGCGTCTAACACTCTGTATCCCACCACTCCTTCTTCCCAGACAATTCAATCCCCTTTCAGCACCTCCCAATGCCGTCACTGGCCTTCAAAAGACAAACACCAGTAAGCATTTCAAGAATGCTGGGATCTTCCACTATGTCTTTTCTTTCTTTCTTTATTTTTCTTTTCTTTTCTTTTTTCTTTTCTTTTTGAGAGAGAGTCTCACTCTGCTGCCCTGGGGTAGAGTGCTATGGTATCATAGCTCACAGCAACCTCTCAGACTCTTGGGCTCAAATGACTCTCCTGCTTCAGCTTCCCAAGTAGCTGGGACCACAGATACCTGCCACAACCCCTGGCTAATTTCTGTTTTCACTAGAGCACCAATGCCTTTCTTAACACTCTAGTGAAAAGAGAACCTTCTCTGTGGTTGTGATTGGGGGGTGAATAAGCAAGAATAGTAAGCAAAACATAGACATTCATATATTTATATATCCCTGAGTTTTTAAGCTTTTTCTTTATGGAACATCAGGGAGCTTCAAGCATTTCAATGACATGTCTATAAACTGGGTTTAGCTTTAGGCTTGTACTTGCTAATTTTATAGACTTTTAATGTCACTGTGTCATCCCAATACATTAAATTTGTCATAAATGAAGACATCATACCTATAAATTTCATATGATCAGATTTATATTTCATTCTTTTGGGCCTACCCACCCTTAGAATCTCATTCCATTCATGATCCTCAGACTTCTCCTGATACACACAGGTGACTTCATATTGCATAGATTATTGCTGTTTGGAAAAATTCCTTTTGTTGTTGTGTGCTAGTCTAACTCTCCTAGGGGCTTAAGGTATAGTGGTGGGGGTGGGTCCTATTGTTTGTGAGGAACAATGTATCCCGGTGAAATCTTGTATTATTACCTTATAATGAAGAGGAAAGCTCTTAAGAGTTGAGAAAGTGAAGAAAAGAGGGAGGTCCACGTTTTGTGGCATGAGAAATTCAAAGGGATTTAAGGGTTTAAAATTGTCAGCCTTGTGTTTCCCTTTTGTCCACCAGGCATGTCTGTATTTCAACTACAGGAGATGGAGTCTCAAAGATGCCATCAAGGCTATTTGTTCAAACACAATCGCATTTGAATACATATATACATATATGTGTATAGCTTCCAGTTTTTCTCTTTCCTTATCTCATATGTCTGCAATTATGGAAGGAAGTGAGCTATTTCCATCATCTTATGTCACTCAGGGCTCCATAATGACTAACCAGACTCCTAATTCCATATATAAGTCTCCTAATTCCCTTTTCTATTTGCACTCTACCTCTTGCACGTCTGACAGTCGTGAGAGTGAGTGTGTTGAATCTGTGTCAGAGGAAAGAGCAGTAATGGAACCTGGATGGAGAAAGAGCTATGTCCGGAAAATATGACCATAGAGTTGACTTCCAGTTGAGGGAGTCAGACAGCCAATCCAAACCTGGAAAGAGGAACACGAGGGAGGAATACTCTGACCTCACTTATCTTCTTCTCTCTCACGTATTTCCTGGTGTTCCACATTGGCCCAACCCAAAGGGAAGGCAGATGACAACGGAATTCTGTCATCTACTTTCCCAACATGTCAACCATCTGAAGAAAAGTAGAGAGTGGCCCTAAGGGGACCAGAAGACAATGTCTTGCACATTCTGCAAGAGGATGATTAATGTTCAAATCCCCAGTGTTTGATTCACAAGTCATTCTATTCAGCTAGATGTTCCTATCAAGTCCTTCTTAATTTAGAGATTTTGATGTTCTATTCAATTGGGAGCCAATTAGTTCATATGTGAAGATAAAATGAAATAATTTCATTAAGTCGACATCAAATATTTTTTGAGAATAATAGGAATAACTTTAGGCAGTCCTATTTTCTGTAACTGTGGTTGAACATATTAACACTCCATATGCATAAGGATCAAGGATAATTCTTATAATTTCTGAGCAGAGATGCAATTCTTTCCTTCTCACATTTAGTATTTAAAAACATATGGGTCTCCTTAAAAAATAAAATAAAAAATAAGAAAAAAACTTAATGACATCTGGGAACTTAAAAAAATAAAGCATATGGGTCTTACTTTAACCAACAACAGAGAATTTCTGCATTATAATTCATGTTTAAGAATTTCAGTACTAATTGACTGAAATCTAAAAACTGCCAAGGATTGGCTCAAGACTTGCAAAATTTCAGACAGAAAGGAGTTCAACAGATGAATTAACTATGTGTTCTTATGTCTGTAAATTCCATCTTAGTACTAAGCTATAGCAAGAGAAATCAAATAAATAGACACACTTTCTCAAGTCATATATGTTTACATTAATCTACTATTTAAAAATAGTCATCTTCATGCTGATATATAGTCTAATGTTTATGGAATATTTGTACCTGAGACAGATCAAATATCTATCTTTTTTACCTTTTTAAGGTAATTTCCATAATTTTTTATATGACTATGTTTTTGAATAGAATTTTGCATTTTTTAGAAAATTAAAAGTAAAGATATTGTCTTCAGTATTGATCATTAAGGTATATACAAAACAGAAGGAAAATATTATGCTATAATAAAAATCTATAAAATTTTTCTTCTTAGGCTAGTTGTGTATGTGTGTGTTTGCTTGTATGCACTTCAGGATATAAATGTATAATTTATGTCAAATTTAGAATTAAACTCCGAGTAAAATAAACACACTTCAGGTATCTGATACTATCTACTTTCTCTGCCTGATTTCCATTATTTTTATTTTATATCCCAGATAGCCATATTTTCCATTAAGTTCAAGCTTACTGAAAGCTTCTTTTCATTCTTCTTGAAATATATAACATATGCATTCTTAGTAAATAAGATAAAGTTAAACTTAATTGCTTGTTAATATCCCCAGCAGGACCACTGGCTTTAGTTATTAAAGAGATGGAGACATAGTTTTGCTTCCATCCACAGGAATGTATCATTAAAAGAAATTTCAGGCATATGAAAAAGAAACATCATTGTTTCACATAGACACTGGATTGTTACATTAATATATATCCTCATTAATATTAAGATCTCAAAGCACTTATTCGTGTTCATTGTTCTTCATCTTATTTTTCCAAGTACAAAAATAGCTACACGCATATAGTAAGAGCAACTCTTTTTGATATAAACATAGATGCCTCTGGAAGCATATGTCTTAGCCCTTTATATAAGGGAAATGCCTTGCTGAAATGACAGAGAAATCTGTAGTAGATATCTGTAACGATGACTGTTTATGAAGAAGACTAAGGGATCATATATGTATTAGAATACATTTGGTTATAAAAAATAACAGAGCAAGATGCTCTTCTTTAGTTTTAATATCTAGGAAAGTACGATTATTGCTTTGATGAACTCCTTGTTCATGAAAGCAGCATTTTGTAGCCCAGACTCCTGGGGACTCCACTGGGCAACTAACTGGCAGATGCTTCCCTGGTTCCTCAGTCTGTTCCATGCGTGCCAAAATCTGCTCTGCTGGCGTTTATCCATGTTCCCCATCGGAGTTTCTCTCTACCTTTCTCCACCCTTCTCTCTACCTGGTGTGTTTATTCTATTTCGATTCCTCAACAGACCTCCTGGTAGGGCCAGGAGATTGGAGGGGGTAAAGGAGGGTAAAGTCAGATATGGATCCTCCCGTTCACGGCCTTGCACAGACACTCCAGTCTGGCCCATTCCTATGGTCGGTCAGTCAGCTTCTCTAAAGGTGAGCGTCTCCGCAGGATTATCTCCCTCCGGGCTCTGGTCATTATTTTCTCCCTTACATTTTCAGGGCCAGGAGTAATAAGAGTTTTCTATTCCGTGCTGTGGGTGTTGTGCCATTTTTTATGGATTTTCAAAACTCTCCACATTTTCATATACATCTTCTCCATCAAACTGTCCTCATATGCGTGTGCCGTATCGTTCTTCCTGGAATTTGTACTAACATAAATGGCTCCGCATCTTTGCCTTCTATTGTGCCTGGGTTTTATCCCCTAATCCTCTGAATGTGTCATATTGGCCACGTTTGCTCGCTTGATGCACTCTGATACATTGATCTCCCTGGCACATTTATCGTTTGCAGTTTGAAGCTGGCAACACTGAGCTCCGTCAGCCTGGGCTGTCATCACAGAGCAGCCTGTAATGAAGCAGATGATTGGGGAAGGCACTGCCATTTATTTTCCACAGTCTTGGGAAGCCCTTAGTCCTAGAGCCATCACTTCTCTTATGATGGTCTGCCTGTGCTCAAAGCCGTGCTGTTTTTACTTCTGCCCATCATTTTATCATTTAGAGCCTGCTATCACAACAAGCATGTGTATAGGAAAGGGGCAGGAGAATCGACATTATGTAAATCTAATTTGTATTTAAAAGGTATCACACTTGGGTTACTATTCTCAATATATTGTCCTGACGCTTCAGGGTATCTATGCATCTGTATAGGTCATCTGTTGAAATTATGTAATATTCATTTCTTTTATATGGCCTTCATGAGAAAAAACATGATTATCCTTACAGAAACTTCCACCAAGTCTCTTTGAGTATTAAATGAGAGAAATATTAAAAGCACAATTTAATGTTACTATTCCTCATTTTATCTCCTAGAAAATTGTGACCAACTCCTATGAAAGCTGGGAGTTGACTCATCCAGGAATTTTTTACCTTTTCAAAGAGGGTACATCTCTCCATACCAGGCCTGTTTCACTATAATATTTTCCCCCTACGTCAGAAAAAGCCCTTTCCCTACTCCGGACAACATCTACCAGTTCTTTGATTAGTGACTGAGCTTGTGACTCAACCCCAGCATCACTGGTGTGCGTTCAGTAAGAACCCCGGGTGTTTCTTCAGCATGGAATTTGCGCGTTCCCTGCCCCTTTGGAGTGGGTCCATCCTCTACCCGCTGTGTATTTGGCCGCCTCCCTTTGAGGAGAAGGATCATTGGGTCCAGGGGGTGTCATGTCTTTACCCTAACAACATTGTTTTCTGAAGACATTTGCTTCCAAGTCTAGGGCATGGGCAAGATAAATCTGACATCTCGTTAGACTTGAAACTAAGTATCTGCTTAAAGAATAAGTACGTGGGAAAAAGTGGAAACAAAAACAGACTCAGATGGCTCCTACCAGCTGCTGAATCTGGGACAATGATAGCAGTGGTTCATTATAAACAACTGGATAAAATAGGATTCCACTAGCCTGAACTGACATATATCAATAAAAATGAACCACAAGATATTTCTTGTAATGGAATGCCAAACACTAAATGGGGAAAAAAATGAAGAAGTTAGGAAAATCATCATTTAATAAAGATAGGATGATAATTGATTACATAAGAGTCTCAATAGATAAATAAAACTAGTCATCAATGTTTGCTAAGGTATAAGATGCTTAATAATTATAAATGGAAAATTAGAAAACAAGTAACTTCATAATGGAGAAATGTGGCAGGCAACACATCTACCAAGGGATCAAAGTTACCATCATCAATAATGGGACAAATTAAAAATATTAATATCTATCTCTATGCATAACTATGTATAATGCAAACATGTAAGGTATATGTGATTTTAATATATATAATTTTTATAACAAAGAGTTTTATTTGGGTAAATGTAAGATTTGTAGAAGAGCTAATGATACTATCAACAATAAGATTTTAGGTAAATGAATGCACCTTTTCTTAGTAATACACAGAGAAAGACATCATGTATACAAGGCATCATGTATACAAGGTTTAGTAAAATAAAAATATGTACAGATAAGCAGATTAACAATAAAGTAATATATTAAAATATTTACATTTGGGAAATATGAATGAATGTCATGTGGGAATTCTTTCTATTATTTTTATAATAATTTTTGTTCTATAATAAATTGAGAAAATATATATACATATAATTATATATATTATATTTTCATAATAATTTTTCCTATAAAATAAATTGAGAAAAAATATAAAACGTTAAAATCCATTGCATTATCCTGATAGGGCTGCCATAACAAGATACCCCAGATTGAGTGACTCAAACAAAACATTTTCTCACCATCATGCAGTCCAGAAGTCCAGCATCATGGTGTTGGCAGGACTGGTGTCTTTCGAATTCTGTCTCCCTGGCTTGTAGATGATTATTTTTCTCGCTATGTCTTCTTCACATGGCCTTTGTGTACATTGGTGTCCTGATCTCTTTTTATTGAAATGCCAGTCATATCAGAATAGGTCCCACCTAAATGAATTGATTTCTACTTACCACTTTAAAGACTTTGCCTTCAAATACAGTAACATTTTGAGTTACTGGATATACTACTTCAAAATATGAGTTTTGGCTCGGCGCCTGTGGCTCAAGCGGCTAAGGCGCCAGCCACATACACCTAAGGTGGCGGGTTCGAATCCCCAGCCCAGACCCGCCAAACAACAATGATGGCTGCAACAAAAAAAAAAAAAAAATGGCCAGGCGTTGTGGCGGGCACCTGTGGTCCCAGCTACTTGGGAGGCTGAGGCAGGAGACTCGCTTGAGCCCAGGAGTTGGAGGTTGCTATGAGCTGTGATGCCATGGCACTCTACCCAGGGGGATAGCTTGAGGCTCCGTCTCAAAAAAAAAAAAAAAACAAAAAAACAAAATATGAGTTTTTACAGTAACAATTCAGCTCATAACATATATAAACCTTTAAATTAATTAATAATATTGCATATCAATTGACATGACAACTTCCTCTTTGGAATCAGTTTCTTATGTACTTTATAAAAACTGAACTACAAAAGGCATTCATTTTCATCACCAATTGGATTGAATTATTAAACTGTATTTTAGGTTCATTTACATTAATTTGAAAAAAGAATTATTGAAATTTTTATCAGTATGTTACAGTGTACACATGTATATATATGTGTGTGTGCGCTCCTTTTATTTAACATAAAAAAGAACTTACTTTTCCTTATGGTAGTGACATTTTAAGGATTTAAAACTGAAGTTCAGGAGTTTTAAAGACTTTCTGGATTGTAGGAGGTGGGAAAAAGAAATGTGTATAACTTTTTTTTCATAATTATGTTAAATGCAGAGACCATTACAAGAATTTTTTTTGGAGTAATGATTGATTCTGAAGTCTAAAAATAGGATGCATAGTTTTTCTACCAGATATAAACATTGAAATTTTCTCTAGTAATTAGTGTTCATTTGACTTTTCCATCTTAATAATATTAAAGTATTTTTCTCAAGTACCAGTGTCATGTCCCTAGTAACAAGTACTGTATTCTCCCACATTAATTTTTGAAGTGTCATTCTGATTCATTAGAGCTATCCTTATTATTCTCATTACTATTATTTTTGCTAATTGTATCCTTTTTCAAATCTAAGGAAGTCGTCCATCTGCTCAATACCTTTTCACGTCTTCTGTAAAGGCCTAGGAGAATTTACTTTACAAAGTCTTTGCATATTGAACGCCTACTGACTTTTCTTGTCATCTTTCAGCAGTTCCACTATTGCCACAATAGTGGCATATTACAGCAAACCATAACACTGCCCCCTGCTGCCTCACCTTCTCTCTCTCTCTCACACACACACACACACACACACACACACACACACGTACATTAAAAGTTCCTATTTACCTCTGGATCTTAGCTTATACCTCTGTGGAAATTTGGGGGACCTCTGAATTCTGGTCAGTGGCTCTCATTTGAGATCTCTTAGCATTTTTTCTTTATTAATTTATCTTTGGATGAAGAACATCGAACTTTTATTCACAAATCTTAAAATTCTCCATTTTAAAGTGTACAATTCAGTGATTTTAGGTATATTCATTTTTGTGCACTGCATCAGGTTGCACAACTGTCACCTGTATTTAAGTTCAGAACATCTCGTCACCTGAAAAGATGTTGAGCAATCACTCCCCATTCTGCCCTTCCCCTCGCCCTTGGCAACCTGCAGTGTATATTCTGTCCCTGTTGCCTATTTGGATATTTTATATCAGTGGAACCAAAGTTACATGATCTTTTGTCTCTGGCTTCTTTCAAGGACTATAATGTTTTCAAGATTCTTCCATGTGGTAGCACGCAATAGCACTTTGTTCCTTTTTATTGCCAAATAATATTATATTGTATAAATATAGCCTATAATGTTAATCTGTTCATCATTTAAAGGACATGTGAGCTGTTTTCACTGTTTGGCTATTATGAATAATGCTTTTATGAACAGTGGTGTGCAAGTTTTTGTGTGGACTTGTGTATATGCCTACAAATAGAATTGCTAGAGCATGTGGTGACTTTATGTTCAACTATTTGAGAAACTGTCAAAATGTTTTGCTAAACTTCTGAATCATTTTGCCTACTACCAGCACTGTAAGAGCATTCTAATTGCTCAACATCCTCACCAATACTTGTGTTTATACTGCTTTGGATAATGGCCATTTTAAAGGTATCAAATAGTATTTTATTTTAATACTAGTTTTGATTTGCATCTCCCTAGTTACTAATGCCTTTTCATGTGCTTATTCACATTTGCACATCCTTCTTTAAGAAATGTGTATTTATAACATTTATCCATTTTTCAATTGGAATTTTTGTCTTTATATTTGTCAATGATAAGACTTCTTCATCTATTCTGGACACCAGGCAAATTACAAATACATTCTCCTGTTGTGTTGGTTTTCCTGTCTCTTTCCTGGTAGATGTCCTTTGAAGCATGTGTTCAATTTCAATAATTTCCAATTTTCAATTTCTTTTTGGGTTTGCTTTTGGTGCCAGATCTAAGAAATCATTGCCTCATTCAAGGTTACAAACATTTATACCTCTATTTTTCTTCTGAGAGATTTATAGTTCATCACTATAGTATATTTTAATATTTGACCCACTGTGAGTTAGTTTGGGGGATATGGTATGAGGTAAAGGTTTACCTCCATTCTTTGCATGAATATATCCAGTTGTCCTGGCCCTATTTGTTGAAGATTATTTTTCCTGATGAATTATCTTAGCATTTTGGAGGAAAATGATCTCATGTATCACACTTTCATATCCTTTTTGTCACTGTATATGTTGTTAGTCTTAGAATAAAATGAAAAATTACCACAGTCTAGGTGGTTTAAACAACAGAAATTTGTGTATTTTCTCAAGGTTTTGGATGCTGGAAGTCTTAGATCAAAGTTTGGCAGGCTATGTTTTTGCTTAGGGTTCTTATCCTGGTTTGCAGACCACCTGCCTTCTTGCTATATCCTCTCGTAGTGTAGCGGGAGGGCTCACAAACTCACTGGTGTCTCTCCTACAGAGGCACTAATCCTGTTGGATAGGGCCCCCTGCGAATGACTTTCTTTATCTTTAATGACCTCCATAAAGGCTCTACCTCAAAATATGTCCTACTGAGAACTGGAACATCTGCATATGAATTTTGGAAGAACACAAATGTTCATTACATATCACACACTTATATGTTTTTTTCTGTTTCTCTGCTAGATTACTTGTTTCATTCCTGTCATGTCCCCACATCTCGTACATGTGTATTGTAGGCAATGAATAAATATTTCTTTGATGAATAATGACTCGCATTCAAAATTACAAGAGAGAAAGTAATGAACTAAATAAATATATTTAATTTGAAACTTATTTGTTGTGTATATACAAATTTTGGTGATTCCCATTTTCATGTTATCATCTTACCTAATTACTCTGAGATCTGAGATCTGTTTGACCAATGGTCACAGAACATCCCACAGATGGAAGGATGACTCAACATATGCAGATTAATAAATGTGATTCATCACATAACCAGGATTAAAAACAAAAATCAAGTGATTATCTCAACAGATGCAGAACACATTTCAATAAAATCCAGCATCCATTCATGATAAAAATTTTCAACAGTCTATGCATTGGAGGAAGATACCTAAACAATAAAAGCTGTATATGACAAAGCCTTAGCCAACATCATACTGAATGCAGAAAAGTTTCATAAAATGTTTTAATAAAGTAGGCATAGAAGGAACATGTCTTAAAATAATAAAAGCTGTATATGACATACCCATAGCCAATATCATACTGAATGGGGAAAAGTTGAAAGTGTTCTCACTAGGAACTAGAACAAGATAAGGACGCCCACTCTGACCACTTTTATTCATTGTAGTCCTGGAAGCCCGAGCCAGAGCAGCAAGGCAAGATAAAGAAACTAAGAACATCCAAGTTGGAAAACAGGAAGTCCAGCTGTCTTTCTAAAGACTCCATGAAAGTATTTCCAGAATTTATAAATGTGTTCAGGAAAATGTCAAGTTACAAAATCAATGTACACAAGTCAGTAACATTTGTATATTCTAATACTTCATAACAGCCAAACTAAGAATTGAATCAAAAACTCAACCCCATTATGACAGCAGCAAAATGAAAATACCTAGTAATATACTTAACCCAGGAGGTGAAAGAACTCTATGAGGAGAATTACAAATCACTGATGAAAGGAATCATAGATGACACAAACAAATGGAATACATTCCATGTTCATGGATTGGAAGAACCAGCATTGTTCAAATGTCCATGATAGTCAAGGTAATTTACATATTCGAAGCAATTCTCATCAAAATACAAAAGTCATTCTTCACATAATCATATAATTAAAAAAATTCTAAGTTTCATATGGAATCACAATAAATCTGAAGGATCAAAGAAATTCTAACCAAAAAGAACAAATTAGGATGCATTACACTACTCAACTTCAAATTATAGTACAAAGCCATAGTAACCCAAACAGCCAAACTGGTATAAAAGTAAACGCATGGATCAATGAAAAAGAATAAAGAACCCAGAAATGAAATCATATGCCTACAATCAACCAATCTTCAACAAAACAGATATAAACATCTACTGGGGAAAGGACCTCTTAGTCAATTAATGTTGCTAGGAAAAATGGATTGCTGATGTGAAATAATGAAATTGGGTCACTCTTTCACATCATCTATAAAAATTAACTCAAAATGGATTGACATTTTAAATATAACACCTGAAACCATACACATTCTAAAAGAAAACCTACAAAAGAATCTATTTTCAACACTGGCATTAGTGAATTTATGTCTGAGAATATAGAGGAAAATATAACAACCAAAATAAATAAATGGAACTTAAACTAAAAAGCTTTGGCACAGTAAAAGAAATAATCACCAGAAAAAATAGGCAGCCTACTGAATGGAAATCCACACCCACAGACTACACATGAATGAATGTCTAATACCATGAATCTACAAGGCACTCAAACATATTACCAAGAAAGAACAACCAAATAACCCCATTGAAAAGAAGGAAAAGACATGGACATTTTTCAAAAGAAGACAGATAGACAAATGGGCACGAAACATATGAAAAAATGTGTTCAGCGTCACTGATCACCAGAGAAATACAAATTAAATCTACATGAGATACCACCTTACCTCTGTCAGAATAGCCATTATTAAAAAGTAAAAAAAAAAAAAAGAAAAAAGAAAAGATGTTGGCGTGGATACGGTGAAAAGGGAACACTCATGCACTGTTGGTGGGCATGTAAATTAGTACTATTTCTATGGAAAACAGAACAATATGGAGATTCCTCAAGGAGTTAAGAGTAGACCTACCATTTGATCTAGCAATTTCATTACTGGGTATCTTTCCAAAAAAAAAAAAAAAAAAGGTGTTATTTTGTAAAACGGAGCCCTGCACCTGTATGTCAACTGCAGTGCAATTCATAATTGCAAAGAAATGGCATCAACCTAAGTGCCCATCAGCTGATGGGTGGATAAAGAAAATATGTGTGTGTGTACATACACACCATGGCATAGTACTTAGTCCTTAAAAAAGAATGAAATAATATCTTTTGCAGCAATTTGGATGGAAGTAGAGATGATTATCCCAAGAGTAGCATTAATATCTCAGACATGGAAAATCAGCACACGTCCTCACTTATACATGAGGGCTAAACAATCAATGAATAGACATGTCATATAGAGTAGCAGAATGGACATTGGAGACTCAGAAAGGATGAGGGTGGGAGTGAAAGAGGGATAAAAAATTATTAGGTGCGAGTTACCTAAATATCTCAGACTCCACCACTATACATTCACCCATGTAACAAAATCTATTTATAACCCCTAAGTCTATTGAAATAATGTAAAATAAATAGAAAAGAAATATATACAAAAGTATATCATGAGTTGTGTGTCTGAATTACGTACTGACTATGGGAAGATTGCTGTATAAGTAATTACATGAACTTACTACGTTTGCATGTAGGACATGGAGAAAGGTTTACAGGGAATAGATAATTATGCTAACTGAGGAGAAATGGTTTTCCCAGTTAGAAGCAACCACCTGTAAATATAAGATTGAAGTTCAACCCCCCAAATCTCCCAGCAATTTAGTGTAGAAAGAGCACTGGTTACATAAGAGGAGGTAAAACTAGCATGATCTATAAAGTTTAGGTCATGAATGGTAGTGTTCTACATTTTTTTCTGTATGGTACTCAAAGCCCTGTAGGATTTTAAACAGAGAAATGATCATTTTATTTTAGAGACATCACTAGGCAATGAAGAATCATGAGAGTGAGATTATTAGCAGAAGCACAGCTAGAAATTAGCCAACAATCCAGGAATGATCCAAAATTAACAGTGTCTCCAAAATGAGTTAGAATTATCAGCATGTGGTGACTGGTGGAATGTGAGAATTTAAGAAGTAAAATTGTTTCTAGAAAAGCTTTCCAATTATTATGGGTAAAGAGATGAGGATTAGTACCACAAGCCATTTCCCTGGAAATGGTTAGAAATCATGACTGTGTTGGGGTAGCGGGTGGACCAGGAGCATGAACATTGTTGAGAGCTTTTTAGAATCTCAGGTTTTACTCCAGACCTACTGAATTAGAATCTGCATTAAACAAAATCCTCAGGTACTTTATAAGCACATTAAAGTTTGGGAATCTCTGACCCAGATTCTATTGAATGAATTAGTATTAGATGGCAGAGGAATTTTTTTCCCCAAGAAAAAAGATGACAAATAGGGTGCACGCAGATACTACATTCGCAGCTGGTTAAATAGTGGAGGGCGATAGTGATACCGATTACTTGAACTTTCTGAGAATAGAAGGCAAACTCTTCCATTAACAGAGAGTGGGCTGGCACAGTGCTTAGGTCTGAGGCAGCACCTCGGAATTTACATGTTGAAACCTAAAATCAGCAGTGCAAAGGTATTAGGAGTTGTAGCTTTGGGGAAGTGATTAGGTCATGTGGTCGAATCTCTTCTTAACGGGATTAGTGTTTTTGTAAAAGAAATCCTAGGGAACTGCCTTGCTTCTTACACAGTGGGGGGACCTGTGAGAAAACACCCCTAAGAATGGCTCCTTAATAATCACCAAATCTGTTGGCACCTTGATTTTGAACTTCACAACCTGTAGAAGTGAGAAATAAATGTCTGTTGGTTATAAACTATCTGATCTGTGGTATTTTTTATACCACCCATAATGGATGGTTAGGAATATAAAGATATTAATTTTTTAAAAATAGCTATGGGTTATAGCTTTCATAAGAAAGCTATAAATTGGTTTCATAGTAAGACTGAGTACACTGGATACTTTTTCTTCCATTCTTGAAATACTTTGCTAAGAAGAATATGTTCCAGCTCCATCCGCGTAAACATGTAAGAGGTAAGGTCTCCATCTTTCATTAAGGCTGCATAATATTCCATGGTGTACATATACCACAATTTATTGATCCATTCATGGGTCAATGGGCACTTAGGCTTTTTCCATGACTTAGCAATTATGAATTGGGCTACGGTAAACATTTTGGTACATATATCTTTGTTATAATGTGATTTTTAGGAAAGGGGAGAGGGAGGAGAGGACTGGGGATGCGAGGAAGAAGATGAGTGGAGGGAGAGTGATTGGTGGGACCACACCTACAGTGCATCTTACAAGGGTACATATGAAATTTACTAGGTATAGAATATAAATGTCTTAACACAATAACTAAGAAAATGCTGTGAAGGCTATGTTGACCAGTTTGATGAAAGCATTTCAAATTGTATGTAAAACCAGCACATTGTACCCTATGATTGCATTAATGTACACAGGTATGATTTAATAATAATAAAAAATAGCTATAGGAATGAGGGCAGGAGCTACTGAGAGATTCAGAGTGTCTGCTGATAAGTATTTGCATGGTGAGGGGAAAAAAGGATGGGTGATAACCGAGATATATATTTATATCAAGAAACCTATGATTTTCCCATCAGTTCCCATCATGTTTAGAAATAGAGAATTCAGAATTCATAGCAATCTGAGATCAAAAGGAAGGTAAGTGGCTAAGGATGTTGAGAGTGCTGGTCAGAGAGCTAGAAAATACTTTTAATAAGGTATTTTGGGTTGTGTGTAAAACCAAACCAAATAGTTTGGTTGCTGTACTGGAATGCCAGTGAAGTTAAAGGTTTAATAAACACTGAGAAAAAGTAGCTCAAGAGCATGTAGAGATTAATGAGACTGAAGAATCCATTTATAGGGAGTAGAGCATTAAAAAAATGTAGGGTTAGGAATCCTAATCAGAAAATAGTGCACTTGGGTTTACATTTTTGGAAGCTGATGCACCGTCTGGAGAGTGCAATGCTAAGTGAAGGGCAGATTTATGGGAGGAAAGGAGATCAGATGAATTGTTTGTAGGATGTTGGGTAATCACTCAATATTCTGAAGCACACCGCTCCTTTCACCAAAGCTTGCAGACCGCTGTGATGGCAGAGGGGAGGACTCGGAGCCCACTGCCATGTCATTGAAAAACAGAATTTATAGGGACTGGGAAAAGTAGGTAAAGTGGAGAGGCATAAGCTTCAAAGGCGGCAGTGTGGAAATCATCACACGCATTTGGAAAATCAAAAATCTCAAAGCACTACAGAAATGAAAACTCTATGCCTGGAAACTCACATACTCGGTGAATGAAAGAGCAGCCTCTGTACTGAGCTGAAGGGAGAGGTGGCTTTCATTACAATCGCTAGACTCAAGGAACAGTCTCACCAAAACTTCCAGTGTAGGGCAAATATTAATACAAAGGAAAGACTGAAGGGGGGTATGCAGAGGGAGGGAAGACAGATGTACTTGTGTGTTTGAAAAGATTATTTTCTAGGTGAAGAGAGGAGAAAAAGCTATTTCTGTGGGAACAGTCACCTGCAGGTGGAGTCAACAGTTGCCCCCTTTTAACAGAGAGAACTCTGATCTGAGGAGAGACTACTACCTGACACTTTTAGAACTAAAAGTTTTTTTGTGCGTGTATTTGTGTTTTTTTTTTTATTACATCATAACTGTGTGTGTTTATGGGGTAAAGTGTGCTGATTTGATACACAATTTGGAATGCTTACAACAAACTGATTGACGTAACCATCCCCTCACTTATTTGTAGTGGTTAGACAGTTACACTTGACTCTTAACAGCATCTGTAGTTCAGTGATTAGAGTGCTGGCCCCGTGCACCAGGTTTGGCAGGTTTGAACCCAGCCCGGGCCTGCTTAAAAAAAAAAAAAAGAAAGAAAGAAAGAAAGAAAAATATGACATTTTTGAATCCTTGAAGTCCATTCCCTGCCTCCCTTCCTACAAATAGTCTCCCTCCATAGTGTGAGGGAGAGAGATGGGAGCAGGAGGACATCCTGCCTAGGAGAGCATCTGGGAAATATCCTCCCTCACCCCCCGGGGGTGAGGAGCAGCCCCCCGATCCTGGCTAGATGTTTTATAGCCTTTCACTATTACTTCTAAAGCTAGTGAATAATTCATAAATGGCACTTGAGATTGGACTCTTTCTTTCTTATTAGTTTTTTTTCTTTGAACCAGAGTCTCACACTGTTGTCCAAGCTAGAGTGCCATGGTGTCTGACTAGCTCACAGCAACTTCATACTCCTGGCTTGAGTGATCCTTCAGACTCAGCCTCCTGAGTAGCTGGGGTTACAGGCATGTGCCACAACACCTGGCTAATTTTCCTATTTTTAGTAGAGACGGGGTCTCAGTCTTGCTCAGGCTGGTCTCGAACTCCTGAGGTCAAGGGATCCTCCCACCTCAACTTCCCAGAGTGCTGGGATTACAAGCGTGAGCCACCGCACCTGGGCAGTGGCTGGACTCTTGTGCCTTCACTTCATTTAGGGCCCTTCCCTACCTCAGACCACAGCTGTGTATGATTTCTGTAAATGTCTGGATTCCCTACTGGACTGGGACTTACTTTGTCACCATAGATTAGTCATCCCTAGGCTGTCTTTTCCAACACTCAACAAACTACTTCATACTATGTATAATATTCAATACATTAGTAAATCCCAGTGGTCCCATGCACCAGGGCCTGTAGTCAGGGAGCCAAATGGCACTTTTTGAGTAATGGCTTTGTAGTCTTTCAGCAAGTAGGACGTGAGTTTATGCCTAACAACCAGACCATGAGATCGATTAAAAAAAAAAAAAAAACAGAGCAAAAGTAAGTGGCCTATTTTTATTTAATTTCCAAGCAGCTAGATTATCTCTCTGGGTTAAATGTGGATAATTCAATCACCAACAAGGGTAGCTTGTTAGACGTCGTCCTCCATGTTCCAGGACTAGCTCCATATTCCAAGATCACTATTCTGTTATGGGAAATTCAATAAGACCCTCCTTCCCCATCAAAAAGGCTGAATGTTATATACAAGAAGTATTATCTCTACATAGAAAATGTAGAGGAAAGCAGGTTGAGCTAAGATGGTTTTCTGACTGTGCTTATTTTTACTTATACGTAAGCCTTGTTTTCCTATAATGTGCACTTTTATAAAAGTGTTTCTCAGAGCCCTGTT
Organism: Otolemur garnettii; assembly: GCF_000181295.1. Lineage (NCBI taxonomy): Eukaryota > Metazoa > Chordata > Mammalia > Primates > Galagidae > Otolemur > Otolemur garnettii. Next base: position 12,057,121 of record NW_003852430.1, on the reverse strand, counting down.
TCTTTTATTATTTCCTCAGGAATGCATTTCATTGCAAGTAGCAGAAAACTGACTAACGCATATGGATTTTTTCTCCCTCAATTAATAAGAAGTCTGGCGCTAAGCAGACCCGACCTGGTATATGAGCTTCGTGATGCTATCAGGAACTAAGAGCTTTTTAATACATTTTATGTGCCATTTTTAGGATGGGGCTTTTTCCTTCCAAGTGGCAAGATGACTGATGTACTTATTTACATGCTCCTACAAAGAGAAGAGAAAATGAAGAAGAGCAAAACAGGCGTGCCTGCCAAACGTCTCTCTTTCAGGAGAAGGCTTTCTGAAAATCTACTCAGAGACTTCCACTTGTATTGCAGCGGCCAGAACTAAGCCATGCGGCCACGTTTAGTCCAGTCTCACTAGATGATGGCCTAAAGTAAAAGCACTGTGGATAGGGTTTTGCTTAATCGAAATGCACCACCCATCACATGCCTTTTATCTTTGATGTGTGCCTGCAGTATCCTTCCCTGTGATACATATGGTCTTGGACTCCAATACCATGTTTCCTAGTATTCATTTGGATTTATGTTTGCAAAAAACACATTCATAAAATGTTTACTATCAATAATGGATCCTATCTGTTAGCCATTTACTTAGTGCTGGAGTAATACTATCATGATTCTTTAAGGTATCAATGAAGAACTGGGTCTTAGGTTGAACATGTTACCAGAAGTCTAAATGTTTCTTGGTTTTTAATTCATACTTGGTCAAGTATATGTTAAACCTCTCTTCTTCTCCTTCTCCTACCCCTTTTTCTTCTGCTTTGGTCGATCTTTTCTTTGTGAAGGGTCTTATTATTAGGGAGGAGAGTAAGTTGTACAGTATAGCATTTCTTAAAGTGTGTTTCAAGTGCTGTTAAAAATGATACACACTGAAAATAATTATGAAGTCAAATGATTTTGCAGAATGACAGACATAAAAAAAGTTGAAAATGTTTATTTATATTATTTTTATGAGGTTTTCCAGTTGAATAATAAGGTTTCTGGGAGTCGTGTCTGAGTGCATTGTTCCTGTTGATAAACCCAGGTTCTGGTATAATGTTCAGTACAAAGGACACCATAAATAAGAATATTCAGATAAATTCTACAGTTCCTAATATTCGAATGTATTGAGTAAATTTCTAAGACAGAGGATGGAGTGCTTATGCCTCTGCTCACCAAAAGAATCACTGTATGATTTAAAAAATATGATATAGTTTTTGAATTTATAATGCATGAAAAATATATAAAATTCAAAGTTAAAAAAAAAATACAGCAGAAGGTAATAATGCCCACCTAACTTGACTTCCAGGTACCAGGTTATTTTTCCTAAAACAAACACTGCTACCAAAACCTTGGTTGTTCTCCTGGAGAGAAGCTGTGTGTTTGTCTAATTTTATATGCAATTTTAGTATACTTTCTCTTAGTATAAAGTTACTGTTTCTGCTCTGTACATTCACATTTTCATTAAACAACACATTTCATCCTCTGTACCAGCACAGAGTCATTTCATTCTATTTTTAGCAATAGCACAGGACACAACATTATATAGCCAATCCCTATTTAGATTGTTTCCCTGAATGTATGTACGTTATCTCACACATGAACAAGTATTTGTAGGATACATTTCCAGACTTGAATTTGTTGACTTAAAGTGTATGTGAATTATAGAATTTAGTAGACTGCGAAACTTCTCTCGATAAAGGTTATATGAATTTATATTCCCATCAGTAATGGATAAATATCTGTTTCCCCTCAGCTCAGAAAATACGGCATCTAATCAGTTTGTCATTCGTTTCACACAGGACTCATAAATTACAACAGAGCAAAGTGGTCTGTTATGACTTTTGAATTTGTTCTATTGGTAACTGCAAAATCATGTCTTGGGTTAGAGCTTTGAGCTTTTTTTCCAGGTAGTGTGACGAGACATCCTACCCTCTCCTTCCTCCCTCCCTTTCTTTTATTTTATAAATCTGGTAATTTCTTCTGGTTTCTTTATCAATGCCTTCCACTTTGGAAATTGATGTATGTGTGTGTGAGAGAGAGAGAGAGAAAGATAGAGAGTGAGCTGGTACATGGCTTTTGATTTAAATATGCTATTTTATTTAATCATCATAAACAGTACATTTTAAGAGATGAGGATGAGATGGAGAAGATTTAATACTCTCTACTGGAGGGCACATAGCTAGATGAGATAAAACCTAAAACTCTGATTTTAAATCTAACTCTTCACTAAACTTCTGATTATAACAAAAGTGTTAACATAGTTTTATCAATGTTTTGTGTTATACTTCATTATGTCAAAATACCTTCATTTAAAGAAAAGCTATAATTTTGTCACATATACAGTGTACAGAAATATTCTGACCTATAAATACTTTCTATGACACCTTTTTAATGAATAATGCTTTATTGTTCAAATAACATTGAAATATTTTCAGGAAAGCAAAGGGGCTGGTACCTTTAAAAATAATCAAAGTGACAGTTGATATCTGAAAGCGATTTAGAATAACAATAATCTGCGGTGTGTTGCCTATTCACCAGATACTTTTTTAGGAGACACGTGAAGTTTGCCCTACAAGTATCCAGCCATGTAGTAGGAAAAATAAAGACATTCATAGCTGGATACATTCCAGACATTCTGTGTCTATTCTAAGAAAGTATTACTATATTTCTATATTATATATTTATAATAAACATTGCATCTATAGACAACCTTGTGTAGCATATTATTTTTCTCATTTTGCGGTTGAGAATAGGAAAATTTAACAGTTGGGTGGCGCCTGTGGCTCAAAGGAGTAGGACACCGGCCCCATATACCAGAGGTGGTAGGTTCAAAAACCGAGCCCCAGCCAAAAACTGCAAA
>NW_003852430.1:11964147-12054221 GCF_000181295.1 Otolemur garnettii | reverse complement strand
GCCCCAGCCAAAAACTGCAAAAAAAAAAAAAAAAAAAAAGAAAATTTAACAGTTGAGTTTAAGATTGTTTATTATAAATATATATTCATGTGACCGATTCTACCGTCTTTGGTCAGCTTTGGAAATAGCACTGAATCCGGGTTCTCTTTCTTTTGTTCATTACTACCTGACACTTGATATTTATTTACTTATCTTTTTAATTATCTATTGTGCCAATGAGCACATGAGCTTCACAAGGGCAGGGGCCTGTTTATTTATTTATGGCTATATAAACAGTGCCTTAAATTATGTGTGATGCGCAGCATAGGATCATGAATGTGCTTGAATAAATGAATGAATAAATCATGCCATGTAACAATATGTGGTTTCCATTTGTGCCTGTCATAAAACATGCTTCCATGGGAGGTGACCTCAGTGACATGGTCGAATAAGAACTTTCGGATTCTCCCTTTATCCATAGATTCCCAAATAAGCACCTAGTCATAGATGAATTCCCTCAGAGAGAAAGTCAGAACTGGATGACAGACTCCTACCAAAGGGCAACTAAAATACATCTACCTAACATGAGCAGGAAGAGTTGAGCCACCCACAGACCTCACTCCAGGTACAGACCTATATAATCAGCAAAAGGAAATCCCAACCTCAGTTTCTGCCTGTGCAAAGGGAGGTTTGGTCCTCACATATCACTGTGAGGACCCTAAAGTGTGGGGACCCTAAAGTTCCCCACTGGTTGTCTCTAGTTCACCACCTCTGAGAGTGGAGTGGATTAGTCATATTTGAATTTCTCTAGACCACAAGAAAAAGGTAGCAGTTTTATGTGGGCATATAATCACTTGCTGCAGCCTCATCCTCTGGAACAGTGTAGAGAAGGATCCTAAAAAACGTAGCTCCCTGGTCCTCCATGGAAGGAGTGTGTGACATACTCTTCCAATGGCTTCTTGGCAACTTGGAGAGTTATAGGGGCAAATAGTAGCCCAATGGGAGCTTGTAAGCAGATTGATGCATCTTGAGCTGTCATCCTGGCTTGCCCCAATGATAACCCCAGGTCTAACACTCTTTTCTGGAAGGGGTTTATCCATATATTAAGCATCTCAACTTTCATAGCTCCTGCCAGAGGGACAGGATGTTAAGCCTCATAGCTCTGGGAGCAGAGGGGGCTAGCCTGGTTAGCCTCCTGAGACCATGGAAGAAAATAGTGAGTGTATCCAGGCATGCAAGTACTGCCAGTGGCGTCATCACCCCCCAGAATCAATGCAAAGAAGGGGCTCTAAAAATGCAGCTCCTTGTACCTCCCCAGTAGGGGTTTCTGCCACACATTGAGCACTCCACCTTTCATAGCTGCTCCCTGAGAAACTGGATCCTAAAATACTCATAACTCCGGAAGCAGAAAGGACCAGGCACCTGAGTCTCCTTATGTCCCAGAACACAGAAGTGGTTTCTAATGTAAACCTGGGCTGCACCTTCTGGGAGCACTGCAGGAAAAAGGATAGAAGGCACAGTATCCATTTTTACTGTAGAAGGAGTTCACTGCACACTTTTTCATGAGCCTCTTGATGGCCTGGCTCCTAACAAACTTGCATCAGGAAGCTAATGCAGGCAAAAGACATGGATAGATATTTCTCAAAAGAAGATATACAGATGGCTAACAGGTATATGAAAGAAGTGATCAGCATCACTAATGATCAGAGAAGCGCAAGCCAGAACCACAAAGACCTATCACCTAACTCCAGTGAGATTGGCTCTTATCAAAAAGCCTCAAAACAAGCACTGGCGTGGATGCAGAGAGAAAGGAACACATTCACTATTGGTGGGACTCCAAACTCGGATAACCTCGAAGGACAGTAATACGGAGATAACTCAAAGAACTAAAAGTAGAACTCCCACTTGACCCAGCAATGCCACTACTGGGTATTCCCACAGCCCCCCGCCCCCCGAGACATTTTACAAAAAAGACACTTGAATTGAAATGTCTATAGCAGAACAATTCAATATCACATAGGTGTGGAGACAATCCCAGTGCCCATTAATACCTAATAAGTGGATTAACAAAATGTGTTGTATGTACATCTTGGGGCACTACTCAGGCAAAAAACAAATGGTGATCTAGTACCTTTCACCACAACCTGAATGGAATTACAGGCTGTTCACACCTAATAGGTACAATGCACACATTCTGGGTGATGGGCACATTTATAACTTTGCCCTAAAATGTACAAATGTATAAAAGAAAATAATGTAACCAAAATGTGTACCCTTGAAATATTCTGACATAAGAAAATTAAAAAACAAAAAAACTAAGAGACCCATATCACAACGTATCCCAATCAAATTGTCAAAAGTTAAAGGCAGACAGAGAGGCTCGGCGCCTATAGCTCAACCGGCTAAGGCGCCAGCCACATACACCTAAGGTGGCGGGTTCGAATCCCCAGCCCGAACCTGCCAAACAACAATGACGGCTGCAACCAAAAAATAGCCGGGCGTTGTGGCAGGCGCCTGTGGTCCCAGCTACTTGGGAGGCATAGGCAGGAGACTCGCTTGAGGCTTGAGCCCAGGAGTTGGAGGTTGCTGTAAGCTGTAATGCCACGGCACTCTACCCAGGGGGACAGCTTGAGGCTCTGTCTCAAAAAAAAAAAAAAAAAAAGGCAGACAGAGAATGTCAAAAGCATTAGGGGAGACAGGAATTGATATGGTCAAGACCTCAAAATCAACAAGGGAAGGGAAGAGTGCTGAGTACAACTCTCATACAATTAGTAACAAAGTTTTTTTGTTTTTATTTTTTTTGCAGTTTTTGGCGGGGGCTGAGTTTAAACCCGCCACCTCTGGCATATGGGGCTGGCGCCCTACTCCTTTGAGCCACAGGAGCCTCCCTAGTAACAAAGTTTTCAGGAGAAACCTTGGAAGTCAGAAGAAAGTGGACTAATATATTGAAAACTGAAAGAAAAAATTACAAACTTCCAACCAATGACCGTATGCTTTCAGCCGTTAACACTATACCCACCAATCTTGTCTTTCAAAAATGAAACAGGTAATAAAAACTTTTTTAGAAAAATAAAGTCTGAGAGATTTTATCAAAACTAGACTTGTTTTATAAGAAATGCTGAAAGGAGTTTTACAAAGTGAAGAAAAAAGATGATAACTAGTACAATAAAAATATATGAAAGTATAAAACTCACTGATAAAAGTAAGTACACTGTCAAACTCAAAACACTCCAACATCATAATGGCAATGGGTAAATCAATTATATTTTCGAGATAAAGTTAAAATGCAAAACTGTTACAAACAACTAGAGCTATAATAATTTGTTAAGGGATAGAAGTTATAAAAATAAAACATGAAGAGTAAAATTGTAGGGTTTGTGTATGAGATCAAAATTGTGTTATTATTGGTTCAAAATACCCATATATATTTTATATATAAGGATATTTTATTCAAGCCTCAGGCAGCAATGAAACCAAAGCCTATAATAGAGTCCCAAAAGATAAAAAGAAAAGATGTAAAGTATACAGTTACAGATTGCTATTAATACCAAAAATAAAGCAGCAACAGAGAAAGAAAGCAAAAGGAATCTATAAAACAATTGACAAATGGCACTAGTGAATCTTACCAATAGCTATTTTGAATGCAAATGAATTAAAATCTCTGTTGAAAGGCATAGAAAAGCTAAATGGATTTATAAAAAGAAAATAAGACCTAACTAAATGTTGCCTTACTTTACCCTAAAATGTGCTCATAGACTCATAGTGAAGCATAGAGGGGAAACAAAATTACATGCAAATGGAAACCAAATGGAGCAAGAGTGGTTGTTCTTATTTCAGACAAAAGAGGATTTAGGCCAAAATTTGATAGAGGAGACAAAGAAGGTCATTATATGGTGCTAAACGGGTCATTCCAACAAGAAGATTATAAAATTGGGATTCTTGGCTTGTCCTAGTTAATCAGCTTCCCCATGGGTGACTTCTGTGACTTTTCCCTTTTAATCCAATTTGTATCAAACATGAGTGGTAGACCCCCATCTGATGTTCAAATAGATTATTCTGGCAGTGTTATTACCGGATGGATGGCAGGAGTGGGCTGAGCCAGACAGGGTCAGATGTCAAATGACCACTTGACCAGACAGTTTCCATCAGAGATGATTCTCCAAATTTGGGGAAATTTTCCACCTTTCTTGTATCTTTATTCAGTTCCGATCAGTTACCAGATATTTCTTTTATAAAGGGAGCTTAAGCTATTCTTACAGGTGTAAGTTTCGTTTTTTAAGGTTCATAAAAGTTGCATCAGTGCTGAGGTGGCCTTGTCTCTAGGGCAAACATTGTCATGAAGACCCAGTAATCCTCAGGCCATGGTTGGAAATCCCCAGGCTAGATTAACACATACTGATAAGTAACACACAGTACAGTTTCTGTAAGATATTGGAGCCAGTCTTGTGGCTATGATTAATGTTATGGCCATAATACATTTCTGATACCATATTACAAGGATATAATAATTGCAAATATATCTGCACTCAACATCTGAGCACCTGAATATCAAAATAAACCTTAAAAGGGAGACCTGGACTCCAGAACATAAAAGAAGTTGGGGATTCTAAGACACTTTCAGCAACAGACAAATAATTCACATATAAGAAATAAACAAAAAAGGACTAGAACTACATTTTAGCTGAAATGGACCTAGCAGATATACACAGTAGAATCACTCAACAGCAAAAGACGACACATTTTCTTCAAGAGCACACAGAATATTTCACAGGATAGATCATATATTAGGTCACAAAACAAGTCTTAACAGATGTTTATATCAGTCAGTCCCTACACAAAAATGGAAGAAATACCTCAGGTAAATAACCTAATATAGCACCTTAAGGAACTAGAAGAGGAAGAAGAAACTGAGCCCAAAGTTATCAGCAGAAAGGAAATAACAAAACTCATACCAGAAATAAGTAGATACTAGAAAAACCGTAGATAAGATTAGTGAGACTAAGAGTTAACTTTTTGAAATGCTCAACAATGTTGACAAAGCCATAGCAAGCCTAAGGGAGGGGAAAAAGAAAGAGAAAGTGCAAATAGATAAAATCTGAAATTAAAGAGGAGACCTGTAACTGCTGACACAGAAATACAAAGGACCATAGGACACTACTATGACAAAGTATATGACAGCAAATTAGAAAACCTTGAGGAAGTGGATAAATTCCTATTACCACATAACCTACCAAGACTGGATCCCATAGAAATAAGAAATCTGAACAGACCAATAACAAGTATGGATATTGAATCAGTAATTAAAATCTTTCATGTAAAAACACCTGAGGATCAGATGATTTTACAGCTGAGTTCAACCAACTATTAAAAGAATAACTAATATCAATCTTCACACAAACTCTTCCATAGTAATGGACAAGGAAAATACTTCCTCATTTTTATAAAGCCTTACTCTTCTTTGCCTTAAGCCAAATCTAGACAAAGATACTTTAAGAAAGCTAGCCAATATCACTGGTAAACATACTGCAAAAATTCTCAACAAAATGCTAGGGAATTGGGGTGGTGCCTGTGGCTCAAAGGAGTAGGGCACCGGCCCCATATATCAGAGGTGGTGGGTTCAAACCCAGCCCCAGCCAAAAACTGCAAAAACTGCAAAAAAAAAAAAAAAAAAAAAAAAAAAAATCCTAGGGAATTGTATTCAGTGGTACATTAAAAGGATCACTTGTCATTATCCAATGGGATTTATCCCTTGATTTCAAAAACAATTCAACATATGCAAAACAATAAATGTACGGACCCAGTGTGGTAGCTAGCACCTATAATCCTAGCCTTCTGGGAGGGTGGGTGGATAACTGGAATTCAGGAGTTCTAGACAGTCTGAGGAAGAGCAAGGCCCTGTCTTAAAAGGAAAAATTAGCTGGACATTGTGGCAGGTGTCCAAGCTACTTGGGAGGCTGAGGTAAGAAGATCACCGTAAGCCCCAGGAGTTTGTGGTTGCTGTGAGCTAGGCTGATACCATAGCTCTCTATGCAGGGCAACAGAGGGAGACTCTGTCTCAAAAAAAAAAAAAAAAAAAGTTATACCCTATATTAACAGCATTAAGAACAAAGACCGTTTCATTATCCTCATACATGCAGAAAACCATCTGAAAAAATTCAGTAGCATTTCATGATAAAAACTCAACAAGTTAGATATAAAAATATTCTTCAGCACAATAGAAGTCATACATGCCAAGCCCACAGCTCACATACCCATAAGGAAAATTTGAAGGATTTTTTCAAAAATTAGGAACCTCATTTCTGTTCAACATAGCGCTTTGAAATACTAACCAGAGCAAGTAGTCAAGAAAAGAAACAAAAGGCATCCACATAGGAAAATAAAAAGTAAAATTATTTTCCCTTTGCTGCCAACATACACATATGTAGAGAAAACTATAGAGATATAACTAAAAGAACTGTTAGAACTAATATAGAAATTCAGTATAGTTGAAAAATACAAAACCAGCCTGTCGGGGGCGGCACGTACCTTTGTCGGTGCCTCTATGGCACTGGGTCACTGCCAAGAAACGGCTGGGACACAGATTAGAAGAAGTTCAAGGCTTGCCAAAGGTGGTCTCCCCACAAGCGGGTCCAGCACGGAGTAACCTCCGGCGTGGCCCTTTACTGAAGCGTTGCATTGTACAACAGGTGTGGGGGGTGCCGCAGATGACATACAAGGGCTACGTGCTTAATGATCGCTAGGTGCTCTTTCCCCACAGGCTCGACTCACACCCTCATGCACCAAGAAACTTCAAAGTATAACACCTGCTTGCTAACGAGCGATCAATCTTACCTCATTAAAGCATGCAGTTGCTTCAGGTTTTCTCTCCGGGCTGCAAAACTTCTCCAAGCTGGCCAGGAGATTGTCCAGTGCCTCGCTCAAGAACTGGGGACCGCTCTTAGAAGCCTGGTGCTCAGTCTTCTACACCAGCACACATAATTCTTTAGTGTTTCCCTACACTATCTGCAAACTATCTAAAAAAGAATTTAAGAAAACAATCTTATTTATAATAGCATCAATAAAAGTAAATTTCACCAAGACAGTGAAAGAAAACTATATACACTGTTTCATATAGTGTATGAAAACTATAAAACAGTAATTAAAAATTAAAAATGACATAAATAGGTGAAGGATATCCCATATTCATGAATTAGAAGAATTAAAATTATTATAATATACATACTATCCAAAGTGCTTAACAGATACAAATGAATCTCTATTAAAATTCCAATCTCCTAGCACTCTGGGAGGCTGGGATGGGGGAAGGGGGCTTACCTGAGCTCACCCGCCTGAGACAAGCCTGAGCCAGAGTGAATCTCATCTCTAAAAATAGCTGAGCACTGTGGTAGGTGCCTATATTCCCAGCTATTTGGAAGTCTGAGGCAAGAGAATCACTTAAGCCTAAGTGTTTGAGGTTGCTGTGAGCTATGATGCCACAGCACTCTACTAAGGGTGGAAAAGTGAGACTCTGTCTCAAAAAAAAAAAAAATCCGTTTTTTTTTCAATGTCATTTTTTATAGAAATAGAAAAACAGGGAGGGGGGATGGGTGGAGGGAGGATGATTGAAGGGATCACCTCTATGGTTTATCTTACAAGGGTACAAGTGGATCTTTCTAAAAGTAGAATATAGATGTCTTGACATAACAATTAAGAAAGTGACATGAAGGCTATGCTAACCGGTTTGATGAAAATATCTCAAATTGTATATCAAAATACCACACTGTACCCATGATTGCATTGTTGCACACAGCTATGATTTAATAAAAAAAGAAAAGAAAAGAAAAGAAAAACAGTACTAAAATTTCTTTGGAACCACAATTGACACCCTCTCCCAATAGCCCAAGCTATCTTTAATAAAAAGAACAAATCTAGAGGCATCACACTACTAAATTTCAAAATACTATATATTCTGAATCTATAGTAATCAAAATAGCATGGCATTGTCATAAAAATACACATTTCAACCAATGGACTAGAATAGAGAGGCAAGAAATTTGTGACAAATCTGCCAGAACACACAATGGGGAAAAGAAAGACTTTTCAGTAAATGGTACTGGATAAAACCTGGATCTCCATATGCATAAGAATAAAATTAAATTCTATGTCATCTATTATACAGGGATTAGCTCAAAATGGATTAAAGACTTAAATGTAGAACCTGAAAAGTAAAACTACTAGAATACATAGAGGAAAATTCCATGACATTGGCCTAGGCAGGGAAATCATGAATGAGATCCCAGAAGCACAGGCAGCAAAAACAGAAATAGATAAGTGGGATTGTATCAAACTAAGAATCTTCAGCACAGCAAAGGAAACAATAGGGTGAAGAGACCAGCTGCAGATCAGAGAGTAACGTTACAAGTTATATATTGGATAAGGGGCCAATTTCAAAAATATACAAAGAACTCTACTACTGAACAACAAGGAAACAAACAACCCTATTAAAAAATGGGCAAAGGACATTTCTCAAGGGAAGACAAATAGCCAAAAGACATATGAAAAAATAATACTTGGCTTCTCTACTAATCAGAGAAGAGCTAATTGAAAGGACAGTGAGATTATCACTTTCCACCCATAAAATTGGTTATTATCACAAAGATAAAAGACAACAAGTGTTGGTAAGTATATGGAAAAAAGGGAGCCCTTGTACACGATCAGTGGTATTGCACATTAGCAAAACCACGTTGGACAACAGGATGTAGATTCCTCAAAAACCTGAAAATAAAATTACCATATGATCCAGCAATTCCACTTCTGGGTTTAGATCCAATATAATCTCAATCATCATTCACAATAGTCGAGATATGGAAACAACTAAAGGGTCCATCACCAGACAAATGGATTTAAAAAAAAAAAAGTGTGTGTAGGCAATGAAATACTATTTAGCCTTAAAATAAGCAAGAAACCTGGCTACTGCCAAAACATGGAACAATCTAAAGGCCATTCTAAGCAAGGAAATAAGATAGGCGGAGAAAGGAAAAATGAATGATCTCATTTGTATGTGGAATCTAAAAAAGTCAAACTACAAAGTCAAAGTCCAAATCAAAGTAGAATGTAGAATGGTGATTACCAGTAGCGGGGTGGTGTGGGAAAAGGGGTACAAAGAGTTCGGTGAAAGGGCACAAAGTTTCATCAGGCAGAGGAATAAATTCTGGTCTTTATTGCACAATACGGTGACCATGTCTTAACAATAATGTGTTGTATACATCAAAATAGCTAAAACAGACAATTGTAAATATTCTCTTCACAAAGAAATGATAAGTATTTGAGGTGATGGATATTTCAATTAACCTAATTTGATTATTCCATCATCGATATATGTGGAACTATCATATTATAGCCTATTAATATTACATTTATTATCTTCAAATTAAAAATAAAAAAATATATAATTTTATAGTATTCTTTAATGTTGACATGATAGTTATTTTCCCTTTTAGTTTTGACTATCTTAACATTTCAAGTAATGGTATAATGAATATCTACATGTAAATTGTTGTCTAATTGTAATAGTTTTCTTCGGATAAAATCCTGGACTGGAATAGCTTGATATTTCATATTTTATACCTCATTAAATAGGTTTACAATAGATTCATTAGCAGCAGCTAGCCAGGTACCCTGCTGCTAATAACTCAAGGTATTTCTTTAATTGGATATGTAGCTTTTTAAGTAAGGGAATATAATAAAATGTATAGAAGAATCTCAGATAAATGAGGTGGTGTATGGTAGTTTGGAGTAAGCCCTGCTACACAAAGGGGTAAAATCATGAAATTGATCACTATCAACTATGCAATAAAGGAGACAATAGGTTGTAACAACTGTGGATATGTGTGGTCAAAAATCTCAAGTGGAGTGGCCAGGCATGGTGAGTCATGTTTGTAATCCTAGCACTCAGGGAGGCTGAGGTGGGTGGATTGTCTGATCTCAGGAGTTCAAAACCAGCCTGAGAAAATTGCGACCCTAACTCTAGTGAAAGTAGAAAAACTAGTCAGGCCTTGTGCCTGGCACTGGAGTCCTAGGTACTTGGGAGTCCGAGACAAGAGGATCACTTGAACCAAAGACTTTGAGCTTTCTGTGAGCTATGACGCCAGAGCACTCAACCCCAGGGCAACTGGGTCAGCTGAGTGAAATTTTTTTACAAAAAAAAAAAAAAACCAACTCAGGTGGAGAATAAAATTTTAAAGTAAATTTGAGGATAGGTTTTGGTTGTTCACACAGAAACCAATGACCACCTAAATAGAAAATAGATTAAAATGCCCAATCAAGAAATATGGTGTCTTATTTACAACCATAAGATGATATGCAAACTAAACTATCTAATGACATCTTAGCATTAGAAAATTTAAAAAAACATATTTTTTAACCATTCTTCATTTAAAACTGTAAGAATACGTAATTCTCCCCTTTTATATTATTAATAAGTATAAGCCATTTTTTTTTTAATTTTCCTCTTTTCCAAACCATCCCAGTACCTCAAAATCACTTAAGCATGTAACAAATTAATCAACAATTCTGCACTGTTCGTTATTCACCTGGAAAGTGAATGGTTGAAAAGTGTGCTAGTTGTCAGCTAGAAATAAGGCAAATCATTATTTCTGTGATTGGAAAATCTCTTAAATCTCTTTGGGAAGAAGAGAGATATTCACAGGAAGTAACAGTGAACGTTGAATCAATGTTCCAGGGAATAGGAAGTAGTGCCATCAGCTGTCCTATTATTCTTGACAACAGAGACAGAAATAGGACTTGAACGTAAAAGTGAGAAGAATAACTTAAATTGAAATTCCTGAAAAGACTATGGAGAAGGTAAGATCAGAAGAATTTGGGGAGAGTCAGATGAAGGAGTTGATATTATGTCAGGAGAAACGGTATGACTTAATAATTTAAAAAAATGTAAAGAAAACGAGTGGGAAAGAGCCAAGCAATGTTCACCCACAGGGAATTAATAGTTCGGCTGAAGTGCACGGTAAATGTAGAAAATCAAAGTCGGATGACACTGAAAGACGTAGTAGAACCCCAGAATGAATGACGGGCTGAGACATTTAATAGGAGACTAAAACAAGTGACTAGAACTTCTAAAATGGTTTTGCCTAATCATTATGCTTGTGACATTTTAACAGTAATCCACACGCTTTCCTAGAGAACTGTAAAGACAGAGGTTGATCCATGAATGAAGTTAATTGACACTAACTGATTTCTTTCACCTTCAAACAGAAGGTTCATAAAATGTTTAGCTATTTAGCTCACTGATGCCCTGGAATAGCAGCTAATAGGAGAAAGCTCAAAGCACTGGGACCTGGGATAGTTTAATGGGCTAACCACATTTCATAAACCCAGAGGTTGTGATTCCTAATCCTGCTCTGATAGTTAACACAGCATGTGGTGTTTCTGCATTAATTTCTCTTGGTTATAAAATAGCTGTTTTCCTCAACTCTCAAGGGGATCCTACAAAATCAATTGAATAACGACAGATAAGTGCTTTGAGTTTCCTAGTGAGAAAACTAAATCTTATAATTGCCTTTTCAACCACCTTCATTTTATTTTATAGAGTGAACTGGAGTAAATATAAGAGATGGATTAATCTTATCTCCCTTCAATTTTTTTCCCAGTAAATTGCACAAAAAGAGGAATTGTCACAGAAACACAGTGCATAAAAATTTTGTTCATAAGGGATAACACATGATATAACCAGCAATAAAAATCACTTCTATGACATACTTAAGAAATGAGGCATAACTCTGTAATAATAGTTCACACACACAACACATCTGAAATATGTTTTATGTTATAACCCACTCTTAGAATGATTTGCGTGTGTTCTTTTGCTTTTTCATAAATGTAATAACTTTCCCTGATTCATCAACATTTGGGGGTTCAGATTTAACTTGTATTCCAGGGAGAGATTTATTAAAAATATCTGGGTAAGTATAAATGTGCTATTCTTGGGCACTGAACAGTTCTCTGCATTGCACCAGCAAGTTTATTACACTATGTAGGGTAATTTGGGGTACATGCAATAGAAATCAATGAACTTAGGTTTACTTACACACAAAAGAGATTTATGAAGATACTGTGATACTCAAAAGGCAAAGAAAGAATCAAACACTAAAGTCTTTGCAAGGGCAAGTATCAGAACAACTTGGTCTTTAAGTGGTCCACCCTAAATCTAGCCTGCGACAGTGTGACTCCTGTGTCCAGAGGGCTGGGTTGGGTTTCTCTGGGCTGTATTCAGAACTGGAAGATTTGTTGGTTGCTGAGGATCCACCATGCTTGGTGAATACTGAAACTCTTTTTTGAGATATGCTAAAGGTGCTTTGAATAAAAACAGCTTTAACAATTGCACCTAGTATTGGAAGCATGAAAGGGGACATTTTTCAAAAACTAGACAAAAATAAACATATCATGAATAAAACTAATCTGTACAAGTCCCTTTATGATTTATATGGCTCATGCTCTTAAAAAATGTTTTGAAATGTAGAATCCTATAGAAAATAAGAGGCAAGAACTAGAAAGGGGAATACGTGAAACAACAGCGTAAGAGCCAAATTCTAGTATGTTATATAAAGTAATAGAAAATCTAGTCCAGAAACATGCGGAGCGGTTTATATGTATATACAAAAATACTGAGAATGGATAATATATACTGCAGAAAAGCACATTTTGGCACAAGTCAGTTACTATCATTTCATATGTTGTGGAAACTATTTTAAGAAAGGGGGTCAGGCCTGGATTAATTAAAGTTTTCTGGAAAAAATTAGATGAGAAAGGAGTAGTGAAGACGTGTCCGGGCATGCCAATGAGATGTGCAACTGAATGGAAATCATAGATCTCAGGGTGAGTCACAGTAGAGAACATTTGGGTGAGAATAAAAGAAAAACCATAATTGATATTGCTGTGGAACTGGATGACAGCTCACTCAGCCTAGCAGATGCTTCCTTAATACAGATCGTGAAACTGTCACAGAAGCAAGATAGAGTAGGAATCTGGGACTTCAAATGTCTAGCTATCTGCTGGAAGTCTTGTTTTGCTAAAAGCAACAAATCTGACAAATCCATTAATGGTAGAGAATATGTTCTCCTGGGTGATGCTATTCCCACATGTCTGTTCTGCACAGAGCCTTCTTCCAACCCAACCCAGACCTAGAAATCCAGTCTGCCCCCAGTAATCCAATACTCTGTAAACAAAGCCCCTTGGCACATCATAGGGTGCTCCTCCTTTACTGGCCTCCACTAACACCTGTCTCTTTGCTGAGAACATGGATTCACCTTCAGTTTTTTTAAACTGAAATTTTCTTAATTTCCCATACCCTACGTGATGATGGATCTGGAGGCTTCTTTGGCTGTCTTTTATTTCATTGATTCTCTTTCTAAAACGTTAGGACCCAAAGCTAGTGGAAGCAGACAAACTTTGTGTTGTCACTCACGACATGACATCTGGTTTTGCTACCTTGATCCTCTTCTCATCTCTTTCAACTTCTCACCACTTGCCAACACCCCACTCCATGTTCATTATCCTGAGGTCTCTGACCCCTGTTAACAGTTTCAAGTCTTCAGCTCTGCCATTATTCTGGCTCCGCAAGGACAAACCTTACCTTGGCCTACAATTTCTTTACCTTCAACATTTAAGACTTTTTTCTCATTTAACTTCAGTTAATTCCCCTTTTCCACACTCTGCCTAGGTCATCGTGCCAATATTTTCCCTTCTTGAATTTTATATTCAACTCCTCCACTATTTCTTCAAATTGCTCACTCCTGCACCTTTTTTTTTTTTATATTGTTCAGACTACATTTGATTTAGACTACTTACTTTTTTTTTCAGCTTGCCAGGAAAGTTCTCTTTGCTTTCTTAGGCCATATAACTAAATTATATTACTCATAAATCCATTCATTCTCTTGCCAATAGCAGTCTTTCTTCATAAACATTTATTGGCCAATTAACTGTTAACTTTTTCTGTTCCTACATCCAGCCTGTTGAACAGGGTGGGGAAATATTCATAGTTTTCAGATTGTTATGATTAGATACTTTCAGATTTTCTTTTTTGTTTCTTTTATATATTTTTTATTTTTTAATTTTCTCTATACATATACATGTGTTTATTTAGTTTCTGCTTCTTTTTGTTTTCACAAAATTAAAAAGGCTTAAAAATTTAACAACAATAACAATGTTTAAGATAAGAAATAGAAACAAAAACCTTGTAAAGAACAAATGAAGATAAATACATTTGGAAAAGAAATCAGACAATTGCTGCAACAAAATATTGAGCAATAATAATAATGCAAAAAAAGTAACATTCACATTGTCAGATAAGAGTATGTCTATCACAGAATACTTTGACTCTGAGGTTCAGTATGGCGTCATCAGTTAACTTCTTTTTTTTTTTTTTTCAAAAGTCTCAAAAATAGACAACTAATATTTATAAATAAAAATAGAAAATAATGTCAAAAAACAGATCATGCTAAATCTTATAGACAATAGAAAAAGAAGAAATACTTCAAAATCATTCTACTTCATCTGGATATACCTTATGTGAAAAGTGAAATTTATAAGTGAAATATGTTTGTAATTTCCCTTTATAATAATATATTTTTTCCAATTTTAATATCAGATACTTTCACATTTTCTAATCTTACTTGGTTCCCAAACACAACTTGAAATTCCTTTCATGTGACCCTAATCATCTCCCTTTCCTACTCACTACAGGAGCTACGTTAGACTTTTCCTTCAGGGCAAGGCTCAATTCTATCATCCTCTTTTAATTAGAAGAGAAAACAGGGCTCTCAAGTATAAAGGTCTTATTCTTTCTTACACCTATATCAAACAAGATACTATGGCTGGGAGTAGCAGAAATACATCAAAATCTGCTTTAGTGAGTAAAGATGTTTATTATCACATGTATGATACAGTTCTGAAGTGATACCAGGGTGAGTTCAGCTGTCTAACCTCGTCATTATGGAACTAGCCACATTTCCATCTATGGTGGACAGATTTAAGGGTGGGCCTTCAAGATCTTTGAGTAATTATGTTATGTAATCTTATTAAAACACTTGCTTTAGAGACCCTCCTAGATAACTCTTAAAAAAAAAGAAAAAATGTAAACATCCATACTTTGGAAGCTCTTATGTCAAGAAAGTGAGGGGAAACTCAGTTCAACAGGCAGCAAGAAACTGCAATGATCAGTATCAACAACCACAAGAAAATGAATTCTGTCTACCCCTGGAGTGATGTTGAAGTGATTGCCATCCAGCAGAACCTCCAGATGAAGAGACACTCTGATGCCTTGATTAAGCTCCTGGGGCCATAAGCAAAGGCCTTAGTCAAGCTGTGCCTACACTCAAGATCCACAGAAACTGTTACGTAAATATATGTTGTCTTCAGCTACTGAGTTTATAGTAACTTGTTACCTGAGTGCCATTCTTGATTCTACCTGTTGCTGTCAACAATCAATTAGTCAATAATTCCTATTTGGTTTATCTTTAAATTGTAACTACTGCTATGACATCTATGATAATCATCTTAATCAAAGCCAGGATGATGAAAGGAGCCTTCTAATTGCTCTTCCCATTTCTACTCTCTTATGTTTATGGCATAATAGTCAACTAACCATAACATGATCTTTCAAAAAACAGAATTAGACCATGGCACACACTCATGCACCACTCTGTTAAAAATCTTACGAGTTTTTCTGTCTCTCTTAGAATGAAATTTAAATGTTTTACCATATCTCAAAAAATTCAATAGTTGGCCACAGGCTATCTCTGAACTCATCCTACCTATATTTCAAAGCTGTGTGACATTTGCATGAATTAGTCCACCTCCTACTATTTTATCATTTACGGCTTACTTGTAGTAGATAATAAACATATCCTTTTTTATAAATATATGTACACACACACACACACACACATGCAATTTCTTGGTGGCCAGAAAGTGTCAACCTTCAAAATACACCTTATTAAGCAGATCTCAGTGATCCTATGTGAGAGAAAGAAAAGTAGAATTGTCCCTCTGTGACCAGCCACTGAAGTCTGGAGAGGAATCTGGATGATCCAGGGCTTTTTCACAGAAATGGATGGAATTTGCAACAAGGCACATGGAACTAGTGTCAAAAGCAAAGTATGTCACAAAACCAAAAACAAAGCCTGTCCAAAGCAAGACATACTTTCGGATTGAATTTCCCAATTTTCTTCCCATAGGGCAATTGAAATATGAATAGTAGCTTTCAGGCGAGTAAGATCCTAGGGTTGTTGGATAACTCTGTGTGTACACACATGTATGTGTGCAATATTTAAGATGAAGGAGTTGTGAATTCTCCTTTAGGGTACTTCGTACTAATCTAGCATGTGTACATAGGCCAGGATTAATATGAGAAGTAAGAAACCTACTTGTGTTTGTTTATCAGCTGTTACAGTATAGGATCCCACTGCCATCCTTCTCTCTCATTATGAACAGATTATATGAAGAACTTTTTTTACTATCTTAGCCAATATTAATATAAATATCACCCAATATGAATATAGTTACAGGGAAAGCATGCCATCCACTATAGTAAAAATACCATATAGGGTAATATGCTATACTTTAAGATTAACTTATTTAGTTCAATCTCAATATATGCAACAAAATATTACTTTCTTTGTTACTATACTTAGAACATTTTAGGATTATTTAATATCTGTTTATTCTTCCTATTAGATATATTCTGAAGAAAATCAAAGCCAAATTTTACTATAAAATACAAAGATGTATATCGAATATTTACTGAAGTGAATCATGATTTGCAAGTTCTCAGATTTTTAATCATTTTCTCTCAATAGGCATTAGTATTCAGCAACAAATGGTATTCCTTGTATATCTAAAAGGGATATGCTATTTAAAGATAATTATAAAAACTAAACACTATTTAATGTGTCTTCCTTTTCTGCCTTTGCTAGTTCTTTGTCCCCATTTCTGTTGTAGTGGCACGTTGTTCTCTTAGCTCAGCTAAAAAAAAGAAAGAAAGAAAGGAAAAGAAAAGAAAAATTTCAGTAAAGAGTCCCTGACAACTTAGATGACATGAACTCTCTCTTATATGCTCTCATTGAAAATCCTCTTTTGCCTTCAGAGACTTTAAAATAATTTTATACCAAAGCCCAACCTAATACTTTTGGGTAAAAAAAGAAACCTCTATGAACATCTGCCTGAGTCCATGGGCATCACAGTCTGTAAAACCCAAAGAACTGGATGCCTTCTGCCCTGGGGTTGAAGATCAGTTTCCCAGTGGGATGGTGAAATATACCCAATGGGCAGAGGAAGTGGATATATTTGGGATATCTTCTAGGACCTCAGTGAGTAGGGCGCTGGCCCCATATACCAAGGGTGGTGGGTTCAGACTTGGCCCCGGCCAAACTGCAACAATATAGCCAGGCATTGTGGTGGTCACCTGGAGTCCCAGCTACTTGGCAGGCTGAGGCAAGAAAATCGCTTAAACCCAGGAGTTGGACGTTGCTGTGAGCTGTGTGACCTCACGGCACTCTACCAAGGGTGATAAAGAGAGACTCTGTCTCTGCAAGAAAAAAAAATCTTGATCCACTCCTCCCTTATTTGACACAAAGAAATGACTTAGAAGGAGCCATTCAATTCTTTACATTTGATTCTTCTGGGGGCTAGCTGCCTTTCTGGGGGAAAACAAGGCTGAAACTGTAAGTGGATTTCCCTGTGCTTATCTTCTCTGGGTTAAGCAGGCGTGGTGGTTTTTAGGAAAGTAGTTTTACTGCTTTCCTCATCCACTGGAGAGGCATACTTTAGGCAGAACCCAGGAGGGGCTATAGCTTTAACTCAGAGAACTTTTTCATCATGAAAAATAATCAGATTTTACTTTGTATAATTTGCAGATATATGTAAAGAGATGTATTTTATGGGCAACAAAAATAAAGCATATATTTTGTGCTTTCATATGTATTTATGGCCCTGTCATGGACACCAATGAGCTTTATAAATTTTTTTTAATGTATCTAAAGTTTCTGGAGCCACACAGGAATAAAATTTATCTTTTTTTTTTTTTTTTTTTGGTGAGTATTCAAGTTGAGGACAAGTTAAATGTCCTTAGTTTTAAGTCATACAGCACACCACCCCACAGCCTGGCCAACCATTCATCCTCTTCTTTCTATGATCTGTTTCTATCCTACTATCCTACTTCTAAAGGGGGATTACTAGAGAAACAAATGAATTAGGAAGAGTCTAAATGTCAAAAGAAATAGTTATTTTCCCCTCATTTTTGATAACTATAAATTCCCTAAATTCCAAGTTTTACTTACACTACTTCTCTTCCTTAGGTATTCCTTTCCTCCTTATGTTCTCCAATGTTTTTTTTTTTTTCATTTCTATATCCCATTAAATTCATATTCAAGTAAAAACGAAGTTGGGGATAAAGCCCAACATGTTTATATTAATTTATTATAGAGATATGCAGTTTTCCTCATATTAAGTTGATCATTTTTATAGGTTAATTCTCTAAATTAACTTGAATTCATTAAGTTTATTGTGGTGAATGTGATTTAAAAACAAAATATTCATGTGATGATTCACTTTATGTTGAACCACTCTTTTCCCTTAAATTTAATACTCTTTCAACATAGTTAAGCAAGGAATACAGGTTGACCTTATTTGCAGAATCATTTGCTTATTTCTGTTAATCATTTTTGAGTATACTTTGGAAACTAGAACCTAGGAACGTTGCAACTCAAACACAAAATACTGTCTGTCTAGGAGGAGTATTATATTTTGAAAGTAATACTGCATTAAATCTTTTGGTTTTTATCCATGAAATATATCAACACAAATAGCATATCTGTTATTCATATCGTTAAAAGTTTTTCATCTCATTTGTTGGACCTGACTGGTCCACTGCAAAAGTTTACAATAAAATCTGTACATTGCCCATTTACTCTTTGTTTTTGCTTTGTCTTGCCCTTGCTGATATCCTTCATGAGACTCACCATGAGGGCCACTTCCTTTATGCCTGCATTCATGCTGGAAAAAGAACTAAAGCCAAGTAGACTTGGCCTTCTTAAGGTTTATGACAACCAGCTGCAACCTGGCCCTGACCACTGCTCAGCACGCCTGATATTTCTCCCTCATTGATTCCTTGGCTCATTGCTCTCAGAAATGTTCCAAATCTCTTCAGCCTATAAGCTTCCAATTTTTTCTCCTCCATCTCAGAGCAGATCTCTTAGTTCACCGTGCATGTTGGGACAATCAAAAGGAATCCTTTTTTCAATCTCAGCATTCCTCAGTTATCTTTGATTCTTTCATTCAGTCTTTAGGAGTAGAATCTACTCTTTTCCAAAATCCAGAACTGTATTTTTTGATGACACCCTCTGACATCCTAAGGAGTCTGGAATGTATCTTAATGTCATTGGGCTTACGCATTTCAAAATGTTTCCCTCCTTTTTTTTTTTTTTTTTTTTTGTTGATTTGTCCATTCATGCAATTAGCAAATATTAGCATCTATCACAGCAGGTACTGTGTAAAAAGGAAAACAGCGAGTCTCGATAGTAAGGAGTTATTAAATGGGTATTTAGATAATCATACTGCAATGTGATGAGTGAAATGTAATATCAACAAATATGTTATTGAACTTTGACTATTGTCAGGCATTATATTAAACTTGATATTTAGTATAAGGAATTAAAAATCTGTGCAGAAATTTCTGATTGTATTATTTTTACCAACTGTGAAACTCGGGTTCTGAGAGGTCAAATAACTCGTCAAAGTATATTTAACTAGTACGTAAATCATACTATCATGTACACAATGATAGGGCACTGAATAAAATATGATGGAAGATTAGTAATCCCTACTGGACTATTGCAATCCATATTAGAATACTGGAAATGTCTCAATGGAGCAGTTATACCATGAAGGCAGAATAGGGACCAAAGACCCCACTGTTGGCAAGAGAAAACACTGCCAGAAAAAGGGGAAAATAGAGAAATAAGCTGGGCAAGGGAGAATAAAAACAAAACAGGTTCACTTGTTTACTTTTAACACAGCCACTAAATTTCTTATCTGAGCAGTTCCTGCTTTTCCTGGAAGCCGAGCCTGTGGGGGATACAGCTTGCAAACACCACTACTGAGTCTATGAACACTCTAAAGAAACAATGGCTGCAGAGGAGGCTATGGCAAGGCCTGGCAAGAAACATTAACTAGGCTATTCCTTGCCCAGTCAACAGCTGAAGCAAATACTCATTGTGGAAGTTTATATTTGGCCAGAGCAGAGATCAAGGAAACAGCTTGAGCCCTGAAGTATGGGCAGGAGGACTTGTGTACCTTTATAAAAGAGGAAGATGCCTCTGGATGGAGATAAGAGGAAAATTCCCCTTTCCCACCAATTCTTCAGAGGAGAACTGACCCATGATGTCCTCCATAGTGAACTAGTGAGGATTAAGTTCCTCCAAGGAATCTGTGCGTTTGACCACAGGAGGTTGCCCTCACACAAGGCTCAGGTTCTGGATTTCTCAAGGCTGCTCAGACACTTAAAGTTAATGATTATAGATAGAATAAGAGTTGACATGCTTATTCAAAGAAACTGCTAACATTTTTGTTCCCTTCCTCAGCCTGGGCTAAATGAGAAAGTAGCCTTCAATAAAAGCTGAGTGGAACAAACAGTCAGAGCCATCCACTGTGAACCCCACAAGCTAGAGGTGGTCCCCTGTGTTTCCTAAGTTTGAAAACTCTATTCTGTGTGTCCTGACTCTTTATCTCTTGTCACTTCTAACTTTATTTTTCTCTAGTAGGTAGCCCCTCGCTCCAAATGTCCTAAAAGAACCTGCCCCAGGGGTGGGACCCCAGCAATACCTGTGATATCTTATTAAATAATAGTTGACTTAGGTGAAAATATGTATGAATCTTCCCGAGAAGTTCCTCCCATGCACTGCATTTGGAAGAGGTTACTTAAAATAAGATGAAATTTAGTACCATTAATAGATCAAAAGAAGTCTAGAAGTAGAAGAGCATAAAGTGGTAGTGGCAGAAGTGGGAGAAGATTTTGCAGAGAAGTAGACTGCATATTTTTCTTGAGGGCTTTATGTGGCACAATGAGGAGTTGAGACTTTACATAAAAAGAAATTTGGAGCCAGTAAAGTTTTAGCAAGAGAACTTAAAAGGTCATATTTGTAGTATTTATTCACCGCTCTACCTAGAACAGGAGGAATACAACGTAAAATCAGAAAAGCAGAAACAGAAGTCAGACAATTGTTCCAACAATCCAGGTGAGAGGTGATTAATGAGGGTGATACTGAGCGATGGCATTGGCATCAAGCAGACCTGGGCTGTCATTCGGGCTCTACCACTCACCAGCTGCATGACTTGGGGCTGGTCCTTAACCTTTATGATTTCCAAGTTCCTGAAATGATAAATAAGAGGATTCACTCTCTCACAGATTTATTGAAAGGAACATATGTGAGAATCCACATAAACTGCTGAACATATTGTTTACAATACTTTAAGTATTCACCAAATTAGTGATGTTATTATTACTAAGGTTATGTTTACTTACAGAATCAATGCCAGTAGCCCTTGGTGTGGAGCATTAGCTCAAGTTCTCATCTTAGAATTCAAGAGTAAATGTTGCAGTGATGGAGAAGGCTTATTACACTAGGCTGCAGAGATTTCCAAACATAAAGAGGTGGCGATCTTAGTTTGTACACATAACATACTACTTATACTACAACAAAGCCTCTCTCTATGCAAGAATTTCAGCTTCATGTGCCATTGGAGTTCCCTCTCTTTATTTAGTTGAATGGGTTGCAAAATATCTACAGCAAAAGACAGACCTTTTATTGTTGTGAGTATCACATCATTTTCCTGGATTCCTTTGCTATCTAATACTACAATAGGGATGACTTTCACAAACTCTTCAAGTACATCCTTTTCAATAAATAGTGCTAGGAAAATTAGATATCCATATGCAAAAGAAGGAATCTGGTCTCCATCTCACTCTGTGTACAAAAATCCACAAAGATGTATTAAAGACTTAAAAATAAGACCTGAAACTATAAAGCTAGTAAAAGAAAACATAGATAAACACGTAAGAACATTTACCTAGGCAGAGATTTTATGGTTAAGACTTCAAATGCACAGATAATGGAAAGAAAAATAGACAAAAGGGCAAAATTAAACTAAAAAACTTCCACATAGCAAAGAAAACAATCTACCATGTGAGAAGGTGAACTATTGAACAGAAGATATTTGCAAACCGTTCATCTTAAAAACAACTAATATTCTGAACAGACAAAGACTCAAATAACTCAATAGGAAAAACCGTTAAAAGTGGGCAAAAGACATGAATAGATAGTTCTCAAAAGAAGATATACAAATGGCCTATGGGTAAATTAAAAAATGATTAGCATCACTAATCATGAGAGAAATACCAATCAAACCACAGGGAGTTATTAACTTACCCCTATTAAAATGGCTATTATTAAAAAACAAAGAACAGATGCTAGCAAGAATGTGGAGAAAAAGGAGATCTTCCACACTTCTGGTGGGAATGTAAATTAATGTAGCCCCTATCAGAATTAGTATAGAGACCTCTCAAAAAATGAAAAATAGAACTGCCATATGATCCAATAATCCCACTACAGAGTATTTATCCCAAAAAAGAAAAAAGGAAATAGGAATATCTCCACTCTCATGTTCATGGCAGCACTCCCACCACTGAGAGGAATTATGCTGGACGTTTACTGGAGTTCAAAAGTGCGTTCTCTCATCTTACATCTGATAGTACGAATCAGTTATTTGGGAGATGAAGAATAGTAAAAAAAAAAAAAAAAAAAAATTTGCCTTATTATTTTGTATGTGGTTAGTCTGAAACAGAGAAGTAAAACTTCATGAATAATCTTTGTTGATAAATTTAATGGTAATAAACAGCCAATAAGTAAAAGGTTAGCAAGAGATTTTTAAAGTTTCAATACTTACATGCTTCTTGACTTCATTGGTTCATTATTTTTTTTCTTTTTAATTATGATGGGTACATAATAGTTGTATATCTTTATAGGGTACATGTGATTTTTTTTGATACAGGCATACAATTTGAATGAATCAAATCAATTGGGGTATCCAACACCTCAGGCATTTAGCTGGCTGAATTGTGCAGGGAAAAGTTATGGTAACACATTACTAGAAATATAAGAATATTATAGCATATACCTTACTTTCTACATTAGAATTCATTAATCTTTTAATATAGATGAAATGGCAAAGGCCCAAAGCCATTGGTTAACTAAGTTATCTTTCATGGTCTTGGTTTATTTAGCCTGATTTAAATCCCTAATTGCAGGCCTTCTGCTGATGTACATAATCTCTCTGACTGCTACAGAATTATCTCTTATTAAAATGTCCAATAGGTTACTTCATTGGAACCTAATTTCTTAACATAAAAATTTAAGTGTTAGCAAATCACAGCTGTGATCTTTGGGTCATCTAAATAACCTGCAAGTCATCCCAAACTTTGTCATTGCTTTCGTCCATGAAATACAAATAGAAGCTGATATGCCCTTCACACACTCTTAATGCCTTTTGGTATTATATAAATATTTTTCTTAATTATTACAAAATTGTGATATACTATCATATTCACTGAGATTTTAGAGTCTCCCTGCAGACAACCCAATCAAGTTGCCAAGTACCTAACATTCATTACTAACACATGCAACCTAAGTGGCATAAATGAGCATTTAAGAAAGTTTCATGTCATCTGTGTATGCCATCACTGACGAATGACTTCAGAACAGATGTTAACGTTTAGCACATTTACTTCTTAGATGTTCATTTGAAACAAGATCTCGTAGGCTGTAAATTATAATACTGACAGACTGGAGAGTGGGAAAATATCTATATTTTTTCCCATCAATTAAGCACCTTTGATTTTAGAGACAATGTCTTTAGTGAAGTCTTTGAGGTTGTTAAATATTGCTTATATCTCTTCAATTATTCTAAGAGTTTAAAACTCCATGGAAATTATGTTTCCAATGTCAGGTGTTACACAGCTCTTAATGTTAATCCTTTGGCTCTTTAAAAATATCCCTTATAGTAAATATCTATTTTGATAGAAAGCATGGGTTGGGATTATTCAAGTCACATGTGGAATAGAATAGTGACTCTCAAACTTCAGCATGTGTCAGAAGTCCCTGATGTACATATTAAAACACAGACTAGAGGTCCCACCCCTAAGGTTTCCAATTCAGTAGGTATCTGATGAGTCCCAAGAACCTGCATTTTTGATAGTTCCCTAGAAGATTTTGATCTAGGAATCATACTTTAAGAACTAGTGGTATTGAGTATATAAATTTACCCAGTTGTCTTTCTAAAGTCACAAAAGTATCAAAAGTGTTCAATAATTGAAAAGTTTGAGGGAATCCTACAGCCTAAATCACAATCTTTAATCTACAACAAAGATTCTAAGAAGTACTAAAAGTAAAATATTGTTTAATTTTCTTTAACTCTGAATTTCTCCAAGTTATTTGATCCAAAATCCTGTTTGTCATGAATAATGAATTAACATCTCCTTGGATATTTCTTGAAATAGAGTTAAGAAAATTCCTGTCTCATGACTTTACCTTACAGCAATGAAAGTTTCGACTTTCCAGATGTAAAAAGCCTGGAATTTGCCATTCAGTCCTAACAAAAACTAAAAATCTGAACCAACTGAAAAGTAAATAATTTTTCTTAGATCTGAAAGAGGAGAAAGGACACAGTGAAACTACTACACCCATGGCTAAAGAGACAGACAAACAGGGAATTCTGGCTTACTAGAGCAAAGATTCCTGAGCTGAAACTGCTATAGATAGGAAAGCCTGAGTTGTAATGAAAAATTGCCATAGGCTCAATGTAGAAAACTGTGAATGTTAAAAAGTCCAGGCTGGCCCATAGCAACGGCCTAAAATAATGTGTCTATACAGTGAAATATACCCTCAGGAGCTCAACCACATTTTCACACTAAAAGTGCAGAAAAGTCCCTTCATGGTTCTTAGAAAAGTCCCTTTACTAAGAGGTAAGAAAGGAAACATTTGGAAATATGCCATGCACTTTGTACTTCTAAATTAGACCTATAAGGCCTGCCCTTTTCAGAAAGTAGTTAACAAGAGCTTAACCAGTGGAGGTGTTACATCTGAGCATAAGTGACTTGGGAAGGGAAATACACAACTCCAGTCATATCTGGCTTTCCAAGTAAAAGAAGAAAAGTACCCATTCCCGCCCACTTTAGGCATCCTGTCCCACCTAAAAGAGGAAAACATAAGAAACAGTTGTGAAGTTCACAGGTCAGAAATACAGGCTCACTGACAGACTGGGAAAGAACTGCTACTCATACAAGGAAGTGATAAGTGCAGGAGGAGATGGATACCCCAATTACCCTGATTTGGTTAATTCACATTGTATGCATGCACACATGTTCCCTGTAAAGATCTACAACTATTATGTACCCATAATAATTAAAAACAATAAAAATAATTAATTAACCATCTAAAAAACAAAACAAACAAAAAAGAAGAGGTATAATGGATAGAAATAAGTAGAAAATGTAGTAGATATTAAGTCAACTACTTTGAACATATTATGTTATTTAAATTCATCAATGAAACGATACGGATTCTGAGTCAATCAAAAAAACAAGACCGAACTCTGTTGTGTATAGAAAACTCTTTTTTTATTTTTTGCAGTTTTTGGCTGGGGCTGGGTTTTGAACCTGCCACCTCTGGCATATGGGGCCGGCACCCTACTCCTTTGAGCCACAGGCACTGCCCAGAAAACTCACTCTTAATAACAAAATACATATGGATTACAAGTAAATTAAGAGAGAAAATATACCATGCTAAATCTAATTTTAAAAAGCATGTGTGACTATATTAACATGTAACGGGGTAGATTTCAAGTCAAGGAAAGTTATCAGGATATATAAAGCATTAGATAATAATTAAAGGGTCATTTCTCCAAGAGTACAAACAAAGCCTCAACCTACATGTGGTAAAAACCCCTGCCATGGGCCACCCTGGATGTTTTAACACACACAGTTTTCTACATTGAGCCTATAGCAATGGATACAAGAAGAAATGGTTGAATCCAGTATTATAGTTGGAGACTTCAAAAGTCCTACATCAGAAATTGACATATCCAGAAGTCAGAAAATCAGTAAGGACAGATTTAAGCTTGACAACATCACGAGTCATCTGGATATAATTGAGATCTCTAAATTCTTTATTCAACAAAAGCAGAATACACATTGTATTCCGTGTATACATCTCAAGTTTACATGGAGCATTCACCAACAAGGACCACATTCTGGGCTATAAAGCACAAATTACCAAATTAAAGAATATTATATAAAATCTCAGACTATAATGGAATTCAACTTTATATCAATGACAGAAAAATAACTGGAGAATTCCAATACATGTAGAAATTAAACAACATGCTTCTGAGTAGCACATTCATTAAGGAAGAAACTGTCAAGAAAAATTCAGAAATATTTTGAACTAAACAAATAAAAATAAATGCATAATATCAAAACTTGTGAAATACAGTGAAACCAGTGTTTAGAGGGAAATTCATAGCACTAAATGCCCATATCAGAAGAGAAGGAAGAGGCAAAATCAATACTCTGTGCTTCCACTTTAGAAAACTATAACAAAAGAAGCAAATTAAATACAAAGTAAGCACAAGAAAAGAAATAAGAAGAATTTGTGTCAAAATCAATGAAATTAAAAGTAGAAAATCAATAGAGAAAATCAACAAAACCAAAAGCTGGTTCTCTGAATATAAATAAAACTGATATCTCCAGCCAGGATAACTAAGAACAAAAGTGAGGGACCTACAATGCAAACCGTATGGGTATCATTACAGACCTTATGGGTATCAAAATTATAATTGAAAATACTACAAACAGCTCTGTTCTCACATTTGATAGTCTAGATAAAATGAACACATTCCTGGAAAGACATAACTTGGCAAAATTCACACAAGAAGAAATAGAAAATCTGAAGAGGCCTATATAATTAAGGAAATTAAATAATTTATAATCTTCCAAAACAGAAAGCATCACATACACGAATAGTTTACTTGTAAATTCTACCAAACGTATAAGAAAGAAATTGCACCAATTCGCTGTAGTGTCTCTTTTTTATATTCATTTATTTAGAGAGTTTCATTCTGTCACCTGGGCTAGACTGCAGTGGTGTCATCATAGATCATTGCAACCTCAAACACATAGGCTCAAATGATCCTTCTGCCTGCTGGTACTATAGGCACAAACATGGATACCCAGAAATTTTTTTTTCCTATTTTTTGTAGAGTCAGTTTTCATTGTATTATTTTTATTTTTGAGACATTCTGTTGCCCTGGGTAGAGTTCCATGGCATCATAGCTCACAGCAACCTCAAACTCTTGGGCTTATGTGATCTTCTTATCTCAGCCTCCACAGTAGCTCGGACTCCAGGTGCCCACCACAATGCCCAGCTAGTTTTTCTTTGTTAGAGGTGGGGTCTTTTTCTTGCTGATAGTGGACTCGAACTCCTGAGCTCAAGCAATCCACCCATCTCAGCCTCCCAAACTGCTAGAATTACAGGTATGAGCCACCATCCAAAAAACTCTTTCAGATGATAAAAGCAGAGAGAATACTACATACCCCATTCTATAAGGTCATCATTACCCTAATTCCAGAATAAAACAAAGACAATAAAAGAAAACCACAACCCAATATCTCTTATGTACATAAATGTATAGATTTCAATAAAATATTCATAAATTGAACCCAACCATGTATAAAAATTTATACACCCATTATGAAAGGTTAGTTCAATTTATAAAGCTGAATTAATGAAATCCATCTCATCACTAGGCCACAAAAAGAAAATCGCATGGTAATCTCCCTAGATGCAGAAAAGTGTTTGACAAAATCTAACACCTATTTATGATAAAATAAAAAACTCTCAGTAATCTAGGAACAGGGAGAAATTTTCTCAACTTGATAAAAAATACATAGAAGAAATCTTACAGCTAACATAAGATACAATTCTTATGTTGATAAACCTGAAGCTATTCTATTAAGACCAAAAATAAGGGAAGAAGGTTCTCTCTCATCATTCCTTTTCAATATCATATTTAAAGCACTAGATAATGCAATAAGATGAGAAAACATAATAAAGGTAGCCATATAGATTGAGAAGAAAGAAATAAAATTGCCTTTGCTTACAGATGACATAATCTTTTCTGCAGAAAATCCAAAAGAATTGACAAAAACCTCCTAGAACTAATACCTAATTACAACAAGATTGTAAAATGCAAAGTTAATATACAAAAGTTATTTACTTTCCTATGTACTAGCAATGAACAAGATGAATTTGAAATAAAAATCTCAACACCATTCACATTAGAGTCCCCCCCAAATGAAACATTTAGGTATAAATCTAACTAACTATGTATAAGATCTATTTGATGAAAGCTAAAAAACTCCAATGAACATAATATAAAACTATAGGCATATCATGCTGCTGAACCAAATCAAGGAAGAACTAATTAAATTAAGAGACAATTCATGCTTATAGATAAGGAGAATCCCTGTTGTAAAGATGCCACTTCTTCCCAAGTTGATTTATGGATTCAGAGCAATCTCGTTCAAATTCCAGCAAGTTGTTTTTGATTATCAATAAACTGAAATACCAAGAATGGCCAACACAATATTAAAAGAGAAGAAAGCTATAGTATTGACAATACAAGATTTCAAGATTTAATATAAATCTACAGTAATTGAGACAGTGTGGCTTTGGGAAAAAAAAATAGATGAATAGACTAAAGGAACAGAATTGAGAGACCATAAATAGACACCTATAAATACAGTCAATTGATCTTTGACAAAGCAGCCCAGACAAAAACCATAGAGAAAAGATAGTGTTTTTAACAAATGATGCTGGAACAACTAGATATCTGTGTGAAAAAATTGAATCTGGTCTCAAACCTTATGCCCTTCAGAAAAATTAACTCAAAATGAATTATAGATTGAAAGGTAAAATGCAAAACTCTTAGAACATGGTGTTAGAGAAAGCCCAGACAGCCTTGGATATGGTAATGACTTTTAAGGTACAACTCCAAAAACAATTCATGAAAGAAATAATTGACAATTTGGGCTTTATTAAATTAAAAACTTCTGCTCTGTGAAAGATGTCAAAAGAATGAGATGAAAAGCTATCATGTAGGAGAAATTATTTGCAAAAGGCGTATCTGATAAAGTACTATTGCACAAAATACATAAAGAACTCTTAAAATTTAACAGTAAGGGAAAAAAATCCAACTAAATTAAGGTGTTATCAAATATTTGTGTGGATGCTTCACTAACTGAGATATATAGTGCCCACTAATACATGAATAGATTAATAAAATGTGTTCTATGCATAGCATGGAGTACTATTCTGCTATAAAAAAAAAATGGTGGTCTGGAATCTTTTGTGACAACCTGGATGGGACTGAAAATCATTCTTCTAAATGAAGCATCACAAGAATGGAGAAACACTTATTGTAAACTCTGGGGGAGGAGGATGGCAATTTGCAGGCCTCCAGATGTGTTATGAAAAGAGGTGGCACCCATAGCTCAGTAGGTAGGGCCTGGCCACATACACAGAGGCTGACAGGTTTGAACCCAGCCCTGGCTAGCTAAACAACAATGACAGCTGCAACAGCAACAAAAAAATAGCTGGGTGTTGTAGCAGGCGCATGTAGTCCCAGCTATTTAGGAAGCTGAGGCAAGAGAATCGCTTAAGCCCAAGAGTTTGAGGTTGCTGTGAGCTGTGACACCAGGGCACTCTACCAAGAGTGACCTAGTGTGACTCTTTCTCAAAAAAAAAAAAAAAAAAAAAGGAAAGGAAAAGGGTCATATGGGAAATCTTTGTACCTTCCTCTTAATTTTGCTATGAACCTAAAACTGTTCTAAAAGATAAAGTCTTCAATAATAAAAATTAAAAATAATCAACAAGGAAAAATGAAACCTTATATTCTGCTGTACTTGGAACTAATTGATCAATACTTCAGTGTCCATATGGAAATAAATCTCAATGAAAATCAAGCTGGGGGGAGGGTGGAGAAAGAGATGAGTAAATTCATGCCAACTTGGTACAGTGCATATTATCTGGGTTAAGGGCACACTTATAACTTTAACTCAGTCTGCACAAAAATAAAGAATGTTTTTATATCTCTTAATATTCTGAAATTTAAAAGAACTCACAAAGAACAAAGAAAATATGTAGATCTCAAAAAAAGCATATGAAAATATGTTTGACATCATGTCATCAGGGAGTGCAAATTAAAACTACAGTTTGATACCACCACACTCCTGTTTGAATGGCTAAAGTTTAGAGCCCTGTTAACACCACGAGGCCAGGATGTGGAGCAACAGGAACTCTCATTTATTTCTGGTAGAAATGCAAAGTTGTAGTGATATCAGACAAGGTGGCATCGAGACCCGCCACCTTGTCCCTGGACCTGTTGCTGTTGCAGTGAATGGAAGAATTAGGCTGGACTCAAGAGTGGAGGAAGACACTGGCACTGGTGCTGTCTCCTCACAGACTTCTGGCAAGTCAATTCCCCCAGTGCATCCCTGATTGGTCTATTTTCAAAACCAGCTCCTGATTGGTCTGTTTTCAAGACCTGAATGCTCATTGGACAACTGCCACTATAAAAGCCTCTAAGCAGAGAGCCTAAATACAGAGAAACCTCCAAGAGAGAGCAGGAGAGCAAGGAGGTTTGGTTCTTTGTGAGAGCTGTAACACTTGTTAAATAAAACCTAACCTACTGCTGATCCTGTGGTCCATCACTTCATTCTTCGAACTGCCAAGACCAAGAGCCTGGAAATCCAGTATCAAAATCCAGGTTCAGTAGAGCCACTTTGGAAGATAGTTTGTGACAAAAATGAAAATATATTCTTACCATGAGATCTAGTAATAGTATTTCTTAGTATTTAGCAAAGAAGATGAAAATTTATGTCCACTCAAAAATCCCCACATAGATGTTTCTAAGCTTTATTCAGATGCAATCAAGATGCCTTTGATACAGGACAGGTGGTGCCCAGGAGGTGTTAGTGTATAGGCAGCAGAACCAGCGGGTTGGAGGTGGGGGGTGATGTAGGAGGCTCCAGTGGCCAGAGGGGCCAGACAATTGCTGGGGAGACACTAGCACCTTAGGTTTTGCTCCCCTTGCATTTCTGACTGAATAGGAGCCCCACCTTTTCTAGGCCTGGTCAATTCCATGAAAGTTTCCTAGGTTCGAATGGAAGGGACTGTAGCCATTGTTTAACTGAGTTCAGGTCCTATGCAGCTAAATGTAACAATTGAGTTCTGGCTAAATAACCTCCTGGGACTATATGTACCCCTGAGCAAAGAGCCTGGGGAGAGACAAAGGGAGGGAGCGAGAGAGCTCTTTCCCTGACCTGGGTTCTCTATGCCAGGAGCCTTAGTGTTTTTGTATTCTTTACTTTGCTGTAAATAAATCCTGTCTTACCACTGATCTGTGGTCCGTGGATTGATTCTTTGAATCACCAAGACCAAGAAGCAACTGAAGATGAAACTCCAATATCACCTTCAGTAGGTGAATGGATTAATAAACTGTGGTACCCTCAGACAATGGAATATTATTCAATGCTAAAAAAGAATAGGCTATCAAACCATGAAAAGACACGGAAAAACCTTAAGTATATATTACCAAGTCTGAAAAAGCTTCATGCTGTCTGATTACAAGAATATGACATTCTTAAAAAGGCAAAACTATGGGCACAATGAGAAGGTGCCTGTTCAGGGCCTTGGGAGGGGACTTTGTTAACTGTCCTCCCCAGTGGTGACACTTTCCCTGTAGTCTGACTCATATCACATGTGAGTCATTGAGGCAAGGTGATGTTCAAGTTTATCCTGGCGGTACTCTCTCAAGATGGGCAGCAAGAGCAGGCTGGTAGCCTAAGCCAGATACATCAGGGTCAGATGCCTCCCTTACCGGGAGAATGTCCATATGGAAACCATTCTCAGAATTGGAGGGATTCTTTCCTCTTTTCAATACTTGTGTTCCGTTTAGGAATGTTATCAGGCATTTCTTTCAAAAAGGTAGTTTAAGGTATTTTTATCAGGGTAAGCTTTGTTTCAAGGTTTATGAAAAGTGCATTTATGCTGAGGTGACCTTGTCTCTAGGTCAGCTAGGATTTTTAGGTCCTGTTGTCATATAGACCCAATAATCTTCAAGCTAAGACTGGAAATCCCCAGTCCAAGTTGTTTCAACCTGGTAAGTGACACGCAGGGTAGGCCCTATGAGATGTTTCAGCGGGCCTTAGAGCCATCACTAATCTTCAGAGTCCATTTCATATCCATGAAATATCTTCTATAGCAGGGTGATAGGAGCAGCAGTTCCAGGAGTTGAGGAGATCAGTGATGAATGAGTGGAACACAGCAAATTTTTAGGGCTGTGAAAATACTCTACATGGGACAAAATGATACATTCATGATACCTTTGTCCAAACTCACAGAATGTCCATGGTCAAGGGTGAAACCCAGTGCAAACTGCAGACCGTGGGTGATTGTGGAGCATAGGAGCTCATCAGTTGTAACAAGTCTACACTCTGGGGGAGGAGGGTGATAATGTGGGAGGTTCCAGGTGTGCTAGGACAGGGGGTGTAGGGGAAAACTTTGTACCTTTCTCTTAATTTCGCTATGAACCTAAAACTGTTCTAAAAAGACAAAGTCTTCAATAGTAAAAAATAAAATTTAAAAAACTCAAACAAGGAAAAATGAAACCTTATAGCATGCTGTCTTGAGAAAGAAACTTCACTGTTCACACACCCTTCCTTCCCTTCATTCCTTGATCCAGAAAATTGGTGTGTTGTATTTTGGAAATTCAAGGAAGGATCAGTCTTAGTTTTCCTCATAGAGAAAGTAGAACTGGAATTTAGGGGTTTTCGTTTGTTTGTTGTAGTAGTTAAAGGTGAGAGTGAAGGCATATGGGATATGTCAAACTAGAAAACAAGGCTCAAAGAACATAATACACATAAAAACAGAACAAGTGTGGCTCAAGTATGGGGCTGTGCAGAATACACAGAGAGACACAATTTCAAATCAAATAAGCCTCTTGCACACAGCGATGGTTAGCACTTACCGAAGCCTGCACTAGTACTTTCAGGGAGTTGCTTTCTTTTAACCTATCGGGTAAAATGAACACTATTGTGATGACAGGCAAATTAAAAGCTCTGTTGTAAGCATTGTACAAGGCAAGGTCTCCATTGGACAAAAATGTCTATACACTGTAACAGTTTGAAATAAAAATATTAATAAAAAGAACACAGAAGTCGGCTCTGCGCCTGTGGCTCAAGTGGCTAAGGCGCCAGCCACATACACCTAAGGTGATGGGTTCAAATTCAGCCTGGGCCCACCAAACAACAATAATGGCTTCAACCAAAAAATAGCTGGGCGTTGTGGCGGGCGCCTGTGGTCCCAGCTACTTGGGAGGCTGAGGCAGGAGACTCGCTTGAGCCCAGGAGTTGGAAGTTGCTGTGAGCACTGAAGCCATGGCACTCTAGCCAGGGGCTCAACTTGAGGCTCTGTCTCAAAAAAAAAAAAAAAACGAACACAGAAGTCAGAAGTCAACCTGGAGAGATGTTCACTGTTAAAACTTATGATGATTTAAACATCAAATAAATGAGTATGTAAACTATATAAATAAATAGAAATAAGTTAGATTTTTCCTGTAATATATGTCAAAGGAGTGAAGGACTCAACCACTCACTATCTGCTAAACGTCATAGAAATTGCTTCAGGCACTAATCATCTATGAATGCTAAAAATAGTGGCTGGAGTTTGGTATCTGTTTTGCAACATTCTAAAGAAACACTTGAGGCTGGGTAATTTCTAAAGAAAAAAGTTTATTTGGCTCATAATTTTGACGTCTGGAAAAGTTCAAGATTAGGCATCTGATCAGGGCCTCAGACTGCTTCTACATGTGGCAGAAAGTAAATGGGAGTTGGCATGTGCAAATGTCACATGGCCAGAGCAAGACAGAGAGCAAAAGAGGCCCAGCTCCTTTTAACAACCAGTTCTCTCCAGAGCTAATAGAATGAGAACTCATTCACCCTTTACCTTCTGTCCAGGAGGGCATCAGCCTATTCATGAGGAATTCACCCCATCACCAAAATATCTCCCACAGGGCTCTACCACCTAACATCAGCACGGTGAGAACTGAATTTTAACATAAGGTTTACAGGCAATGAACATCTACCAGGGGTGTGCAACCTATTGGCTTCTCTGTGCCATATTGGAAAAATAAGAGTTGTGGACCATTCATTAAGTATACAAATGCTAATGAAAGCTGAAAACAACAACAAACAGGTTCATACATAATTTTTGTGAAATCTGCCACCACAGATAAGCAAAAAAGTCCTTATATAATCTGTATATGGCCCACAGGCCACAGGTTGGACATATCTTAGACTATCTCCCCAAGAAGAACAGCAAACCAACAACAAATTAAATAATTGCAAAACGAAAAGGTAGATAATCACAGCAGGTAAAACCCTTATCAAGTGAGCATTTTAATATCATCGGCACTGAGACAAGGTCCAAAACAAAATTTAATTACATAAATTAGTATGTATTCTCTGAATCTATTCAGAAGGAATTATAAGACAAAATGAATGACTTTCTATAAAATAGATCTATATAAGTGTATTCTTTAAGTATTTAGTTCACGAGAGTCACTGGAAGAATCAGGAACTGTCTAGATTAATCAAGAATAAAGAGGTAAGAGGACTAAATACAGCTGACAATCTTTTTTTGGATAATTCACTATACATTTTATGTTTGAACAATTGGAAAAACTTGAATGATGTTTGTGTGGCACATTAGTTTCCTTGTATTTCTATAACAAAATAATGCAGACTGGGTAACTTAACAAAAACTTTATTTTCAGAGTTCTGGAAGCTAGATTTCCCAGGTTAAACTGCTGGCAGTGTTAGTTTGAAGGTTTTCTCCCTGACTTATAGATCTCTGTCTTCTTGTTCTCTTCTTACCTGATCACCCTTCTGTACACCTGCAACCTGGGTGTTTTTTTCTGTGTTCAAATATTTTCCTTCCAAAACGAAGACTCTCATTGGATTGTATTAAACTGGCATCAACTTAATTCACCTCCTTAAAAGCCCCATCTGCAAATGGACTCACATTCTGAGCTATTTAGGGTTTGGGGCTTCAGTGTAAATTTTGGGAGAAGTACAATTTAGCTCATAAGAGAAGGTATTAACTTACATCTGTATCAGTGTTAATTTCCTGACATTGATGGTCATCATTTTGTAGTTATGTTAGACAGTGCTTTTGTTCTCAGGAATTGTATACTTAGGAATTTGAAATTGATGGAACATCAAATCTTTAAACTACTCTCAATTAGTTCAGGGGAAAAAATATTCATAGGTTTTGTTCAAAAAAAAAAAAAAAAAAAAGGAAGGTAGGACCATTGCAAAGAGAGTAGTTTATAAGAAACGTTACGAAAGAGGCGTCAATGTTATTCTGAGGAACAAGTGAGGCAATGGTGCTGTTTACAAAGTGACCACTACATGTTTCTGTGGCTTTAGCTCATGTTTCAAACCATAAGAAAAGTGCAGAAAATGCAGTAGTATTTTTTTTCTCTGACTGTGAAAAAAAGTTCAAGCAGATAAACAAAGTGGAACTTTCTGGAAAGGAAAAGAGATAAAGCCTTAGCTCAATACAGTCAGGAAAGATGAAAGATATTTGAAGCCTACGGCACAAAAGTTTACATCAACTTCTGACATGTTAAGTGGAGAGTCTGACAGATGGAAGAAAACGCAGTTGTAGTTGACTGTGGATAAACTGGGAGCGGCAGAATGGAGAGTAAGTTAAAATAATTTGTGTAGAAAGCAGAAGGTAAGCTCAATATTAATTAATAATTCATATCAGTTGATAGAATATAAAGAGAAAACATCTGATTTTCTTCTAGATTGATCCTTTGTCCTTTAGTACTGCTAACATACTTAATCGTATTCAACAGAATTAGTCGATAAGAGTTGGGCCAGTGTTCTACGTCCTATGACATTCTGGAGAATACACCACAACTTATTTTCAAATAAAGACTTACCATCTGGTGGTGAAGATTAAAAATAATAAGTAACAAAGATGCTCCGGTATTTTTAGACAAAGGCAAGTGAAGTCTGTTCTGCAATTGAGGGAAAGCGTAGAAGTCAGGAGGATGAGAAAGTACTCCAGTTACCTAGTGTGGCTTTCTCTTTCTGCTTCAAGCCTTTTACATGCTGCAAATGTTTTTCCTCACTATTTCTGGACCCACATTTGTTTAACTAACTCCTATATAACCGTAAGTGTCTGGTAGCATAATTTATATTTTGTAGACAGTAAAGGGACAATACAAATTTCTGAGCATGTAATTGGCATTAACAGACTTCTAATTTGCAGCTCATTGATTATTCCATCCGATGATTTATGAGGTGTATTACACTTCATGTCTCCCAGGATGACACAATATCTTTCCTGACAATCCATGCCTGGGATGAATGTCTCTTATTGATTGCCTAGATTGAACTCTGCACATAAAACTATCAAGGCAGCTGCATCATAGTGACCTGTTTGCATGTCTGGATTTTTGACTTTCTTATATGCCTAATAGGCAGGCACCATGTTCTGTTGACTGTTGAATCTTCACGCCTAGCTCCATGGCTCATATATAAGAGTGTGCAATTAGTTATTAGATAGAGAATGAATATCTTCTGAGAACACTTATGACCAAAGTATTTATAAGTTCAGAAAATTTTCTTCCAATTGGAGAACTACTCATGGATTAAGTAAAACTTGAACTGATTCTTCAAGTATGGATATGATTTGGATAGACAGAGAAGGAAGGAAAGGGATTCCAGGATGAGGTAGACGTATTGTGCAAAGACATCTAAGAGCAAAGTTTACTGTGATTACTTTAATTGGATTGAGAGTTTAGTCTAACTGCAGTGTGTACTCTTTCAGGTATTGTATTAGATACTTTGGGATAAAAATTCGGGGCTAGGTTGTAGAAGATAAGAATATTATGCTTTGAAATATAAGCTTACATTTTTACTTCATGAGGAGCCACTGAAATTTTTAAGCTGTGTACTGGTTGTCAGAGCTCTGATTTGGGATTCATTCATTACTTAAATATATGTTTTCTGAGTATTTCCTCTGTTCTAATCATCATGTCAGATTTCTAAAACAGAGGAAGAACTGTCAGGCCAGTCACTCTGATACTATAATGGAAGACAGCTTTGAACAAAAGGCCAATTGCAATAGGAGTGAATAATAAGACATGTGCTGAGACACTGGCAATAGAAATCTGTGACATTATTTTAATAAGCACAATAGGATTTACTGGAAAAAAAATGAAGTCTATATAACGGGACAAGGCAATATTTTCACAGGATGACTTATGAGCTATCTCAGATTATGATAGCGAGTTTCAAATCTTCCTGACCTATTCATAATCAACAAAATTAAGTATGTTATAACAACAGGTGCCTAAAAGGTAGAAACAGTTTATTGAATTCATGAACCCAAAGGAAAGAATTTAGTAGCTGGGAGTGTATAGCTCCATTTTATTCTTCCCTCATTGGTTCCATAAGAGGAAGAGTTCGTTCTCCTGGCTTCCTTTGTCTCAGGAAGAGTGCACCCTCTGGTGGAGGCAGTGTCAATGGCTCCTTCTGGAGGACACCTTATCCAAACAAGGTGCTTCCTACCTCTCCAAAGGCTGCGGGAGCTGGAGCTTAGGGAGAGCTTAGTTAGGGTTGGGCTTTAGTTCAGTCTACCACAGGTATTGTTCAACCCAAGCATTCCTGATTTTTGACTACGGATAAGGCATTTAAAAAAATCTCCCAGCTTCTAACATCAAAGTAGGCTCAATTCTCATCATTTCTCTTTTCCAAAGGCAGTGGTTTCAAAGCAGAGCTTACCCCTCATTGGTCTCTTTCTTTTGAAAGCCTCTGCTGAAGAAATGTGCATGAAATGAGGGAGGTTTAATTAAGATTGATTGAACTACTTTCACTGCATCCACTTTAACTTATTAAGATTATTAAAAGAACTGTACCTATTAGATTAGATTAGAACATTTCTCTGCCTTCTTGTTTTTGTTGACCATTATAGAGAAGCTTTGATTCACAATACATTTGGGGCTAAGCCTACTCACAACCTGATTCTAAACTTCACTTTCATTCTTAATAAGTGAAAACTCTTCAAAAATCTATAAATTTTTAATTATTATGAGTACATAACAGTTGTATCTATGTATGTGTGATGTTTCCATACAGGCATGCAATGTGAATTAATCAAATCAGAGTAGGTGGAGTATTCATCAGGTCCAGAGTCTATCATTTCTTTGTGTTAGGAACACCGCATTTTCACTTATAGTTATTTTAAAGTATACCATAACATGTTGTTGATTATAGTCAATTTGCAAAGTTTTGACTTTGAAAGCATCCTAGTGCTTTCCTGTTCTATCCCAATTCCTAAAAGTGGTTTATAAAACACAAGATGTAAGGAGATACTGTCCATGTCTTTAAACTGGAAAGACTGGCTGTGGACTGGTAGCTACTGGAATTAAAGGCATAAAGACTAGAAGAAGGTAATGAGCTTCGGAGGTGATCACCTTCTTCTTTCTCCCTTATTAAAATAGCAGTGAATGTCCACAGGAGGTCAAAATAGTGGACCCATTTTGTCATTGCATCATAAGCCCAGGGCTCAGGAAATGCCTAGTGTCACCAAAAATCAGTGAAGCCACCGTGGCATCCCTTCTTGGTAACTAATGCAAGTTTAAAAACATTTATTTTTATTATTATTATTTTAAGATTAAGATAAGTGTACATATAATTAGGTTATGTTGCTTGCATTTCTTAGGTGAATTCTAAGTTACAGTTGAGCTCTTCACGTAGGAGCTGTACTATGTACCCCTATTGGGCAACTGACAGGGGAAAGCTTCCCTTTCCCCTTGCCCCTCCTTGAATTTAAGTCAGTTTTGTAGTTGTTCATGTACTAGTTTTATATTAATATTGAGTACATTGGATGCTTTCTTTTTCATTCTTGTGATACTTTACTTAGGAGGATGTTCTCCAAATTCTTCCAGGTAAATACAAAATATGTGAACTCTCCAACTTTCTTTATGGCTGAATAGTATACAAATGCCACCAATTACTTCTCCATTCATGTGTTGATGGGCACTCGGGTTGTTTCCACATTTTAGTGGTTGTGAATTGAGCTACTATAAATATTCAAGGGCAAATGTCCTTCTGGTATTCTGGATAAATGCCTAGGAATGGAATTGCAGGGTAAAGGGAAGGCATATATTTTAGCTCTTTGAGGATTCTCCATACTTTTTTCCAAAGGGGCTATGTTCTTTGGCATTTACACCAACAGTGCATAAGCATGGTGATACTGGAATTCCATCTCCTCTCCTGGCTGGCTCCCCAAATCTGATACTGGAGTTTTATGTTCTTGGTCTCGGCAATTCAAAGAATGAATCAAGGGACCACAGGATCAGTGGTAAGTCAGGATTTATTCCCAGAAACAAAAATTACAACAATTACAAAAAAAACAAAACCTACTGCAGAGAGAACCCACGAGGAAAAGAAGCCCTCCTGCTCCGTCTTCAAGGTTTGTCCTCAGGGTCTCTGCTCAGGGGTTTATATAGTGGCAGGGGGGTGTTTTGCCCCAACTCAATGTTGGGCATGGGTCGTCGTCAGTTACAGCCAGCTGTCTAAGGAACTCTCAGGCCTTGGAAACTTACATGAAATTCACCAGTCAGAAGTGCAGTGGAGGAGACACAAGAAGACATCCATGAAATTGACCAGCCAGAAGTGGGCCAGGAAGGAAACAGCAAGGCGACAGTGTCTCACTGTCCAGCCGTTCCATCAAGATGGTTCCTCCATCCACAGCAGCATCAACACTGTCAGGGCTAAGGCGGCAGGTTGTGGCACCACCTTGTCCTGTATCAGTGGTACTGGCACAAAAATAGAGAGGTGGATCTATGGAATAGAATAGAGAACCTAGAGATGAAACCAGCCACATATCACCATCTGATCATCAATAAACCAAGCCAAGGCATACATTGGGGATAAAAACCCCAATTTTGTAAATGGTGCTGGGAAAACTGGATAGTCACATATAAGAGACTGAAACTAGACCGGCACCTCTCACCACTTACAAAAGTAGACTGATGCTGGATAAACAATTTAAATCAAATAAACAAAACACTAAAAATTCTGGAAGAAAGTGTGGGAAAAGCTCTTGATGATACTGGCTTGGGAAAATATTTTATGAAGATCCTATTGGCAATGACAGTAACAACAAACATAAAGAAATGGGCCCTGATCAAGCTAAAAAGTTTCTGCACAGCTAAGGGCGCGACAACTAAAGCAACAGACAACCTTCAGAATGGGAGAAGATCTTTGCATGTCACGAATCTGACAACTAACCAGAATCTAGAGAGAACTCAATCTAATCAACACAAAAATGACAAACAACTCCCTTTATCCCTGAGAAAAAGTCATGAAGAGAACCTTCTACCAAGAAGACAGACGAATGGTTAACAACAACATGAAAAAGTGCTCATCATCCCTAATCATCAGGGAAATGCAAACCAATACCATCTTGAGATATCACATAACCCCAGCAAGAACTGCCCCCATCACAAAGTCCCAAAGCTGGCATGGGTACAGGGAAAAGGGAGTGCTTCAAGCCCATTTTAAAGTATTTCTTGAGCATTCACACGATAGTTGCAGTTGAATATTATTAATGCCAAAAATAGTAGTTTTAATTAAAAAAAGTATATTAAAATATAGTATCATTATATTCTAATTAGTTTCACAGCTTTAAAAGTGATATAGTAGATGTGAATTGTGCACATGTGTGTGCAACCAAAATGATGCAAGATCACAAGAACTCTGGGGACTTGGGGAAGCTACTAATTAAAACATTGTTATAATTAATGTTTGTTATTCATTGTTATTCAGTCCTGAATTAAAAGGACTTACACAATATGTATTTTTTGAATGCTGGTGTCATCTATTCTCATAGTATATTAGTAATTTTTAAAAAGGTTTATTTCCAGAACAAAGAATATCTCAAAAGCAAACCAGGTTTTTATGAAAGTTTTAGTGTTGGATTAATGGAAGCTTAGTCATAAATCACAGTGTGCACTTACTGAGC
Source organism: Otolemur garnettii (assembly GCF_000181295.1). Classification (NCBI taxonomy): domain Eukaryota; kingdom Metazoa; phylum Chordata; class Mammalia; order Primates; family Galagidae; genus Otolemur; species Otolemur garnettii. The sequence goes on along the minus strand of NW_003852430.1, from coordinate 12,012,975 downwards.
TTTTACTAAGTGATGGGCTGATTAACTCTTTTAATCTGCACAATAGTCATATGAGATGGGTGCTATTATTACCGTAACTTTATAGGTTGGAAAACAAAACAAAACAAAACACAAAACTCCTGAGAGGCAGGAAGATGTGCATGTTGCCCAAAGTCATCCACACCTAGTAAGTGTCAGAGTAGGTAAGTAAGTCCCAGCAATCTGGCACTAGAACCTGTGTTCTTAACCACTGTGTTATACGTATTTGCTTCTCTGAGCCTAGAAACAGTGGGGACCACGCTTGCCAGTTTGAGCTGCCAGATATCAGTAGCCAAGTGGCAGAGATAGTGCAGGAGCATCAGCTGTTGGGGAGAAGAAGCATTCAAGCTGCTACTACTTTGCAGTGCAGGGGGGTAGAATGAGAGGCAGGAAGCAGAATGTAGATCTAAAAGGCCTCATTAGAGTTGCACTGCCAGGAAAACAAATGTGCAGAATTCCATGAAGTTGCCAAATAAAATCATTCCTACTAAGATCAGATGGAAATAGGTTTTCTTATCCTGAGTGATAAAAACAAACCCTTCCACAGAAGTATCTCCAGGGTTCCCATTAGAGGACATTGTCAAGTCACAGACATCTTTAATGATGTTAGATCACTGTCTTGGTGGCTCAAAATGGCAGACTGTGTGATGGGCTATTTTGTAAGTCACAAAATATTTTTAAAGGACTAATGGGCTACAGAATTTGGTCATTGCTCCTTTCTAGACCTTATTGAAATTTAAACTTCTATTTATTCTCACAGTGATCTAATAGTAATTTATCCTTTTTTAAAATTATTATTATCTGATTTTTCTTAATAGACCTTTCTTGATTCTGTGTAAATTCTCTACACCCAGAGGTGGCACTCAGCAGGAATATACCTACATTCCCAGCAGACACTGTCAAGGTCAATGACCATGCCACTCCTTTTGTTAACTGTATTGAATATCACTCTTGTTTATGTCACTACTGTTGTCTTTGTCTTATCCACTAATTATCCTTTTACTTCTTTTCAAGTATTCTTGTCATCCATAAATGTGGAACAGGAAGAACCGTGCCAGGGGCTCCTAATTGATGTTGTGCAATCTTATGCTCCCTCCCATATGGCCCTTAATGTCAGTGAAACAAGCAGTATCATCCCAGAATTGTCATGTTCAATGGCCAATAACTGATTTTGGTTTGAAATGATTTGCCTTGCTCCTGAACATTCAGAGGTGCATGAATCTTCAGTGATGGTGGGATCTAGGGAAGTCATTCAGATCAATTGGTTCCCTTTTTGTAAAGAAAACCAAGGCATGAACATTCAAGTGTTCAAGTCACAGAGGCTATTCATGGGAAAAAGTAAGAATGGTGATCTTGTATGAGTGGATGTGAAAACGTTGGGCCATCCCTCATGGGAGGTCTCTTGCTGCCTTTCTCTGTAATGTCACTCTTTTTTCTAGTTCACATGTAGTTGCCTACTGTGTGCTGAACTTACATGCATTAATACTTAATTTTCACAATTGTAGATCAGAGGTAAATACTACTGTTTCTATTTTATAGAAAAAAATCATTTTAAAAACTGTTGTAGAGGCTGAGAGAAAGGGAGAATTCAATGATGCATGTTTTTCCCTCTTCAGGAATTGGGAAACTGTCATCAACTGATAACAGAAGTGGCTCGGTGCCTGTGGCTCAAGCGGCTAAGGCGCCAGCCACATACACCTAAGGTGGCTGGTTCAAATCCCCAGCCCAGGCCCGCCAAACAACAATGATGGCAACCAAAAAAATGGCTGGCACTGTGGCGGGCACCTGTAGTCCTAGCTACTTGGGAGGCTGAAGCAGGAGACTCGCTTGAGCCCAGGAGTTGGAGGTTGCTGTGAGCGTGATGCCATGGCACTCTACCCAGGGGGACAGCTTGAGGCTCCGTCTCAAAAAAAAAAAAAAAAAAAACTGATAACAGAAGAAAAAAAAATCAATGGCACATCTTTTGGTGGAAAGTTTATTTCTTTATGGGTAATACATGAGATAGATAATGGATAGTTGAGTGGAAATGTCATGCCTGGGGCATGACAGAGAAGGGTCTAGGTTAGACATACATGGAAATTGGGAGGTTTTGGTCTACAGGCTGTATTTACACCATGAGAATGCCAAGGGATTGAGCAGTTGTAGAGAACAAAAGAAGGTCAAAACTCAGCCCTGGGCACACCAATATGAAGGAGAGAGAGAAGGTAAGAAGTCAGAAGAAGTAGATGACAGGGAGTTATCATTAAATTGTTAATGACTTTTAAAATACTACATGGTGTTCTGGAAAAGAAAGGGCTAAAGTATATTGATGAAGAGCGAGTGATCACCTGCATGGAAATCTGACAATGGATCAAATAGAAGAAAGAGCATTGACATTTACATTTAGCAACATGACATACATAGTAGTTTCATGGAGAAATGAAGGTCAAAGTTTCATTGGAGTGGCTTAAAAAGCAGAGACAGAAACATGAATAGCAATTTTAGGGGATTTTCCTGCAAAAGGAAATAGGGAACTGAGGCTATAGATCATAGAGGAACTTTTAATAAAAATAACAGGAATATGTTTGTGTGATAAAAGGCATCATTCATTAAGGTGAAAACTGAAGAGTGTGAAGAAAGCATTGAAACTTGGGAAATGATTATATTTTATAAATTACAGAAGACATAAAGCTAGAAAATAAAAGGAATAATTATTGTTATTTTTATTTATTTCTTAATTTTTAATTTTTTTTTTTGAAAAGGAGTCTCACTCTTTCACCCTGGGTGGAGTGCTGTGGCTACATCATAGCTCATACCAACCTCAAGCTCTTGAGCTTGAGCAATAATCTTGGTTTTGCCTCCCAAGTAGCTCGAACTACAGGCCTGCACCATTATGCCTGTCTAGTTTTTCTATTTTTGGTAGAGATGAGGTCTTACTCTTATTCAGGCTGGTCCTGAATTCCTGACCACAAGCAATCTACCTGCCTCAGCCTTCCAGAGTGCTAGGATTACAGGCATAAGTCAGTGTTCCTGGCCTAAAAGGAGCAATTAGATGAGATAATTTATAGAAGTTGAGAATGGGAATGACAATATACTTCTGTCTATATATCATACTCCTTATGTGGGTTTTGAAATATAACTGCTTTATGAAGTCCACTGGACAAAGCCACACGCCAGTCAGGGAGGTATGTTAGAGGAAACTGAAAGACATAACTGACTATGAGAAATCATCTGAGGGATTGCCAGCTGTCCAGTCAAACACATCCCAACAGGGTGGCAGTATTTTGGTGAATTGATTAACTGTCAGAACTAGACTCATGCTAATGAAGCTCACTGAGAAGTCAAATTTATTTATTTAAATTAGGCACCGTCTCCTCTGACTAATGTTAAGAACATTATCACATTTTATCTTTCAGTCCTTTTCTTTCTTTTGTTTTTAGTCTTCATACTTCTTGAAACTCTTTGAACATAGTTATATATAATTATTTTAATTCGTGTTTCCTTAGTTACAGTCGAACACAGTAATAACCCCCCAAAGTGAGTTCTTGGGTCACTTTCATCAAATTAGAGGTGCATGAAGAATGCCTTTTAAATCAAATGATTTAGACAAATGTGCCAATGATTAAACTTTTTCTACATTTTGGAGCTTCCTATTTAATTTGTCACAAGATAACTTTGACTTCAGTACTGAAGGAACTTTGTATAGACCTCAATACTGCTCAGGAATAACGCAGAGGGTCTCCTATAAAAGTGTGGTCAGTTTGGTCTTCAGCCATCCAGGTAACAGACAGAATCTTCAGAAAAGTCAGACAATGAAACCTCCCATTTCCCAAGGCTCTCTTTTCACATTTCTAGGGTTGATATTTAGGCATGTCCTCCTCTGGAGGAAGAACTCAATGGCACTTCTTAGATATTAGTCAACCATGAAGTCACACTGCCTATCAATTTGCTATTGCATTTTGTTACTAGCAACAGGCATGAAAATGAGCTCAGTGAAATAATCTAAAGTTTGTAAATGTAAATAGTTTAGGGTAGATTTGGTGACTCCATGATGGTGTAACACCCAGGTTATCTATCCGGTGCTCCATAGACCTCATTAAGGCCTTTTCATTCCCTTTGGTAGTCACTATAGCTCAGCTCCATGCTTCTATGAAAGGCAGAAGGACCATATGACCCGCCCAGGTTAATTCAGCTCTGAATATAGAGTTTTCCGGAAGCCTCACCCCAAATTTACACTCACATATGGTTTGACACAACTTGGTTCTGCTAAAAAGAGAAAACAACATGTAAATATGGTTTTGTAGCTAGATACATTGCCACACCAACAAAATCAGGGTACTATTACATAAAGAAGAAAAAAAATGGATTTGGGATTGGTGATAAACCTTCACCATTAGCAGGACTTGGTTCTAAGTGCCCCAGGGGTGTAATTTTTGAAAATATAATAATCTGCTTATTAATACTTTAATTTTAATTCAATTTTTATGCCTTAGATTTTATTTTTACTTAACTGATTCTGATTGTTTTCTATTTCTATATTTAACCAGATTTTTAAGAGTCTTGCTCAAAGTACTGATGGGTGATCTGCAGACTCACTGTTTATATTTAAAGTCAATTTTTTCTTCATTGCTTTGACAAATATTTTTGCAGGCTTATTCTGTTAATAGCTGTTCCCCTAAAACTTGCACAGTGCTTATGGCAATATAAATCATTTATTTTGTACATAGTCTTCCATACGGTGATTTTCATCTCATTATTCTAAAGACTATTAATACAACACGTTTGCTGAGTTTTTGTATAATCTATCTTTCCAAAGTGCAAATGATTTATAGTGTTTCAACAATTATGATTATTAATTTAGCCCTCCCAGGTTTGTTTTCTTTACAGTCTTTTCCAAATGAAAGAAGATAAAAATTTTTACACACACATTTATCAAAATTTTGATAATGTTTTCTTACTAATTTTTCTGTTTAAGACAGTATTTTACTCATGAAGATGGCAATCATATGAAACTGTGCCCTGTGATCGTAAGACAAAATCATAAACATTTATTACAAGTCCATCTCTATAAAGGAACTTAAAATCTAATTTTAGAACATTTTATTCCAATGAATAATATATACTTACCAAATACTTACACTTAGACCAACTTTTTCCCTAATAAATAATACATATTAATACTACCTACTCTATATTAGAATATTAATATTGTAAATAAATATAAATATTAATAATAGTTCTGATTTAGTGAAAAAACATGTAAGTAAACAAACACAAACCAGAATGGTGAGAGGTACAAGAGACATCAGCTAGAACAGTGGCCCAGTGTCGAAATGACCTCTGTTTGCAAGAGTCAGAGCAATGGTTTCCAATCCTTACACTCCTGCAGAATCAACTTCAGGGATGAAACAGATATTGGAACGTTCTTTGTAAAGATCTAGATTATGTGAATTTCTCTAAAGAACAGAGTGGGGGAGGGGAACACTGGTTTAAAGAAAACAATATTTATAGCAGTTATTGAGATTAGGGTCAAAGCTGTTCCATAAGGATAAATATCAGGCAAATATAATAGTTAGCATGATTGCACTGTGAGTGTTTCAGTGTGCCAAGAATCAAAGAGAAGGACAGAATTGATTTCAGCCAAGTTTTAGAAGGGGGCCATTCATAATACAAGCACTTTTGTATTGCTACACATGTAAGTTTTAAATTATCCAGTTGGCCAGCATTTTTAAATTATGTTGATGAGTACTTGCGGTCCTCCTTATCTATGACACAGAATTTATAAACAAATTGGTACTGTGTACTGTTTTATCTGTGGATATCCAGAATGTCTATAATTTCAAAATACAGGATGTCTCCAAGTTACAAACATTGGATTAATGTTCAATTTGCACTTAGGAACAGAGGCTACTACAGTAAATCCTCGAGTTACAAACATCCAATTGAAATACAACTCACACGAATGGAGCCTAATATAAATGGCAGGTAAATGTAGTGTTCCAACTAGCAGACAAATCCAACTTTAGAACAAACCTACACAACGTATCTCATTCCTAACCTGGAGAATACCTGCTCTCAGCAGGACCTACAGTAATGAAGCAGTTATATATACAATTTCCTGAGCTTATTTGCCCACAGAACTTTGCTTTTCTTCCTCTAATCCTGTTCTGAATTTTAAGTGATATAGTTTGGCACAAGGTATGGAAGACACCGTTACAGGGTATGTAGAAAGCTTGGAGTAGGTCATCAAATCAATATACTTAGCGTGTTTCAAAAATCAATTTTAGTTGTCATTTTCAAGTTGGGAACTTGATAAGACTGGAGGCCTGCACCCATCAACAGGCTATTATGCCAGGCCAAAGTGGCGATTTAAGTTCTTGAGAAAAGCAATGTAAGTGGAAGAAAGGGAAGAGAATGAATTTGAGAGACTTTAAAAGAACAGCATAAGAGGATGTGCGGGTAATGAAATAAAAATGAGTCATTCATGAACAGGTAATGCAGTCCAGGTGACTGAAGAAGAGAATAGGGGATATTTAAATGGGAATACTTAACACATCCAGATGAGATAATCATAGGCCTGTGAACGATGCTTTATTCCAAAATGGAGGAAAACAGGTTTCTACTTGTAGTGATCAAAGTCTTCTGGATGCAAAGCAGTGAAAATACACAGCGAGCATTTTAGTTTAAAATAAAATTCTTTCTCTCTTAAGAACATTTGATTGCAATATAATTTAGGCAGAAAAGTGTAATTTTTGACATAAATTTGTTTTATAAATCCCTCCAGAACATATGTATTTTGTCAGTACACCAGGATGAAATCGAGAAAATTGTGTAAATTGTCAACCTGAACAAAAAAGATTCCGCAGAAATGTGATCTGAGAAGTAATATGCCAGTGATAGACTAGGAACCAGAAAGGGATGAACTGACGTAGTACTGCAGCACATGTGGGTATGACAGAGAAGGGGGAAGCAAGTCCTTTATAGTAAGTTCTATTTTAGCATCTTAATGCTAAATGCTATCTATATTTAGTTTAATATTTTACTATTTGAATGACAGGGGATCCATAAATCTTAAAATTTTATTCCAGGTTATTCTCCAATTTATCTCTAATTTTTTTTTTCATAGCATAAAATTCTCCTGTCTGAATCCCATTACCAAAAATTTCTCATTAATCTTGATGACGATTAGGTACTTCTATCATACTAATGAGCTTAGAATTTTGGAAATGAGTGATTATTGGTAAAAATACAGTGTTGTATAATTTTTATAATTGACATAATAAGGGAAAACGAATCATTTGATATGTAGTGACTGTGCATTGGGGTGGTCCTTATATTTATTATAATACAGACTATAGTATTTATATGTCACAGCTGAAATAATGTCAGATTAAATCAAGATTTCTACTCTCTTCAAATATTACAAGAATATTATAAGCTTTGGACTACAGGCAAAATTTAGTAATTACATTTTAATATTAAATTTAATATTTTAAGTGCAAAACATCCAATTTCAATGAAATATTAAAAAAATTAAGCACTCAAACATGATGGTATGAACATATTGAGTAAGAATCAGTGCTCTAATATGAATAGATTTGGCTATTTAATGAATACATGGTACTGTGTAGCAATGTGTTTGAAATCTTGAGACTTTTATCCCATTTTCCTTTTTTGCTTTTCTGTTGATCATAAGGAGAAACAGACCGTTCTCCAAAGACTCATAGGCCCATCTGCTTCTCATTTTGACTTTCTTTATGCTTGAAAGTTTTAAACTAATTTTCAGACCAATTGTAAAGCTGATCTAAAGGAACTTTAGTTTTTAAATTTAGCACTGTAGAAGGCAACTACAAGACCTGATCTCAACTTTTTATTTTTGTTAGAACATCTGCTATTGCATTACCAATTTTTTTCTCTTCTAACTGAAATTAATATTGACTTTAGAGCTTGTCACTATCAAGAATACAATAGAAAACAGCAGATAAGGTGAACATCAATATATTCTGATTTGAACTGATTTTCCTGGCTCTGAGCACAAAGTGTAAGCTCCTGTCATTGTAATATTTCTGTAGCCCAGTATGTTATATATCCCCCGTCCCCTCACAGCTGTGGCACAGCAGCTGGCTGGAGGACTTGAAGCTGCTTTCTGCTAGGGCAAGGCTATGTGCTCTGAGTGAGTGGTTTTGGGGGTTAAAAATGTAAATTCTTTAAATTTTGTTCAACTCAGTAAGACTTGTTGAGGACCAGATAAAGAGAAGAAAGATCTCCTTTCTTTTGTTACTTTGATTCAGCCAGAGGAGTCTATCTGGCCACAAGGCTGTCAGAGTATTAAAACATCTCATCTGTGGTGTGTGACTGGATCAGTTAGGAATTGGTCCTTGAGTCGGCCTCTGATTGGCTTCTTTATCAAGACTTTGTTTACATAATACTTTGAAGCAGTAAAAATAACAAGTAAATCCATGCAATTAACGTAATCAGCTGTAGAGTTAGTCTAGATAGTAGAAATGCAAGTGCAGCAAGAACCTTGACAGATTGTTTGCCTTGATTTCATGAGATTTGTGACTGTAACACTGACGTGTGAAATAAATACAGAGCTAGCCTGATACTCGGGCGGTACACAGGAAGCCTCACAAAGAAGTGTGTGTTGCCTCCCGAGGCCCACTGCTCTTAAAACTATCTCTTTGCCTGTGTCTATTATTTCTCTATATTAATATTCTATAACTCCTATTAATAATTTTCCGGTCCCCTTGCACCACCAGGCCACAAGGAAGTAAACCCACCGCGTGTCAAGGCTGGTCTGCTACAGATCTTGAACCTGTGAGCACAGGCAATCCTCCAGCCTCGGCCTCCCAACTGCTGGGATTACAGGCGTGAATTACCGCACCTGGCCTTGTCACTTGCTTTGTGAAACTACACATGTTCACCACCCAATCGTAGTTTTATAAGTTTGAATTTATATTCCTGAATATAAAATTTCATCCTAATTTCCAGTCTTTCTACTCCTGAATTCCAAAAGAATGTGTCATATTACAAATAAAATTTATTTACAAATTAAATATGGTATATTACAAAGATATTATAAATAAGTTTTCAGTGCAGACATATCCCAAGATCATGGCTTATGGTTTTTCCATTTTTCCAATATAATATGACCTGGAAGTACAGAGAAGTATCTATGTAATAATAAAAGGAAATCAATCTAATGTGTCTATGATAATATAGAAAATTATCATGATATTTTGAGTATACCAAGTGATTCTTAATGCTCAAACAAGTTTTTAGTGAAACATTATTTTTTTAACTCACAGTTAAAAGAGTACTCAGTGAAGTACTGTTTCTTAATAGATAATTCAATACATCCTAAAATCTCGTCGCAACGGCAGATTGTAGTAATTATACCAATGAAGCATTTTTGAAATATGTTGTTTTATCATTTCTTCTTATTAGGTTTTACTAGTCCAAAAGGAGCTCTACCTAATAGATTCTTTATAAAGCATAAATGAGGTTGTAAGCGCTCATAATGATGTAAGTGCTCCTGATGATTATCATTAGATTATACAAAGCTTGAAGCGTAAACTGTATCCTATCAATTCACAGGAGTCCGTTTTTTGGTGTTAACTAGTATGTGTTTAGTTGTCATTTCTAGGAGAATAAGAAACACTGAAGGGCAGATGCTAGAAAAGGGTGTTTTGATAAAGGAAAAAGATCACGTGTCTCTGTTTTTCACAGCACTCAGATGCTGAGGCTGTTTTATGAAGGAGGCAGTTTGGACTCATTAGATTTTTCGACCGTCTGAGAAGCCCTACTGGGTAATCATTCCCTACATCAGGAGATGACAGAAACTATTTTTTCTGGTCTTAGTGCCTTCTAATATCCGTGCACACAGATGAAATTGGGATCCTGTCACCCTGAAAATTCCCTCTCTCCCCGTAGTCCAATCTCTTTGATTCACATTTATTTTCTCAAGTTTATTCTTAAACCCTCATGGGCTTGGAAACGTCAACAAGGATTGCGTTTCCTAAGATACAGGATATGAAAATGGAGTAAAGCCCAAGAAGATTTTATTTCATCCTACCTTTTCATACCCTTTAATTTATTAATGTTTAGTACATCAGTTTGCAAACTTTAGAATCAAAATGCAGCTAGAGGAATGCAGATACCTTGTAAACATTAGGCTATTAGCTAGTTCTCAGCTTCTCTACATGCTATGTATTATGAGAAATTTATTTCATAATGGGAAAGGTTCAATGAAAATATCTCACATTATTCCACAAGTGATAAGTTATGGCACAACTATTATTATATCGTACAGGTTATTATATTAAATACATCTTTTAAAAAGCAATCTCAGTTTTTATAAAGCATTTAAAGTATTGAAAGACAGTAGGTCATATTAGATGGTAGTTCCCTAATAGAGAAAGAGTATATTACAGTGTAGCATTTTGCGGGTGAGTTTATAGTATAAAAAGCACATCAATATATAGTTTAAAAGAACCTAAATTAAGAATCCTATCATTTTTCTGTTCAAACAAATAACTATGAATGTAATAGTAGTCCCTATTGTGTCAATTCTGATAACAATTAAGAGTAACTTTGTAATCACTGCTTTTTAAAATTTTTGTTTATTTATTTATTTTTACTAAATCACAGCTGTGTACATTAATGCAATCATAGGGTATAATGTGCCAGTGTTATATACAATTTGAAATGTTTTCATCAAACTGGTTAACTTAGCCTTCACGGCATTTTCTTAGGTATTGTGTTAAGACATTTATATTCTACCCCTAGTAAATTTCACATGTACCCTTGTAAGATGCACTGTAGGCGTGGTGCCACCAATCACCCTCCCTCCACCCATCCTCCCCCCTCCCCTCCCCTCCCTCTCCCCTTTCCCTTTCTTCTGGGCCTATAATTGGATTATAGCTTTCATATGAAAGCTATAAATTGGCTTCCTAGTAAGCTGAGTACATTAGATACTTTTTCTTCCATTCTTGAGATACTTTGCTAAGAAGAATATTTTCCAGCTCCATCCAGGTAAACATGTAAGAGGTAAAGTCTCCATCTTTCTTTAAGGCTGTGTAATGTTCCATAAAAATTTTACAGTTGAGGAAACCAAGGCTTAGAGATGTTAAATGTCACACAATCACATGGCTTGAACATATCCAGTTTTGAATTTCAAAGATTAATTAACAGCTGCCTCTCACTTTAGTGGAAAGTCTACTGAACCAAAACAAAAGGCCACATAATCTCATAGTAGTAGTAAGACGTAAAGCCCGCAGACTGTTTTTCGGGTAAAATACACACTTTTAAAAAGCTTCCAATTCTAACTAGTGGAATCTTAGTAATTAGTGTTCTGTTTATTGCACTCCCATCCTCTGACATTCCTACCACTTTCAAGTGTCATGACACACATATGTTATACAAGTGTTTCTGTGATTTTCCCCAACTCTGAAAATGTTTTTGGAAAAATTGATAATTTTTTTAGAAAAAATTATTTTATTGATTCTGCAATTGGCTTTATTCTATTTTCTGAACTCTATAAACTGCCTCTTTGTGTCTCTAGAATGGCACATGCAGGTATATTTTGAGTTAAGACTGTGACGGGTTTAAAGAATAGCTTTCTGTTTTGCAGTCACTACTAGGAGTTTTCTCAGGGCTTGTCAAATCTAGACAACAGATAATCTTCAAATATTAAGACAGTTTAAAGGAATTTCTAATGAGTAATTCTGTTCAAGTGGAAGGTTCTGGATCAGCAGTGGGAAAGAACATTATAAGTATTAGAATCTCTGGGTGGCCACTTGATGACCTATCTGAATGAGTTTGTGACAGAACTTTGAGAAACTGCCAACAAAGGAAAGCATATGTATATTGAGGTTATGCAGAGTAAAGTCTCAAAATTTGATGCTGACTTAGAAACCAATGGTGTCCTAAATTAAGATGAATGTATGAAAAATTATTAGTATGCAGCATTCTTCATGGAAATCAGTTAGAAAAAGGAAACTTTCAGGGTGCAAGGAGGTAATCTAATAAATACATTCCATTGATTTTAGGCAGAAAATATGCAAATGGAATTTCCTTTTAGTATTTACTATTTTTTCTCCAATCTGATTCAAAGTCCTATTTTTAAAAATAAATTAAGCATTTATGGTTGATGAAATACAGGCTAAGAGATATAATCAAACAACACTTGTTCAGATGCATCTATTAAACCAATAGGGTTTTTTTCCATTAGTAATTTTAATCTCATGTTTATAATTTTTTTTATGCAGTGGAGACTGTTAGATGCATCCTCAGTATTCAAATTTGTTCATTTATATCTTAAATTATACTGATATGTGAATTTCATAGTGGATTAAGAAATTGGAAGAAAAAGATGAGAAAGTACAACTTGAATTCCTGAAAAATTCATTATATTTTTACTTTGTCCTTATCTTGAGATCTCATCTCTAAGTAAAATTCACACATAACGAAGCAAAGTTTTACATATACTAAACTTAATTCACAATTAAAATATTTTATTATTTGTAATTCAATTTGGAAAAAAGTTATGTTTGCAGTATTCTCAGTATTAGAAAAAATATTTTCAGATTTTGGTTTCTATCTCTGTGGTGATAAAATATACTTTATTTTTATTTATTTATTTATTTATTTTGAGACAGAGTCTCACTATGTCACCCTTGGTAGAGTGCCATGGCATCACAGCTCTCAGCAACCCCAAACTCCTGGGCTCAAGAGATTCTCTTGCCTCAGCCACCCAAGTAGCTAGGACTACAGCCACCCACCACAATGCTCTGCCATTTCTTGTTGCAGTTGTCATTGTTGTCTAGCTGGCCCCAGCTGGACTCAAATCTGCCACCCCTGGTGTGTGTGGCTGGTGCTGCAACCACTGTGCTACGGTGCTGAGCCTCTAAAATATACTTTAAATTATACTTTATGCTGACAATTAAAACTCTAATTCTGATATTACATAATCAAAAACTAAAAGCATATATTTACATTAATCTCAATTACATAATTAATATAATGGCAGTTATTATATAATTATTCCATACCTGATGTTAATAGAGTCATCAAAAAATTTACATATTTCAAATCACTTTTGAATGTTATATTTGGTGGATCATAAATAATATTTTATGACTTATAAAAACATTACTTCTATTTTCCTTTATTTAATCAATATCTGAACATTCTGCTAATGTATGATAAAGAATTGATATCCAAGAAAATTAATTACAGAAACAACTTAAATTTTACGACTGCTATGAACTGAATTGTATTCACCCTAAAAATCATATGTTGACATGTGAATCCCCTATTTACATCTAGCAATGGAGTCTTTTGGAAGTAATTATGTTTAGACAAGGCCATGATGGTGGGGCCTTCATAAGGGATTACCATCTTTTAAGAAGAGATCAAAGGGCATACCCTCTCTAGGTTCTTCCTTCAAAGCATTCTTAGGAAGCACAGTCACGTGAGAACAGCAAGATGGCAGCCAAGTATAATCTGGGAAAAGAGCCCTCAGCAGAACTCAACCATACCAGCACGCTGACCTCAGACTTGCAGTCTATGCAGTTTATGGCATTTTGCTGCCATAGATTAAAACAAAGATATCAGCATAAGTTAAAAAGCCTTTTTTTCTTACCATAAAGAATTATGCTGCACAACTTTTATCTTCCTAGTGATACATATCTGCCTTTTTCCTCCCTCTGTGGCTGATAATGCAGCTTTTAGTTTATTTTTTGGGAATGAAAAATTATATAATCATCTTTGTTATCCATGTAACTGTACTATAGAGGGAATGGATACTACATGCATAGAGACTTGTGTATTTTCTTCTAACTGTGCAACAAATGAAAAATAGTTAAATTACAGTTCATACACTAAAAATATTCCATTAATTGGCCTTGAAAAATGTTTTCAAAAGTTAATAATTACCTTGGAAACTTTTATTGTGTAATATTCATTTAGAAATAAAAAGCATATGTGTCCTTCCATTATTCAGGTAAACAATATGGAGTATGGGCGGCTATTTTGTCTATATATACATGTTTTTCTTTTGTTTAATGAGTGGATCACATTCTGTTTTATCCAGCTACTTCTGCTTTGATGAATATTCAATTTATTTCTAAATAGTCTGAGAGAGGATACCCAGAAAAAGAAAGGTCTAAGAGAACAGTTATTTTCAAGGAGACCCAGGGTCATAGCTGCAAGGTCCTTCCTGTGGTGATCCAGCTCTTAGGAAATTGTAGAAACTTAACTTCCTGAGAATACTTGTTTCCACTTCTGTAAAAGCCAGAGCTGCTTCTCCAGCTTGATTCAAACGACCAATGAGAAAGGTACCTGTGGGCTGGAACTTTCTGAATGGAGATGAAAAAGTGAAGATTGAGATAGTTGAAGAGCACCGCCATTTGGGGACTCCAGGTCTGCCACTGCTCTGCTGGCTGGAATAAAGCTCTTCTTTCAAACATAGTGTTTTGATGTTCATTCTCTCCATTGGGACTCATCTTCCTACAACATTTCTACTACAAAACCACTGAGAGATAATTGTTATAGATGGCTCTACATACTTACATAATAATTTCTTTCAGCTATATTCTCAAAGTGGAGGTATAAGTTAAAAATATGTATATTTCAATTTTTGAGTTGATATTTACTTCAGATATTTGAGTCATTTTCCCATGGAATTCACAGTAATGTTAATTTTACAAAATCTAAAAAAAAATTGTTTCACAAATGATGTAGGAAACAATAGGAAATTTCTTTTTCTTTCTTTCTTTCTTTTTTTTTTTTTTTTGAGATAGCATGTCATTTGGTCACCCTTGGTAGAGTGCTGTAGCATCATAGCTCACAGCATCCTCAAACTTTTGGGTTCAAATGATATTCTTGCCTCAGACACCCAAGTAGCTGGGACTACAGTCATCTGTCACAACACCTGGTTATTTTTTAGAGGTGGGGTCTCGCTCTGGCTCTACTGTTCTCAAACTCGTGGGCTCAGGCAATCCAGCCTCTTTGGCCTCCCAAGTGCTGGGATTACAGGCATGAGCCACCATTCTCAACCTTGAAACAATGGGAATTTTCATAAAATTATGGAAAATAATATTATAGAAATTATTTTCATAAAATTTTAATAAGATGAAATGTACTTAAACATATACAAAATTGCTTTAAGGCTAGAGGTAATTTCACAGACATTTAAAGTAATGCCTGCTTGCATGCGAATTTATTTTAAATAGAATGTAAAGAAAAAGTCAAACAAATTTTATTTCCAATGGAATTTATTCTTGCATTTGGATTTTTTTCCCCTGAAAAAACTCTATATCTGCATATGTATTTATATTTATTTATCAATTTTATGCATTATTTACATAATTGTGTTGTTTTTGACTTGTAAATGCATTTTTCTATGTCATCATAAATTCTCCAACATTTTTAATATTCTATTAAGGTGGTGTGCCAGTTTGCCCACCCATTCCTATAATGATAGGCATTGAAATTATAGTTTTCACTCTTATAAATAATGTTATGATGACACTTAAGAAGACATTGTTGCATTTTGGATTTTTTTCTCTCAGAATCACTTCTCAGTGGCCATATATAAGGCCAAATAACATTGACTTACTTAGAGTTCTTCACTAAATTTTCAAGCAGTCTTCCAATTAATTTGTACTAGTAAACTACCCAACTGTAATCTCTAGGGATGGAAGTTTCACTAAATCCTGCCCAAATACTTTTAATGTACTAATGGTATGTTTTGCCTGACTCCAATAAGTAGTTTCTTCTCATAGTGCTCATTTTTATGCATAACTTTCACTTTTGTTAATATCTTTTCCTTTAAATTTCTTTTCATTGTTTTCATCCTTCTGTGGCTGGTGGCTGTTCATTCTTCATGCTTTGCTGGTCCACTTTCTGTTTTTAGTTGTATAAATATTGGAAGAATGTCCAGTTCTGTTTTTGGCTCTCTTCATTAAACTGACAATAATTTCTCTTTAGGTAATGTCACATCTTTAGTGCTATCATATCCCCTAAACTTCAGATTGACAGAGTCACTTGGAGATCCTAAGCTGAGTATATTTGGACCATAACTCTTAAGTCTCAAGTCTTTCCCATTTTACTCAATGACAACACTTCTACCCAATGCCCAGTCAAAAATCTGGAGGTCACCCCTGATTTTCCCATATACCAAGTCCACTGGTAACATCTATACATTGTACTTTAAGTAAATATCCAAAATTTTGATTACATTAAATTATTTCTACTTTAGCATTCATGTTCCTCTTATGAACTAAGTTATCCCCTTACCCTCTCTTTCCCCCCCCCAAATATGCATGTGTATACCATATATACACACATAAATGTAGATTTATAAACCTGCATACATATACATCTGTGCTTACATACACACACGTGTTTGCACACACATACACATAGCTATTCCCTACTTAAAACTCTATGAAAGTTTTCAATTTGCATTTAAATAAAATCTAAAGCCTTTGTCATTGCTTACTATATCCTCCATGATGCAAAAATGTCTATATCTCCAGTTTAATATTATATTTCTGTCATCCAACTTTCCTTATATGTTATTGGCCTTATTGGTACAATTCAACAAGCCAGGCTAATTTCTTACCTTAGTATTTTATGTTTATTAACTTCTCTGCCTGAAATGCTCTCCTTCATATTATTGTTTGGCTCAATACATTTTATTTAGTTACTTTTTTATCATTTAAGT
Organism: Otolemur garnettii; assembly: GCF_000181295.1. Lineage (NCBI taxonomy): Eukaryota > Metazoa > Chordata > Mammalia > Primates > Galagidae > Otolemur > Otolemur garnettii. The sequence continues at coordinate 11,996,246 of NW_003852430.1, read as the reverse complement.
TTCAGTTCACATATTCATGTCTCATACACACCTTCCTGATGAAAATATCAAAGTGACATAGTACAGTCTGACCACTTTGTATGCTTTGCTATCTCCAAAGCATTTACACTGCCTTATGTTTACCTAAAGATGAATGTCTTATTTAAGTAGATATTTTTGATATATCTCAGAATCTATGCTCTATAGGATAACATATATCCTATATTGCCTCCTATTCCTAATTACTCATAAGATCAGCAGATTTCAGTCTCATCTTCCATGACCTGTCGAGCCAGTCTTAGCCTCTGTTTTACCACTGGGTTTCTTCTCTGACTCAGATGTATGAAGTACTGTAACTTTCTGAAAAGTTTAATAATTATAACAGTAAGTGTATGTGTGTACATGCGTGCACGTGCATGTATGTGTGTGTATTCTCCTCAGTTTTCACTACCTTTACTCCTGGATGTTACCATGAGTTGTAAGTAGTTTCCAGGCCACTTCATTCCTCTACCTGCTGATACTCTTGTACTTCCCTCATATATTCTTCCATTCTTGGAATCCCAGCCCGGATCCTAGATGATTTGACTCCCTAATTCTAGTCTAGACATTTATAATCAACACATGAGGAAGATATATAAAATGCACATATTCTTAGTAATTAGTAATCAGTAATTTCAGACAATCCCTTTCATATGGAGAGACAGATTAGAACACAAATCAACTTAGACGCCAAACACTACAGATTCCCAAATTGTGTCATTGACATTTACTATACTGGGTCACTGTCTTCCCTAATATCAGAAGAAATAGAAGCCTGTGGCTCAGTGAGTAGGGTGTCAGCCCCATATACCGAGGGTGGTGAGTTCAAACCCAGCCCCGGCCAAACTGCAACAACAACAACAATAACAAAGAAAGAAAAAAATTCAGCGAAGTTTGATCTCTTGGCATATTCTTTTTAAAAAAGAAGTATAGTTTCATTAGACTATATCTGGTAAATTATAAATTTAGCCCTCTAATAGCAAGTTTTGCCAACACTACCCTGTCAGCCTAGTCTAAACATACATCCCCAAATGCTCAACACTGTGCTTAGAGGAAGTGTTCGACTCGTTATCGGCCATTCCCTGAAATTCCTGTACCTGTGACCTGAGTATCCTTGGCTAAAATTCTGTGCAACCTTATTTCTGAACCAAATATGAGAATAGTCCTTTCAAGTGCTCTTAAAGTACCAAAATTACATTGCTAGATATGGAGGGGTGGTGGGTCCACAGAATAAGTTTAGTGTTATTACCATGAAGGAGACAGAAGGAGAGTGTTAAGACGATATAGAGGTGTGTCTGCTTTTGTGGTTAAGTACAGCAAGTTGGAGGGTGCCTGCTTTTCTGGCACTGATGACGTTGGTCTGGGGATGAGAAACCTGAGCTGTTTTCAGAAATATTTGTCTATTTGCAGAAGGAATTCTTCTTGGTTCTCTCTTGTGGCTTCTCTCCGTTACTGCTGGTTGAGCTCTTTTCAACTGTACTTCCCATGTCCATCCACCTCAACTGAACCAGGCCAGGCTAGCTAGGGCTTTGTCAACTGCATTAACTGTAAAAGAAGCTACAGGGAAAGTGAGTGAGAAGCCCTCAGGGAGAGTGGAGGAAAGGTAGAACTAAAGGAGAATCATGCCTGCTGCCTTTAGAGATGTGCCCATAATGTGAGATATGGCAGATAGAATAGGCCATTTATAAATCTGACACTGTAACTTGATGGTTTCTTTTATTTCATTGAAAAAAGTCTTAGAACTTTCAGAGAATGTAAGAACTCCATTGATTTTAATTCACTTTTTAAAAGTTCAAAATATGAATGAGGTACAAATCTTTTGGTTACATGGATCTCTTTTGTAATGTTTGAGTAAGGGCTATAAGTGGGCCATCACCTGAACAGGGCTCATTGTTCACATCTTTTGGGTTTTGATTCCTCCACTCCTCTGACCTACCTGCTTGATTTCCAATGACTTTTACTTCCCTCTGTGCACAGGTGTGCTCCTCAGTGAGTCCCAATTTATTAGAGAGTACATGGGGAATTTGTTTTTCCACTATTAAGGTACCTTACTTGGGAAAATTATCTCCAGTTCCACCCAAATTGCTGCAAAAGGCATTAATTCATCATTTTATATGAATAGTATTCATATAAAATATTATATGAGTATGCAATGGTACCCCATTCTACCTGGGGTAAAGTGATCTATCATTGTGGTTTGAATTTGGAATTACCTCATGATTAGAGGTTGAGCATATTTTCTAGTCTTTGTTCGCAATTTAGACAAACTGTCTATCTTCTTTCCAAAACCTTCTGCTCAGGTATTTTACCCACTTTTTAATAGGATTGTTTGTTTTCTTTCTGGCCTGGTTTGTTTAAGTTCTTTGTGGATAATGAATATTAACCCTGTATTGGTATACAGTTTGCAAATATTTCCTCCCATTCTTCAGGTTGTTTACTCTTTTGATTTCCTTCGCTGTATAGGAGCTTCTTAACTTAATTAAGTCTTATTTATTTACTTTTATTGTTGTTATAATTGCCTTTAGGGTCTTATTCACAAATTCTTTGCCTAGGCCAATATCTAGATGAGGTTTTCCTACATTTTCTTCCAGAATTCCTACATTTTCATGCCTGACATTTAAGGTTTTTATCCACCTTGAATTCATTTTCTTGTGAGTGTTGAGAGATAGGGAGCCTGTTTTAGTCTTCTGCATGTGGCTTTCCGATTTTCTTAGCACTATTCTTAAATATGCACCTAATATAGGAGATCCCAAATTCGTAAAGAAAATTATAGTAGATCCAAGCAAAGAGATAAACCTCATCATTGTAGTTGCCAGGAACTTCAACATCCCACTGACAGAATGGACAGATTATTGGAGAAGAAAATAAAAGACAAAACACTGGACTAAATGAGACTCCAGAACAAATGGGCCTACCAGACATATACAGAACATTCTACCCATAAACTACTGAAAATACATTTTCCTATCATTGTTTTCTCAATGTTTTCCACTTTGTCTCAGAGCTTACAGAACTCTAGCTACTCAACATTCTTTCAACTTCTTTAACTCTTTAACGACAACAACCAAAGCAAACTCCTTTCTCCCTGGCCGTGTGCCTATGCTGCTTTCTTTCCGAGGCGTACTCTTCTGACTCTTTCTTCTCCCTCCCTTTCCTGAAGAACGATCAGACACAAAAAAGTGTCAGGTCCAGGCTCTTGGGAGATTATCTCAATTCTTTTGCTCCTTACTTGAAAAAAATCGCAATCAGTGCCAGTGTGAAGGGGTAACTACAGGCAGGAAGCAATTTCCCGAGCAGCTTTTTATTGTAGAAGCAGCTTTTTATTCTAGTCTCCATGAGTAGAGAGAGACAGACCAGATCACTGACTTCTCTCTCTGGGAATTCTCAGGTTGTTTCGTTTTATTGGCCTGGTTGTGGGACGGGCCTTGGGAAAGTGTGGGGTATTACCTACACCTTCCAATAGGTGTGGGGTATTACCTACACTACCAATAATCAACAGGTGTTCTCAAAACAGGTGTTCTGGAGGTAGCATCTGCATCTGTGAGCTTCCTTGGTTATTGGCACTTGCTCAGTTACTGGGATTGGTGGTGAACCACAATGTAAAATTAAGCTAATTTCATAATAATTAGACTTAGGTTATTTAAATGTAGATCACTTTCCAAATCCTCTTATGCCTGAACTGGGGAGTCCCCATATTGGTAAAGTGTTCCCTCCTTCCCCAGGTGTAGCAGATGCACAGGACGGGATTACAACTGGGGCAACAGGAAGACAGAGTCCTGTTCTCGTCCTTCCTCCCAGGTGGGACGATTGCTCGAGACAGCCTTAAGTCAGGACACCCTGTTCCTTTGAAGGGACAGAGATCCCAGTTTTCAACTGTTGACATTCGTGTTTCCCTTCTTCCTCTCTTGTCCTCAATCCATGTGATATCTATAATCTCATGATCACACATATCTGAAGATAATAGTCTATTGTTTTGAAAAAAATCAGGGACTTTGCTACTTGGGAGTCAAAGCCTCTCATTTTAATCTTTCTCATCTCTGAAGCCCCAGCTCTCTACTCTGCACCCCAGACACTTAACTCTTCCTCCTACACAACATGTATTTTTCTTTGTATTGACCTGCTCTGAGCAGCCTGTGAAACTTTGTCCCCCAACTCCAGACCTGCTTTGCCTTCTCTCCACTGTGCTGCTGCCTCCCCTTGGTTTGTTCCTGTGCTGCTTCCACCTGGGGTTACGTCTCTCAGAAAACCACTGTCTACCTTCTTCCCTCAGTGATGAGTATGTGTGCTGTGTCCGAGTTCAAGTACTTTCCCTTCTTATGTATTGGAGCGTATTAGACTATATTGTAATGCCAATGTTATGAGTCTTCTTCACCAGACTGTAAGTTCTGTAAGGGAACTGAAGAGCACTTATTTAGCATAATAAAAAACAAACCAAAAAGAAAAAAAGGGCAGCTCCTGTGGCTCAAAGGAGTAAGGTGCTGGCCCCATATGCTGAAAGTGGTAGGTTCAAAACCAGCCCTGGCCAAAAAGTGCAAAAATACCCCCCAAAACAAAAAACCTTGCAGGAGGAAAAAAACAACATTCGAAGCTCATGTGAGATTAAAAAAATATTTGTTGTAAAACACATCTATGACTTTTTTGCTATGGTGAGGTTGGTTGGGAATGTGATTATCTTACACAATCTCACTGTTTCTAAGAACATTAAACTTCTGGGCTGGCTATGCATGCTAGATAGTAGATAAATATATATTTTAGGCTGGCACACAGTAGGCATTAAATAAAAATTGCTTTCAAAGGAATAACACAAAAAAGCATTTCCCCGCTTAACTCATTATTAGGAGAGCAAGAGTCATTTGAAATAATCCTCTACACACAAATAATAGTCTTAAACAATTTTGAAGAACATAGGGTTTGGTTTTATTGTTTTTCCAGTAAAGTTGCACTTGTCAACTCTGGGTTTCTATTATTCTGAAATCACTTATAATTTTCTGAGAGAACAAATGGACTGTAATAATTATAATGTATTTTTTATAATTGGTGTCATGCTTCTGCTTGGCAGACCATTATGATATCAACTGACTACTTAGTAAATTATATTAGCAAAATAGATTTTAAATTTTAAAATCGTGAGCATTACCTCCATATTTTTTACATATAGAGTATATGTTTATGTCATAATTTGATGTCATGTATCACTACATTAGATTTTCTTTACTTCTGGATGTGACTGCCTGAAATGTCCAATGCTATTTGCTCTTCTTCATGTTATATGTGGGGGAATAATGCAATGTGGAATGAAGGCCATCAATGCCTTCACCAATGTTCTTAAACAGAAATATAAAGTCAAGAAGAAATTCCAGAGCATAAGACATATTTTGATTACTGATGTCAAGTATTTACGATTTCAATGAAGTATGATCCATGCACATGAACACATTTGATGTGAGTTTAACAGTAACAGTTAACTTTCACAGATCTTATACAACTATGTAAAAGGCATCAAGATCATAAAAAGAAAATAACCATTCACGCTAGATGATCTGATAACTCCATGACTTCTCCTAGTCATTAACTCCCTCCCTCATGGTCAACTACTATCCCAACTTCAAACAAAGTACATTCAAAGTCTGTTTTATAACTTTATGTAAATGAAATAGGATAATATCTACTCTCGTGTATCTTTCTTTTTCACTGAATATTATGTGAACGAGACATCCCTACTGTTGCACGTACTTTTAGACTATTTCTTGTCACTGTTGTGCAGTATTGCATCTGGTACAGTTTATTTTATTTTTATTTATTTTTATTTTTTTGAGACAGAGTCTTACTATGTTGCCCTTGGGTAGAGTGCCATGGCATCACAGATCACAGCACCTCAAACTCTTGGGCTTAAGTGATTCTCTTGACTCAGCCTCCCAAGTAGCTATGACTACAGGCACCTGTCGCAATCACTGGCTATTTTTGTTTTTGTTGTTATTGTCATTGTTGTTTACCAGGTCCAGGCCGGGATGAAACCTGCCAACCTTGGTGCATGTGTCCGGCTCCTAACCACTGGGCTGCAGGTGCCAAGCCTACAATTTATTTTTCTATTCTACTGTTGATACACACTTGAGGAATATCTAGCTTTCGGCTATTATAAATAGTTCTACCATGAAAAATTATAGATTTTGGTTAGGTATATACCCCAGGGTGAGATACTGACATCATAGGATATGCATATGTTTAATTTTAGTATACATAGGCAATTTTCAAAGAGTTTGTATCAATTCTCCAACCTACAAGTAGTGTATGTGATTTCTGGTTTCTCCACATCCTTACTAACACTTGTTATTATGTTATTATTATTTAAACTTCAGCCATCCAACAATATGTAGTAAAATGGGGTTGCATTGTAGACCAAATTTGCATTGTTCCGATGATTCATAGGGTTAATAAAGCACCTTTTTGTGTATTTATAGGCCATTAGGGTATTTTGTGACACCTGTGTTTGAATTTCCTACCGATTTTTTATTTGATATGATATCCTTTTCATATAGAGTTGTAAAGCTCCCCATCCTTTGTTGGAGTTGTTTATTGCAAATATTTTTCACAATCTGTGAAGTTCCTTTTTTGTTCTTTCTTAATGGTATAGTTTGAAAATGGAATTTCTTAAGTTAAAAATTTAACTTTTTTATTTTATTATTGATTTATTTATCTATTTTTGAGATAGAGTCTCAAGCTGTGGCCCTGGGTAAAGCGCCATTGATACCGGACTTTCAGGTTCTTGGTCTTGACAATTCGATGAATGAATTGATGGACCACAGGATCTTCAGTAAGTTAGGTTTTATTCAACAGGTATTACAGCTCTCCCAAAGAGCCAAACCTCCTATCAGAGCAGGATCAGTAGTAAGATAGGTTTTATACAAGTGGTACAGCTCTTACAAAGAGCCAAACCTCCTTGCAGAGCAGGATCAGCAGTACAAGTGTTACAGCTCTTGCTCTCCTGCACGCTCGCTCTCTCAGGTCTGTGGAGGTCTTCTTTAGGGCTCTCTGCTCAGGGCCTTATATAGGGGCTATTGTCCAATGAGCTTTTGGGTCCGGAAAATAGACCAATCAGGAGCAAGTTTTGAAAACAGACCAATCAGGGTTGCACTGGAGGAATTGCCAGTGTCTTTCCCCACTCATGTCCAGTTCCTTTGGCTACTGGAGCCATCATTGGGGGAGGGAAGCTCCAGCCTGCTGGTTCCTCTGCCAGCTGCCGCCAACACTGCCAAGACAGAGGTGGCAGGTCCTTCAGCCCCACTCCGCTGAGCTGGCTGGGGCACCACCTGTCCGGTATCACCATGGGATCATAGCTCACACACCAACCTAAAACCTTTGGGCGCAAGAGATCCTTTTGCCTCAGTTTTACTATTTGTAGTAGAGGTGAGGTCTTGTTCTGGCTCAGGCTGGTCTCGAATTCATGAGCTCAAGCAATCCACCCACCTTATCCTCCCAGAGTGCTAGGATTACAAGCATGAGCCACTACGGCCTTGCTTAATTTTATTTTTTATTTCTTATTTTTTTTTAGTGTTATGGTTAGAGTGGGCACTAATTTCCATAAGCATCACCTTAAATTAAACATTTTGAAAACTATCATTATGAAAGTTAATAAGCATTTAGAAACAAAGGCCTATTATTATTGTTATTTTTTTGGCTGGGGAGGGGTTTGAACCCATTGCCTCTGGCATATGGGGCTGGTGCCCTACTCCTTTGAGTCACAGGTGCTGCCTCACAAAGGCCTTTTTTTATATACTGATTCTTATATATGCTGTAACTTTAGACAAGAAAGTTAATTTATTTTTGCCTCAATTTCCTAATTGTAAAATAGGAAAAATGAAATAATTTCTGTTTCTTGAATGCAATAAAAGGATAAAATAAGATATACGATGACAGTGAAAATTCTTTGCAAAAAGCAAAATATAATACGATTATAAAATGATGATAGAGAGAACTATGTGACTTCCTCTCATAGGCAAAATAGTTGCATGTATCCAAACCCCTGCCTTCAGTCACTGTTCAGCCTGTAAAACTTGCAGTAACATCAATAATTGGAACAAAATCCATTTAATTGCCTTAATTTGGTTTATTTTGGTATAATCACAATAAACTAAAATTTTATAGTAGTCTTATTTTTCTTATTTGGAGCCCACCACTTAAACCATGTATCCTAGGTCACATCAATTAATATATTGTGTATAGCCATCCACCCTATAGAACAAATCAGCCATAAAGTATTTATATTTTAAGAATAAATGTTTTAAAATATTTTATTTAAATATAACAAATGAATCAATAAGATTTCCCTATTTATTTGTGCATTCAGTTAACATTTATTGAGATTCTAAGTTGATATTAGTGAAGAAAGATGTGATAATGGTTGATAAAAAGTAAATTTGGCCTTTTGGTGGTGTGAAACATCAAAGTTATTTTTGATTAAAAAAACTAAAAGTCGATTTTTTTTAAAAGATAAACAAAATTCACAAAATGTTGGCTACCCTATGAGAAAAAGAGGGAAGACTCAAATAATTAAATTTAGAAATGAAAATGGAGACATTGCAATTGATCATATTCAAATACAAAGAATCATGAAAGACTATTATGAAAAATTATGTACCAACAGATTAGAGAACCTAGAAAAAAATGGATAATTTACTAGATGCGTACAACCTACCAAGACTGAATCATGAAGCATTAGAAAATCTGAACAGACCAATGATAGGTAAATGGATTTAATTATTAATAACATGTTTCTCATGAAAAAATACCAGGACCTGATGGTTTCCCAACCAAATACTTAAATAACTCCTTCACAAACTCCACCAAAAAGTCAAAGAAGTTGGAATCATTTAAAACTCTTATAATAGGGCCAAGGTTATTACCCTGAGGCTAAAGCTGAATGAGGATACTATAATGAAAGCAATTACAGCCAATTTCCCTAATGAACATACATGCAAAAATCCTCTATAAAATTCTAGCAAAGCAAAGGAAAAAAAATAGTAAAAAGGCAATTCACCATAATCAAGTGAAAATTTTACCCTGAAATGCAAAAATGTTATAACATCACCAAACAGTAAATATGATACATTAACAGAATAAAAGATAAAAGCCACATAACCTCAATACATGCAGAAAAAAATATTTGACAATGTCTTACATTATGTTAGGATAAAAACTCTCAAGAAATTAAATATACAAAGCATGTACTTTAACCAAAGAATGGCCATATATAATAAACTCACATGTAACATTATACATAATGTTGAAAATTTGAAACACCGTCTCCTAAGATTTGGAAAAAACCAAAAATGTCCACTATTGCGCCTCTACTTAACATAGTATTAAAAGTCACTCCTGGAACAATTAAGCAAGAGTAGAAAAGAAAATGTTTATACACAGGAAAGGGACAAGTGAAATTGGCAGTGTTTGGTGGTAACAATAAACTTATCTATTGAAAACCATCAAGAGTCTACTAAAAAAACTATTAGAACTAATAAATAAATGTGGTAATATTGTAGAATGTAAAATCAATAAAACCAAGTAGTGTGTCTGCACACAAAATTTTCAAAAAAGAAATCAAGAGAAGGTTAGGCACAGTAGTGCAAGTTTGTAATCCCAGTCCTTTGGGATGCTGGAGCAGGAGAATCACTTCAGGCCAGAAATCTGAGACCAGCCTGGGCCTGGACTATGTAGTGACATTGCATCTCAAACAAAAACATAAACAAAAGTAAAGCAAAAGAAAAGAAAAGCCACAACTTAAAAGAAAAATACAACAATTTGATTTATAACAGTTAAAATTATTGAAATACATAAAATAAATTCAGCCAAAGTCATGAAAGAACTTTACACTGAAAACTAGAACATATTAGTGAATGAGATGAAAGATGACACAGATAAATCAAAGACATCTCATACTCATGAATGAAAAAAATTGCTTAAATGTCCATACTACTCACAATGACCTAAAAATTCAATATAATTGTCATCAAAATTTTAACTTTTTTTCATACAAATAGAAAAAATGATTCTAAGATTCACAAATTCACATAAAATCACACACAAACACACACACACAAATGTAAAAACAAAGGTATTCTTTTAATTAGCTAGTTTATTGTTTAAAAATGTTTCCAATCAGTGGCACAGACACATAGGGAATCCAGATGAAAAACAATGATTTCTTTGTGTGGCAGAAAGTGGTCCCAGAAATATAGGAACAATACCATTAGAGTTTGCACCAAAGCATACTAGAGAATAAGACTGCAGAGAGAAAAAAAGAATATTAAATTAGAAAAAACTTCAGGAAATTTAACTGAAAAGTGATCCAAAATTACTAAAATCTGAGGAAAAAAAAAATAAAGCCTGAAAGAATTAAAGAATAAGAATGGCTTCTGAACCCACCATTTAGAGTGGAAAATGTCATTATTTATAGGCTTTGGATATAGAACACTTTTATCTGAGAATGAAACAAAATTATTTATAAATTAAACTCTTTTCTGGTTCCACCTAGCAAATTTTGAAAACAATACCTGAAAATATAAAACTTTTTTCTTAAGTAACCTGAGTATCCAGAGCTATGATGAAAAATATTGATGGAGGGCGGCGCCTGTGGCTTAAAAGGGTAGGGTGCTGGCCCCATATGTGGGAGGTGGTAGGTTCAAACCCAGCCCTGGCCAAAAAAAAAAAAAAAAAAAGATAGATAGATAGATAGATAGATAGAAATACAACCTATCTAGCACCTGACATTTTAAGCACACAGTGTCTGGCATGCAGTAAAAATTACCAGACACACAAAGAAACAGGAAAACATTATACAAAATGAGACAAAACAATCAGTAAATTAAAATGCATCTAAACTTGACAAAGATGATAGAATTCATAGAAAAAGACATTAAATAACCCTACAACCACATTCTATATTTTTAAGAAGTTAGAAGAAAGTTTGAGCATTTTAAGCAGAGATGTGGAAGACACAAAATACATAGTATATACAATATAGTGAAAGTAGATGAGTGAGTTCCTGGGGACGGGGGATGGACTGGAGCTGTGAGGAGCAAAAGGAAGTTTATAAAGTGCTGTGAGAAAACTTTGAGTGATGGAAATGTTGACTATCTTGTTTGTTAATGGCTTCAGAGGTGTATATACATAGATCAAATATCAAGTTACACTCCTTAAGTATGTACAATTTACTCTATGCTATTTATAACTCAAAGCTTTAAAATTATCAAAGAGCTTCTATAAAACTTTGAAACTAATTTCAAGGAGAAGAATAATGTAGTTTGATTTCTAAACTTCTCTTGAAATTTTAGATATGTACATATATATGTCATAATGTAGAAACACAGTTTAGAGAGGAAAAATAGTTTATCAATTATATTGAACTAGAGGTTATATGGATCGTTCAGGAGATAACTTGAAATTGTGGTGGCATATTTTTAAAGCAGAAGAAAAATGTGGTATAAAATGGTATTTGGAGGTCAACCCTGCAGCCAGCAGAGGATACCATAGTATTGATCAAGCCGTAGTCTTTATGACAATTATGTGAATTAGCATTAATCAAAATAAGGATAGATCTCTGAATAAATTTCTATCAAAAGGAGGATTAAGGATAAAAGAGGATTAGTTAACAAAAAGGACATTCTTACAGAGGCAAATAAAAGTGGGACAGATTAAAGTAAGAACAAGTTTGAAGATAAAGATACAGCGTACTCTCAAGGGAGCGCAGGAAACTGAGAGCACATGTGAAAGAATGACAACAGACAAAAACATATCTCTGAGAATTGAGAAAACAATGGGTGCACACAGATAGTTTAGATTTATGAATGGGAAGTTCAGGGAATTCACACCCGATCATTTAAACATACTCAGTATAATTTTAGAAAGCAAGATCAAAGGAAAAAGTGGAGTATGTTAATCTATGTTACTGATGTGGTAAATATAACTCATGTCCCACAATTATAGAATAGACATATAGCTCATTTAATCACCAATTATTAGTGCTTAAGGAGTTGTCTACCTTATTATGAAACCAAAGCAAATTAAATTATTTCCAATCATTTCTTCTGGACTTTTATAGAGTATTATTTGTCAAACCATTGGAAAAGAAGGCATATCACAATAAAATTATATATATGAAGTAGTCTACTTAAAAGTAGGTTTTCCTTACATCTGTGTTTAAATTCCTTGACTAAAATAAATTTGGTTAGTAACCTGGGAGAGATAAGAGCTAAAAAAAGTACAGAATGTCTGTAGAAGTTAAGAGAGGACTGTAGAGAAACATAAGGTGGTTATATTAGAACATGACTCATTATTGTCATAGGAAAATAGATTTTTTTTTATTTTTGCTAATCTAAGACAAAAGTCATCCTTTACATTTGAGGGCAGAGGCTTAACTATTTTTTTCATTAAAATACGTCACGATCTCTTACTTTAATTCAAAACTTCATTTTAGCTGATAAAAGGAGATGACTCTTGAAAAGTAATTAATTTTAATTAGAAATAATTCATATAACTATTATTTTATTATTTTGCAGTTTTTGGCCAGGGTCAGATTTGAACCCACCACCTCTGGTATATGGGGCCGGTGCCCTACTCCTTTGAGCCACAGGCGCCACCTGATATAATTCTTTTTTGATTCAGTTGTTTCAGTTTTACATTAAGTTCTTGTATAGGTATAGCTGATTAACTGCATTTTCTAAATAATAAGAATATCTAACAATTATTCTTCATCATTTTCTTCAAATCATTTAATATCATAAGTAAGAATTCATGGAATAGAAAACCCAGCTGACCTAGGTATCAGTCCAGCTCTTACATAATTCTCTTCTTGTATGCACCAGGGTGGCAGGAAAATTTTTTTTATTTCTGTTTTGTTATAAAGTAATATTGATTTGTTTCATTATTTCATTACTCTAATGCTAGCCTCCAGCTATTGATTAGTGTCAACACAATCTTGGGATATAAAAAGAAAAATTAGAAAGCTGGATTCAAACAAATGTCCAGACCAGGTCTACAGATAAGAAATACACTAAAAACAAAACAACAAGTCTGGGTGCCCATTGCTCAGTGGATAGGGATCCAGCCACATGCTCTGGGGCTGGTGGGTTTGAACCCTGCCTGGGCCTACTAAACAAAAAAAAAAAAAATAGCCAGGCATTGTGGTGGGTACCTATAGTCCCAGCTACTATGGAGGCTGAGGCAAGAGAATTGCTTGAGCCCGAGAGTTGAGGTTGCTGTGCCTTTTTCACTTTCTGAGATCAGGATTACACAAACAAACAAACATTCTCACATATAAGCTCCAGATTGCACATGTGCAAATTGCGGCTATTTCCATCATAAGATAATTTTGATCATAAAGAAGCACTCTCTGACAGCAATCACTTTTTTTTTTTTTGCAGTTTTGGCCGAGGCTGGGTTTGAACCCACCACACCTGGTATATGGGGCCAGTGCCCTACTCCTTGAGCCAGAGGCAATGCCAGCAATCACTTTTTTTTTTTAACAAACTTTCGCAAACTATTACACAGCTAGTGATAGAAAGCCAGTAGTTAGAGTAATTGATTCTCAATCTCCTAATACTTACGCAATTTAACCCCTCTAAACTTTATTTTTCATCCATAACTTGGAGATGATAATATATATCTCAATTTTGTGAAGATTCAATAAGAAAATGTGTAAGAAATGGTTCATAAAGTGAACAAAATGTTACACATCTGAAATAGTGTAACTAATCTTTTCATCACCACCAGCACTACCACAACCACCAGCACCAGCACCACCACCAGCACCAGCACCACCACAATCATTATCACATCATGAATTGTCATCATTATTATTTAGAATTGTGCAAACCCATTTCATAAGGGAGGTTGCTATTATACTGCTTAATATGCCAACAGGTTAATAACAAGTGCCTCATTTGTAAAGTAGCTTGAATGCACAGGATGACTCAAAGATTTTATTTTATGCTATAAAATAATTAGGAAGGGCAAATTTATTACAGTTTTTTAAGAGTGACTTGAGGGTAAGACAGATAATGAAAATACCAACAGATAATAAATTCTTCTGAATTTATCCCTATTCTGTGAGGGAAGAAAAGGGATATTGTTATACTTTTGGATTAGAACAATTTTAAGAGTCATTTCTGTTTTTCATTATGAAGTTCCTTGATTTGGTTGAGATCATGTTAAAAAAAGACTAAATCTGTAATATCAAGGAGTTTGGGGAAAGAAATATTTTCATAACCCTCCACACTGTGGTTGGTATATTAATTACACAACATGAAATGAAAATCGATGATGAGATGGCCTACCTCCAACCACCTGCAATTTCCCAATCACGAATATTTTCAAATTGTCCTTTAACTGGACTACTGGAAGTACTGGCTTGAATGTATACGTGTGTGTGTGTGTGTGTGTGTGTGTATACATACATACACATATGTACCTAGATACAGTTGATGTATCTCTATAGACTTGCCGATGTAGCTGATGTTTAGCATTAGAATGTGACTTCATGCCAGGCATTTGATTGGATGACTTTGCGTCATGCATTTCATAAACCAAGCACATGAGGGCATATGGCACTAAACAATGTTATCCTTTCCTAGACAATTCTTTGACCAGGCAGATTTCATTACTGCAGACAAAAATGACATAAAATATTGGAAATGGAGATTATTCCTTCAAATAGAAAATTGAAGCCTAATGAAAAACAGTCTGTTCTGCTGATTAAAACTTATTGGTAGTTAGCAACTCTTGTGTTGCGTAGAGGAAGAAAATTCACAGAGCGCTTATCTTCTACATGTATTTGCCTCCTTTTCAGATTGTTACAATTTGCTACTAGACAGCAATTACATGACTTCTGACATTGTGCTAAATTGAGGTCAGAAGAAAACAATAGCATTTAATTGTTGGCTTTGCATAAAAGGTAGAAGAATTGACTAGCATATTTTAAACATTTAAATTAAGTTCTATCATCTCAAGGTATCTAGTGTCAGAATTTTTAGATGCAGTAAATGTTCAATAAGTACTTATTGAACCAAAGCAATTAAATCACATTATCTTGATTAAATTATATTTAGGACTTAATTTTAAAAATCAAGATAAGGGATTCACTTTCTAAAAATAAAAATTAAAGAAGATACCCAAGTTATAAGATACAAATTTTGTTAACAAGCTAGACATATCTAGTAGCATTTATATGAAAATTATTCCAGAGTATTAAAAAAGTGAAAAGAGATAACCATAAAGTGATTCTTGTGCATAGTTTGATAATACACCTAGGCCGACAGAGTACCTATCAATAGCTTAAAAATAAATTGGACATTTCTTATTTTGCTTTCTCTGAGGGTAAAACATGGGGATTATGTTGCTTAGAGACTATTTTAAGTTTTTCTTTCAAAATCATTTAATCCAATAGTGAAATTAGATATTTCCATCAGTTGTATCACCTATATCTAATGTTTTCTACGTTAATGAGAGAAAATTAGAATAAAAGACTTGAAGAGGTTACAGGTACTTCATCCCCCACTGAGATCTATCATTCTCATAGAGAAGTTCAAGGATGTCTCTGTTAAGTTTTATCAGGACTGGGGATTTCAGTGGCTTTGTGCTGATGGGGGAAAGGAATGATTAGTTGCAGTTTAGTTCAAGAGCAAACCATGTATTCCCTTGTATTTGCCAATGCTGATTTGGTGGAGAACTTGAAACTCCACAGCAGCTCAAAGAAATTTAAGACACTATCCTGGCTCAGTTTGAGTATCAAATACAACAGAGCCTTCAATTAAAACCACCCTTGTACTTATAACTACTTCTGATGCATCTTGAATGTTATGTGTGCTGCATAGAAAGAGGAAAGAGACCCAGCTAAGACGTTTTAACTGAACTTCGTACTGGATACAGATTGTAGACCATAATAATGATAGCTTGCTCCTGTAGTGATTATGAGGGTTTAATAATACTCATATAATAATGAAACATGGCTATCACAATATTTGCACATAAACCTCAATAAACATTAGTTATGATCATTCTCATCATTATGCTGATTATACTACCAACCGTTTGTATGCATGGAAGAAAATCACATTCACCATTCTCGCTCTCCTAGATATATATATATGCGCACACCCTTATTGCACACCCTTATTGCACCATATATATATGTATATATATATATATATAAATAAATATTTTTGTTAGTAAAAAATGAGTTCAAACATACGTACACTTATCATAGGTTTTAAAAATTATTATTTAGTATTATAATGCCGATACTTCTAGTGAGTATCATAAAACACTTGTAAATTCCCTTTTCCCAGATTCCATGATTTTATATTAAGCTTATTCTTACAAAATGGGAATAAAGTAATATTCTCATATGTATTTTATGTTTCCACAAAATAGTACTTTATGAGAGGTGACCTAACAAGTACCTGATTATTGCCAGTTTTACTAACAGTAGAATTTCAGTAAGTTACTGTTGTTCAAAAATCCATTGAATATCTTTATTTAACAAGATTCTGCAACTGGAATAGCCTTAGAATCATAGAAGCTTATAAATAATTGACTTTTAAGAATTATGGTACATTTTGAAGAAACCTGGATATAGTTATATATTTATGTAGTTAAGCCTGTTTGGTGTTATTCAAAAAAGTTTCTTTTTCTAATTTTCAGCCTTGGAGGATGCAGAAAAATTGAACTTGAAAAGTGTTGAAAGCTGAGTAGTGTTAAAACAGGGAACAGCATAGTTAAAAAGGAAAAAAATATCATTCTGTTTTCAAATCTAGGTATGGCTAGTTCCTAGCATTATCATGCTAATCAAAATAATATTTTTTCTACTCCAATCTGGTGTCCTTCTACTTAATAAGATAAAGTAGTATAAGAGTGTGTTCATACGCCTAACTCATAGCAAGCATTTATAACTCATGAGATTCCTTGCTAGTCTCTTTGAGTAAGTATTCATTTCTGTAATTAAATTAGAAATTGTTTTTTCTCATCATATAAGGAGAAAGGAGGTAGAGTTATCCAGTGATACCTTTGTATATCCTAAAGTTATCCTAGAAAGCAAATGAGACCTGATAATCTCCTGCCACAAAGTCTTTTAATAAAGATAATGTATTTTACCATTGCTAACAAAGCTCAGGGCCATCCATCCTCTAACCATTTCTTAAGAAATATTTTATACTTTGCATTCTCTCTTTGCCTGAAAGACTCTGGGTGGCTTTAGTGACCCCTGGCTCTACAGCCTCATATAATCATATCATCTATGTGTGTTGGCAGAATCAGTGACATCCTTCTAACCAACAGGGTATGAAAATGGTGATAGAACATTACTCCTTTGGTTATGGCATCATCTTGTCATTTCACTCAGTCCATAACATACTTTTATTCTTGGTGACTTTGAAGAAGCAAGCTGCAATGACTTCTTACAGCTGCATGAAAAGAAAGCCGGCCAACAACCTGAGTGAGCTTGAGAGTTCATCCTTCTCCAGTCAAGCCTTCAGAAGAACTCCATCTTGGAAACGCCTTTATTGCAGCCTCACAAAGTGCCCAGTGAACTCTTCCAGGACTTCGGATCACAGAAACAATGAAATTATAAGTGTGGGTTTTTAAATACATTGTTTGTGGTAGTTTGTGACATAGCACAGAGAATTAATTCAATTTACTTACCAACAACACTGTCCTGTTGTTCCTTCCGCATACCAACTGAGTACACTTGTCATGCTTTTAAAACCCCTCTTCCAATGCTTACACTCCCACACCTGCTAAGTCATTACCTGTCCACAGTATTCTACTTTTTCTTGTTTTCATTGTCCTGGAGTATCTGAAACTAACCTGAAGACTTGCACTCTCTCTGTTTTTCTTGAATTCTGCAGTATCCCCAGAATCTTACACACACCAGGAAAAGGTAGAAACTCAATGCTACTCATGTTAGAGTTCAGTTCACATCTCTGCAATTCCAACCAACTGATTTGTATTATATCTCACTCATACTTATACACAGTGTTCAAGAATTTCATGTGCAATGTAAAATACTAGTCTATTTTAAATTGCACACAAAATTTGTGGACACCGTATATAATGAATATTTGTTACTGAACATTGTTTTCTAGCAAAATAATATACCCTATACACATTATAAAATAATTATGAAATATTCTTTATGGGTTGGCCACTTCTTTGTAAAATTTTGTAATGAGTGTCTTATAAAAGAAGGTATATTTAACTACAATTTACCATGTTCTCCATGTACGACTGTATGGCTGCTCTAGGGAAACTTTTTTTATTAATAAGTAATAAAATATTGTGAATTAAGGCAAAGATAAAAATAGCACCAATTAGAGCATGTAATCATAAAATGTACAGCATTGTTAAAGAAAGTAGTGCTTTAAATATGAAAAAAAAAGAACCTAATGAATGGCTAGAGAGAGATTCTGGAATTCATTTTTCTCTATGAAAAAGAATTTCCTGATGATCAATTTTGGGGGATATAAATCTGTACTTAGATTTTCTGAAAGATCTTAAGCCCTAAACTATATACTACCAACATATAAACCAGATCACCTTCCCAACTTGGTTTTATACACTCAAATCTTAAATAACTTGTTTCATTTATTTTGGGGGAAATTTAAAAATTTTAACAAATGGAACAACAAAAGTGGCATATACAATCATAAACATCAAACACATGTGATCATGGTCTAGTTGTCCCACAAAGATTAACCTCCAAATTTGGGCTGAAATGAGAAGTTACATTCTCTTAAGATATGGAGGAAATCTTTCCAACTGATGAAATAAAACATATGGGTTTTTTTTTTAATTTTTTTAAAAGATCACTTAAGTAACAACTTGTTAGTGTGAACCCAATGTAGGCAGGGTAGAGGTATCTCCCAGATAAATCTAGAGTTATTAAAAGCAACTCAAGCCCTGGAATTCATGAAAGGCATATAAAGCAAGCTGAGAGAAAGCCAAACAATTTCACGTTCTTAAGTGAGGAAACTGGTATAAGAAATATAGATTCCAAATACATTTGTTGAATATTTGTTAAATAAATTATCCTTCACCAAAGCAATCCCATTAATTAGCTCAAATTTCAAACGTTGCAAGCCATATACTAATAGTAAATAAATTACCAATATTGTCTAATTGAATTACTAGAAATTGGATTTTCCTGTGTAGCTTTTCAGGAGGTAGATATCACTGAGAGATTGGCATAAGTGCCCAATAATTTAGTTAAATATGAATATCACTGAAAAATAATTACATATGATAGAGTATTGAACTCCTGTGCTTTCAGTTAGTATGGGTCAATCCTTGATTTTAATCATGTCTGATACATTATCATTAATGTACTTACTGACCTAAAAATATGAGGAACAGACTCTTCCCCTGATAATATATTTTTGCAAGATCCTCGTCTGAGACTTCATCTGTAGTTCTAAGTGACCTTCCACTTGGAGCTCTCTCTATCGATTGTTTATACCCCAGGACACACATGAATTATGCAAACATACCCCCACACACATGCACTGCATATACCTATGTCTATGTACGCAGACACAGGCACACACACATGTATAGACACATACAAACTTAGGAATAAAGAATATAATTAGTACAATTATGGGTATTCAAGGACTGTGATTTATTGATATGAAAATTTCATAATCTAGCTGATCTCA
Source organism: Otolemur garnettii (assembly GCF_000181295.1). Lineage (NCBI taxonomy): Eukaryota > Metazoa > Chordata > Mammalia > Primates > Galagidae > Otolemur > Otolemur garnettii. Next base: position 11,976,528 of record NW_003852430.1, on the reverse strand, counting down.
CTAGAAGTCTATTTAACGGTGAAGAGAGGTCAGTTGTTTTGAGGACACAAAGTTGAAACTGAACTGAATTCCCTAAAAATAAAACTATTGTTAGTTCATATGGGCTTACCTTTTACTTACCTTTTTACTAACTGGAACAAATGCAAAGCATTAAAACTGCTCGTAACAAATACATACTTTTAATTCTGTGCATTTAAAATAGCTTTTGTATCTATCTTGCCAAAAATGTAAACTGCTTATACTGAAAATATATATGCTTTACCCTACCACTTGAAAAATTATGATAGTGTTGGATAAAACAATATTCCTATACTTCCTATAATTTAGGAATTAACAAATGGACAATATGTTAATATTGCATAAGATTGAAATATATTTGTCTCAATGAATTTGATATGATATTGTTGTATTATTAAATATATACCTGATATATAATATATGTTAAAATATGAATGAATCTGAATTCTTTATTAGTCTTTGTTGATTTTGATGTGAGAAAACGAATCACCTTACTAACCTCAATCTCTTTATCTTTAAAACACAGAAACTTACGGTATCCATCTTACAGAGTTGTTATGTGAATCAAATGGTTAAATAAATTCAGTGGGTATTTACATATTTCAATTATTAGTTCACTTCCAGCCTATTAGAAACACACAACGAAACATCCTGTTTGCTTAAAAAGTCATCAATGTTTAGATAGAAGGTATTCTTTTTAAAATTTTTTTTTATTTTTAGACAGAGTCTCACTCAGTTGCCCTAGGGGAGAGTGCCGTGGTGTCACACAGCTCACAGCAACCTCCAACTCCTGGACTTAGGCAATTCTTGTGCCTGAGCCTCCCAAGTAGCTACAGGCACTGGCCACAATGCTCAGCTATTTTTTTTTAATTGTTTAGAGTTCATAGAGGGTACAAAAGTTAGGTTTCATTGATTGCATTTGCTAGGTAACATCCCTCTTGTAGTTGTGTCCCTTCTCCAAAGGGTGTGCCATAGACTGTAACTCCCCACCCCTTCCCCTTCCCTTCTCCCCACTCCCCTGGAGTCTCCCTCTTGTACAGGCTGGTCTCAAACTTTTGAGCTCAGAGGATCCACACGCTTTGGCCTCCCAGAGTGCTATGATTACAGACCTGAGCCACCACACCTGGCTGGATAGAACGTATTCAGTAAAATATTTAAAAATGTTTTATTTTGCTTAATTTCTAGTGCCATGTGTTGCAAGCTTACCTTTATAAATAAGCCCCTGGGCAAGAAATGTATACTACAAATTTCATTCTGTGTCAATATGTTACACAATTGTAAATGAGGCAACATTTTTCCACTGAAGGGAAACAACATTTTCCCAGTGGCAGAAAACCCTTTCCCTTACCTGCCAAACATTGCTTCTCTGCCCCCATTATTCCTTTAACTTCTAAAGGCAAGTTTGGAGACTCTGTGTGTTATTCTGTCCTTCTGTTCTCTGAGTTACAACATATACCTGCCTGAGGAGGTTTGCAAACCTTGGTTAATATTAATGAAACGATTTGGGACATAAGCACCCCAGAGAACAAATTTGCTTTTGTGGACTGTGCTATATCTTCCCATTAAACATGGGGAAACTTTGTCTCACGTTCAATTACAGATGCCTAAATAATATTTTTTTTCCTCTGGCAATCTAAGCTTTTTAAGCATTATAGGGGAAAAATAAAAACAATCTTTTCTTTCTAAGTAGAATTCATTTCTTGTGTTGAGACACAGAATGCTGTGTCCAACATCTGTAAGTGTGTAAGTGACTGCTCACTGGTCAGGGAGCTGCCACACTGCTCTTTTGAGAAATGATAAATGATTTAAAACTTATGATCTGAAATGAAACTTGGATCCCTAAGGGTTAGTGGAGGGTTTATCTGTGACAGCTCACAGAAAGCAAGACACTGTTGGTTATGCACTTTGTGAGCAGGCTTATTCCAGGGTCTAAGCCACTCCTGGGTTTAATACATTAAGTTATTAGCTCTTCAGGGAACCAGATATTTATTTAGACTCACAAAGATATTATTAACAACGCAGTATCCAGGCTTGTGTTTAGTAAGCTTCTGTGTCTGTGAAGTTACAAGCTTTTCAGTCTCAAATGAACTCCAAACAAATCTGAACGATTATTTTATTCATCTATTTTTTGCCTTTCCTAACACATTTCCCATAAAAGCTACCCAGAGGCCTTATCATTTATCCAATACACCCAAATTTACCTTTACTGGAAGATGAAGGCCATTTCTCAGGTTCCTAAAGACATTGTATTATTCCACTTTTGTGGAGGATTAGGGGAAGTAGGGAAGACATTAACACTTGTTGAAAGTCTACTTTTATAATGCTCAAAACAGCCATGGGTATTCGTTCATCCTCCCATGTCATTCCTGAGAATGTTTGTCCTGGAGATATTAAGTGGCTAGTTGGAGATCACACAGTTCTAGTGAATGACAGAGTATGGATTCAGGTATGTCTAACTGCAATATCTAAGCTGTTTTCTAAAAAGCAAGTTTAAATTTACCAACACTAAGCATCTTTCTACCTGTGTGCTGAATCCTTTCTTTCTGACTTATCTAAGGATATCTTGTCCAGTTACTACTATTTCTTCTCACATTTTCAAACCTTTTCTCCAATGACTCTTTTTTAAATAGTAAACTCTTTCTTGCTTTGCATGGAGAAAACACAACCAGAGAAAACAATCTTCAATCATTCTATACTTTTACAACAGTCCCTTCCAAATCATTTGAAAGGATAAGCTATACCCATGGCATCCACGTCTCAGAAACCACTTTCTTTTTAATCCTTTGCTACCTGCTTTTCACTTCTGGTTTTTTAATAAAATATCCTTCACAAGTTCATCAATAGTTTTTTCTGAATTTGCTTGTTTAAATGTTTCCTTTGGCTTTATCTACAGTATAGTTTGTTTCTTTTATGAAAATAATACCTATAATACATTGTATGCTAGTGACTATACTTGAATTCGTATGTCTTTATTATATCCAATCCTAGTGACAATCTCGCAGGTTAGAATTTATTCACTTTCATAAATAAAGAAAATAAGGCTAAGATAGCTGATGTAAGTTTCCTATGGGGACGCATGAAATATCTGAATGTGATTCCATAATTGCTTTGCTCCAAAATTTCTTCTTAGTGACTGTTTTTCATTGTTAAAAGAATAATTTTGTTGGCTCGGCACCTATAGCTCAACCGGCTAAGGCGCCAGCCACGTACACCTAAGGTGGCGGGTTCGAATCCCCAGCCCGGACCCGCCAAACAACAATGACGGCTGCAACCAAAAAATAACCGGGCGTTGTGGCGGGCGCCTGTGGTCCCAGCTACTTGGGAGGCAGAGGCAAGAGACTCGCTTGAGCCCAGGAGTTGGAGGTTGCTGTGAGCTGTAATGCCACGGCACTCTACCCAGGGGGATAGCTTGAGGCTCTGTCTCAAAAAAAAAAAAAAAAAGAATAATTTTGTTTCAGAATTTTACAGGAGTACCAATATTTCGGCTGTATGAGTTGCCTTTGTACAGTGTAACTCAAAGTTGTAAGTGTGCCCATCGCCCAGAACGTGAGCTCTGTACCCATTAGGTGTGATTTTGCCCATCCCCTCCTCGCCCTCCCACCTGCTCAATTTCCACTGAGTTTACTTCCATATGTGCACATGAGTGTTGATTGATTAGTTCTGACTTAATTAATAGTGTGTTGTTTGTTTTTTTCATTCTTGTGATATTTCACTTATGGTATCCAGTTCTATCCAGGTTGTTACCAAAGGTACTAGTTCATTTTTTATGGCTTAGTAGTATTCCATGGTGTACATATTGTTAAGCCACTCATGAATTGATGGGCACTTGGGTTGATTCCACGTCTTTGCAATTGTAAATTGAGCTGCCCTAAACATCTGAATGCAAGTGTCGTTTTTGATAACATGGATTTTTCCTCCTTTGGGTAAATATCCAATAGTAGGATTGCTGAGTCAGATGGCAGGTTTACTTTTAGTTCTTTGAAGAATCTCCATATATTTTCCATAGAGGTTGCACCTGTTTGCAGTACCACCAATAGTGTATACGTTTTCATTTTTTTTAATATTCTCTATATTTCTTGTGCTCCGATGGCAATTTCTTCTTTCTTTTCATTAGGTTTGATTCTTTGAACGTCCCGTCTTTTATTATATCATCTACCCTCGCTCTGTAGACTGGCTTAAATCTCACCTCTCCTGCTTTTCTCCCCTACACCACCCTTTCCTCCTCTCCACATGTGGCATCTCACAAGCTTCTCTTTCTTGCTGCTGCCTTTTGTGCCCGACACTCCCAGTTATTTGGTATTGGAAATGACGCATTCTGGTTTTCCCACACTTCAGCTGTCTTACATCAATTCTACCTTATGACTATGTCCCCTAAACAATGTCTCTTTTTCCCACAGATAATACCATAGAATGGACGAGGACCACCTTGTTTTGCTCAAGCTGTTATCAGTAGCACATTACAGGATCATTTTGAATCTTGTACAGAATGTTAAATAAATCTTCCTAAAATGTTATGTTGCTTCATAGCTTTTCCTGCTCATGAACCTCAGTGAGGTTTGTGTTTAATTCTTATGTCTGGCAAATAATTCCTTTCATGATGGAACCCAAAATTCTCTACTGCAGACATCCCTCCTATAAGCAATCTGGTTCAAGTCAAAGGGAATTAAAGAAATTAGAATTACTTACTTATGTAGACTTGTTTGTGCTTTTAGGAGTCCAAATCACTTACCTTCCATACTTCTTATCATAAATCATATTTATTGGTTAACTAGAATAGACATAATTTGAAATCAAGAACTATGTTTTGTATATGTGTTGCACCAAAATACGTCATATTTGTTTTTAAAACACTATATATTCTGTATTTTTAAAATTTGTTACTTTGGGGTTTTTTTTGAGAAAGAGTCTCAAGCTGTCACCCTAGGTAGAGTGCTGTGGCATCACAGCTCACAGCAACCTCCAACTCTTGGGCTTAACTGATTCTCTTGCCTCAGCCTCCCAAGTAGCTGGTATTACAGGCACCTGCCACAACACCCGGCTATTTTTTTTTTTTTTTGGTTGTAGTTGTCATTGTTGTTTGGTGGGCCCTGGCTGGATTTGAACCCACCAGCTCTGATGTATGTGGCTGGTGCCTTAGCTGCTTGAGCCACAAATTTGTTACTTTTCATAATAATATATTTTCTAAAATATTTGGGAGTTTGGAAGATTAGAGAATAGAAAAACTTATTTTTCATGTTCTCTCTCTATATATACATTTATATTCATGTTATGCACACATAAAAATATTAATATTATACACATGAACATATTAATATTAATATATGCAAATATATTACATGTATGTTTTGTATGCATTAATATTTATATACATAATATATGTTTATATTACACATATATATTTATATAAAATACAATTAATCATGTGTTTAAATTTGGGAGTAGTTTTAAAACTAAAATCAATTTTTTTACATCTAATTGCCTTATTTATTTGGGAGTCTTTTCCCTCTATTTTATACATTTTGATAATTTTTCAACAGGCATTTATGTTATCCATTTTTAAAAATCATGCTTTTTCTATGTACCTAAGTTTTGATGGATACTATATATACTGTATATAATTAAGATAGAATGGAGAATGTGAAAATGATGGGTAAGAGAAAAAAAAAACATTATATGAAGGTCTTCCATTTCAAAATGTTGCTTTTTGATATTTTGTTTACATTCTGTGTTTAATTTTTATGAGTCTTTTCTCATTCACTGTTTTTCCTATGTGCATCTACAGCTACCAATCAGTATACCTGTTGAGATTAAAACAAATTTTTAAGAGAATACTGTATTTAGTGCCGCTTATCCAGATATAGGACCAAATAATAATTGGAGAACTAAAATACTTGCTACAAAATGCTGTTTTTTCATCGCATTAAATATATACCTTAAATGTGTCCAGTTGAGGGGAAGTCAAATTTTTGGTTTAAAAGTCCAGAATATAATGTTAAATGATAAAGAAAAGGTAACACTAATGTAAACTTGTCTGTGACAGAAAGAATGACACCCTCACATTCCCACCCTTCCTTGTGAGTCATGTGACTGTTCTGGGCAATACAATTAGAAGATGAGGCATGTCATTTATAAGTTGAAACAGTCAAAATAACACGTACAATTCTCCAGTCTTTGTCTCTTCCTGTGTGACAACCAAGAAGGTCACTCTAAGATGTTGATAATTCTCTTTCCCTGAGCCTGTGAAAAACTACAGGAAGTACAAACCTCTTCTACAATTCAACACAATCACAACAGTAGAACATATTAAGCGAAAATGAATTTTTTTTTGATAATCCATAGGAATTCTAGGGGTTAATTTGCTAGTAAACTAGAACATTGATATAGTCATAAATACAAGGCCAATATCAATTTGCAATAACGACTTTAGTGTGTCTGATGTTTTAAAACTACTATTGTCTCTTTATAAAGATACTATCATTGTCTTCTCAAAAATAGGTCTTAGGTAGAAAGAACAGCATTAAGAATAATTTAAACAGTAAATCCAGTTCCAAAGAGAATTTTACTTATTCAAATTATTTATTTTAGATAATGCCTAAGTACTTTTCAAGTTTAAATACTTTAATCATTTAGTGCTGTCATAATCCAAAATCATGGTACAGAAGCTATTTAATAACAATCTGTTGCACATTCTTCCACTTTGGATGCCATGTAACTATTAAAACAAAACACACAGACAATAATTTATCAAATAAATGACCCAGGAACAAAAAGGATCTCTTTCCCTTAAAGCAAGTGCAATATAAAATACCAAAAGATACAGGTAAACATGTGTCTTACCTCATTTTATTATGAATCTATGTATTGGTTGCAAAAAAACGTCTTTTTAAAAGCAGCCTTATTGTTAGATACTGTTAGAGAATAATATATATTTATTTGTAAATGCTTATGCACATATTTCTGCAATTCACATTTCTTAGTAATTTCATCTTTACTTATGAACTTCAGAAGCCTTTTTTAATTTGGGGAACAGCACAGCATCTGAGTCTCTTTCCTAAGTTAAGGCACTGAGCTATTCTGTAGGTATGGTGAAAAGCAGGGTTCTAGCTTCCACTACAGATAGGAAGAATGTATACGGACTCTCTCTAACCTTTGGCACCTAGAATGTGAGCTAGTTAGCTAAAAATAGCCAATCCCATGCTGCCAACGGGAACTTTAACTCTGATGTCAGTTACATAAGCATGGGGGTAGATTAGAATTTATTACAGGTGGCTGCAGTAGTCATTTTTATACTGTAGTGGTTCTGGTACAAATAGAGCTCTCTGATTTTCTGAATATTGTTTCTCCTTGTAGACTTCCAATAATTTCCTTTTTTTATTGCCCAGAAACTTAAATTTGTTTTTCTTGTTTGAAACCAAGAACATTAACTAATAGCCATACAAATTTCTTTACAGATGACTTTAATATATTTCTACATGACTGTTTAAGGATATATATACTCCCAAACACTTACACAAAGATAACTCATACTACATTTTCCTGCTATAAGTCTTAGGAATGATCTGAAAAGTAACATAATCCGCCAACAGACGCTACTGAGAGTTAAAGGAACACTTTGTAAACATTATAACAGAATCAAGTCTGTTCATTGGTTCTTAAGGGAAGTTAGTCCATTGAATTTTAATGACTGTTTAATTCCAGATATTTTCCTTCTCAGGTGTAAGCATACATTTAAATGAATAAATTGAACATAGTAGAATTAACATTTGAAAAAAAAACCCAATTTATTCCATGGGGGAAAATAATGACGGAGATACTATCTATCAGCTCTACCCATAAATAAAATTGTCATTGGATGTATATTTGGAGGATCCTTTCTTTAAGTTGATAAAAAGGCAAAAAAAATTATGTTTTAAATTACATTATCTGAAAATAATGAGTTGCATTTAGGTTATCACAAAACAAGTTTAAAAATTTTGATATAATCAATTTGATTGAACACAAATGAAATATCCACTCTAAACTCTGTCAGAAAGATTTTGCAATTCTTTTCAAATACGTGGGTAACATGATTACATTTTACTGTAAACTCTCTAACTGAAAAGTAATGCCATGTTTAATATAGTTTCTGGTTCCTTATGATTAATTTGAGACTAATTGTAGATATGTCTTTTACCTATCTTGCAAAAAAAAAAAAAAAGTGTATTAAACAAACAGGAAATTTAAGAAGACATGCCTGTTTTCTCCAGTATTATGTTACCTTGATTCTAAACACAAATTCCCATAGTATTCAAATGCAGAAAGAGGTTATGAAGAATTGGTCCTGTGTTTTACTAAGTACTGAGGCATAGTTATGCAGAGGATTGATGAGGTTACTTAAGATTAATTTCCTGATGAGAATCTATGTCCAACTCTTCCTTTCATTAATGGTGCTAAAGACCTAGCATCATAATGTGCAGCCCTTTCAAGTGCAGAAATCCCCAGAAACCCGGTGTGAGTGAATTTACAAGTCCTCTCATCTCTGTTTTAATCAGGCGCTTAATGCATGTGACCACCCCGAAGAACTTCATCCTTCAACTCTAATTACCCACCAGGGCCCCTGGAAAATCACAGAAAAGTCCTTCCCCTCTCCCCTTAGGCTCAGTTTGTACTAATTTTCTTAGGCTAAGTTCTTGACTCAATCTGAGCAGAATTGACACCCAAAGCTTCTTCAGAGATTTGAATTCATTTGACTATAAATGTGTGTGTGTGTGTGTGTGTGTGTGCGTATGTGTGTGTGCTCTCTGTCCTCAGACCCTTTCAGAGTTGACAGCGTACAGAGTCATGCTTGAGTGTCGTGCCAACTTCTGGAGGAAGCTGGTCTCACTTTACTGACAAGATTCATCTTTTCATTAATAACCCCGCCCCCGCGAATGATTGACGCTTCTTGTTTGGATAAACTTAAGCCCCTTATTCTACATTGTAAACACTTTCTTCTTGCTCACCTCTCAATGTAAAGTTTTCTTCAGCGAATTCTTTAAGAATTCAAATGAGTGAAGTAATTGGAAATATAAGCTGGAGAGGGACACTGTGCTTTCTTTATTTCAGGTTGGTTAAAATTCTCAGTTCTTTGAACTTTTTCCCCTTGGCCTTATTTTTCTGACACTTATTCATCTTTGCAGCTCCCTGCTAAACCTTTTCAAGTTTTCTATACTTTTTGTTCTATGTCTGAATTCTCTATTCCTACTTCTACTATAGGATCCTTATTTTATTTGTAAGGTTTTTCCAAATAAAGAGAATATTGAAATATAAATAGATAAATGTTTCGCATACAAGTTAGGACTTTTATGCAGCCACATCTAGTCAGGCAAAATATGACTGAAAAGAAAAATAAAACATTTTTAATATGCTAAGTTCATATTAAAGAAACCCATATCATTTACAACCTATCATATTACCTACATGATTCTATCTATGATGAAGAGATATAAAACAACACAGTGCTTCCTTTAAGGGGTGTCCAAGTATTACACAATTTTTAAAAAAATTCATTTCAGAAAGAAATTATAATAAATAGAATAATCAAATGCCAGTATTCCTTGTGCATAATTGCATTTTCTTTAGATTGCTGTATTTTTACCTATACATCCTTTTCTTTTTTTTTTTTTTTAGAGACAGAGTCTCACTTTGTTGCCCTTCGTAGAGTGCTATGGCATCACAGCTCACAGCAACCTCCAACTCCAGGGCTTAGCGATTTTCTTGCCTCAGCCTCCCGAGTAGCTGGGAGTACAGGCATCCACCAAAAAGCCTAGCTATTGTTTTTTTGTTGCAGTCTGGACAGGGCCAGGCTCGAACCTGCCACCCTCAGTATATGGGACCAGCACCCTACACACTGAGCCACAGGCACTGCCCTAGACATCTTTTTCTTTCTGTCCTTTTCAAACTTTATGGATTGAAAGTTTTGTTTGTGTCTCTATCATCACCCTTGATAAAGAACTTCCATTTCAGAATCAGCTGAAGTGTAAGTATTTATAGACTTTGATTTATGGTATTTATAATTAACCTCTAATGTCAATAATCATTCCTCTAATAGATGGAAAATACCATGTAAGCCTGTGCGCACATGGGAATGACTTCCATTCCTCACGTATTAGCCGATTGCTGCTCTCTGGGTACAATCTTGCAGACATTCCCCAGTATTTATATTACCTTAATATTCTGGGCTCTAGATTATTTGATATAATATTAAATTCCTGGAATTTCCTTATGTCACAACGGCTGCTCTTTATGTGTAAGATCAGTAAAGTTGTGTGGTTTAAGTGGAACAAAGAGAATATATAAATTAAAGATGGCAATAACTACTAGCAAGAGCACTAAAACTAATCCAGTGCCTTATCAACAGTTACTGCCGTTTGAAAAATGGGTTTCAGGGGGAAACCTGGATGTCTACTTAAACAGATCTCCACGGGATGGCAGTATGTGGGTGTTATCACCAGAAAGCATGTTGTGCTGCTGTCGTGAAAAGCTATTTATCTTCGAAATGTGATTTCCTTTGCAGCCAGAGGCAACATACCCAGTGGTAGTTTTAAAACATGCCTAAAAATCAGAATATTAATTTGTTAGTTTAACAAATTTCTTATAATAAGTATTAATGGGATTGATGTTCATCGACTATACTTAACAGATCTACTAGGGAATTCAAATTATACTCATACAATTTCCTACTATGTGTGCGATTTGTCCAGAAAAATCATGAAATGATATTCCTATTTCTTACATTTTATCCACGAAAAGACAGAAGTGCACATTTCTAGTAATTTTTTTAGCAATCCCATCAGCTAGATACTTAGTAATATGACTACTGCTCCCTCTACTATTACTACTGCTACCATTACTATAACTTTTACTAGTTTGTTTCCACATAGAAAAATATTTGTTATAATAATCCCTGGTTCCTTCCTGTCTTCCGTCTCCTCTTATACTCTTTGCCTATAATGGAGGAACTTGATCTGACCAGAGATTTTGATGGAAAAAGAATTAGGAAACATAAATCCCTTCTCTCTTTCTCTTGGAGACTAGGCACAGACAACACAACATATACGGCTTTGTTTTTTGTCCCATACATCTTAGAAAAGGTAAGCCTGTCGTGTGGGGAGGGTTTCCTAAGTCTGGCGCTGCTGTTACTGGTTACAAAATTCTGCCTAAGTCAAGGCCTCAGTAGTGATAAGTATGTCCGTCTCTGTATATTAAAATAAGCCATCACGCTTCAGACTCAATGTAGTATTATCCATATTCCTACAATCTTTTCTACATTTGCCTTAATTTGACTTATTTTTAAATTTTTTCAGAGTTCAGTCAGAGAAGGTATATATAATATCGGGGAGCTCTGCTATATTCACTAATCCTCACCACCATTCATAAAATATTGAAACTAACTAAACATTAAAGTGCTTTTTCCTAGATGGGGTAGCTTCTGTTACTATGAACATTTTATAACTGTGAACACTGAGGCTTGAGAAATTAAGAAATTCGTTAATGCTCATAATACCTATATTAGCTATCTATAGCTTTGTACCAAATTGCTAGAAAACTCAGTGGCTTAACACAAGACTATCTATTATTGCTTGGTGGTTTGTATGGGTCAGGAATGTGGCCACACCTTAGTTGAGTCCTCTACTTCAGAGTTTTTCACCAGATTATAATAAAAGTGTTGACCGAAGGACTATAGTCTCATCTGAAGGCTAAGATCGGGAAGGATTTGCTGCTAAGCTCATTCAGTAGTTATTGGTAATATTCACTTTCTTCCAACTGCTCTTGGCTGGAAGTCAACTTCAGTTCATTTTCACATAGGCCTCTCCATGGCAGCTTGCCTCATCAAATCATGCAAGTTGAGAAGACAGGAGAGGCAGTCTGCTAGCAAGATGGAAGTTACAATCTTCTGTACTCTAACCATGGAAGTGACGTTCCCTCACCTCACCTGTACTGTGTTACTGAGATTCAAGTCTCGATGTCCATCCTACAGTGAAGAGAAGAGGACTTTACAAGGACATGACTGGCGTGAGACGGAGATTTTTAGATAACATCTTAGAAGTTTGCCTACTGGGCTGGGATTACATAAGAGAGTCAGAATTTGAACCCAAGCACATATCTTGACTCAGAGCCCACACCCCTCAGCCATGTGAATAGTTAAGAACAGCTTTTGCTTTGCTTTGGGCTGAGCACATGGGGATTGTTTAACTCCATGGTCCTCATTTCTAACTCTATTTCCAGCAAACCAACATCAAATAAACAGAACATTACTCACATATAAATCAGAATCTTTAGGTTATGGTGAAGTTTTCACTCGATGATTTTACTTCTTCTTCTTCTTTTTTTTTTTTTTTTTTT
>NW_003852430.1:11837601-11964127 GCF_000181295.1 Otolemur garnettii | reverse complement strand
AAAAAGACAGATAATCTAATCTGAAAATTTATTTGAGTAAAATGATGCAGAATGATTAGACCTAACTAGATATTAGAATACTCACCAAAATTCTACTCTGTAGAATTCTGATCATTCTACAAGATGAAATAATCCACTTTTTAGATGTTTTGATGTTTCACTACTCATCAGAATAGTGGCCATTGATTTATAAAATACTTTTACAATGCATTAATTATTCCTTCCACACAACCAAATAAACATCTATTTACCTTTCTCCATGTTTGTGTGTATATTTAGCCTGCTCTGTTTTCCACTGTAGACTCATCGTTCTTTTCATTTTTAGCTGGCTATGTCCCAGCTTCATAATAGTACATTACTATCCACAGAGGCAGAGCCACTTATATTTTAAGTGCCCTCAACATACAATGAGAAAGATCCAGTTTCCTTTATATAAGACCTCTTTCTACAGTATATTATTTATAGACTATAATCTATGTATATTATTATTTACATAGATCTTTATGTAAATGAAATAATTCCTAATTATGCCATGTGTTCCCACTGGCCCTTGAGAGGACCAGGTCAATATTATACCGTATAGAAAAAAATTTAGAATTTTTATCAAAAAATGGTTTGATGATTGATTACTAGGTATAAACTAGAGTGGCCTTTATTTTTTTGTCTTGTAAGTGCTCTTTTGGTTTGACTATTCTTTTTTCTTTCATTATTATCATAATAAATGTTAACATTATATGCTAGTGAAAAACAGAAATTGCATACACTGGATAAATTTGAGTCAACTGGATATCACACATTGTAATATTCAGTCAGTCTAAAATGTTCCCCCTGTTTCCATGTTCAGTGTATACTTACTATGGGCCACCTGGAGTGATTTAAGACTTGTCTGATTTTCTTTTCCTATCTTGTAGTCTAGTGATATTTACTGTTGAATTGAAAATGGTCAAAGGATGGCAAAGTCCAAGTAGAAAATTAACCAGGATGCGTGAAAAAACAGTCAATAATGATTAATGATGAAGAACTTCATCCCCCTCCTAATGTCCCCTTCAAACACATTATTCAGAACCTGAATCATTGGGCCTGCTGGAGCCCAGGACATGAGTCAGGGTCAGAATCATTAACTGTGTCTTGACTGTTGTGTGCAATGCTGCCGTGAGCAGGGCAGTGCACATACCTCTGTGACAGACCCAGAAGTGAGACAGTGAGATTGCTGGATCACGTGGTAGTTCTACTTTTAACTTTTTTTTTTTTTTTTTGGAGACAGTTTTACTATGTCCCCCTCGGTAGAGTGCCATGGTGTCACAGCTCACAGCAACCTCTAACTCTTGGGCTTAAGCATTTCTCCTGCCTCAGCCTCACAAGTAGCTGGGACCACAGGCACCTGCCACAACACCTGGCTATTTTTGGTTGCAGCCGTTATTGTTGTTTGGCGGGCCGGGCTGGATTCGAACTTGCCACCTTAGGTGTATGTGGCTCGCACCTTAGCCACTTGAGCCACAGCCACTGAATCATGATTTTACTTCTATTAGAAGTACAATATATGCTTTTAAATAATTTTATATTTTAACTCACAGATAAAAATATTTTTCCATATCTAGTTAGCCTTCCCAAATCAATTGATTTAGAAAACAAATTATCTCCAAAGTAAGATACATTTTCAATATTAAACACTGATTTTAAATATTTGGCAAATGATTCTGGATTAAATATTGTGATCAGCCTAAATTAATCTTCTACTAATAAGAGGTAGTTTTATATTTTCATATTTATTTTGAAGGTAAACATAATTATCAATTAGTTATATTACTCTGTAAATTATAATAATTTACTTGAATACCTGCATAGGTATACAACTTGAATTGCATATGGCATTAGAACTAACAGGAAATTATTGTCTTATAACTGTAATGTTTTAAATGCTACATTTCTCTTGCTTATCGTTCTTAATGCACAATATCAACTTCAGGAAGATTCATAACATAATCAGAGTCCATATCCAGAAGTATCACAGTTTTGCCAGTGGATAGGAATTAAATATTTCTCACTGAATTACATTATAATATTTTAAAATTTAAATGGTGTTTCTACTTTCAAATCATTTCAGTAAGTAGGGATTTCAAATGTTTAAGATTTAGGCTCTTCTGCTTCTGAGGCTCAGACTCTCACTCAAGTAAGTATTGATGTATACATAAACACTTGACTCTACTAGCAAAGTGCCTCTTTATAAAAACTTGCAGCAGTTTACCATAACACAAGCATCAACACTTAATCCATTTGTCTATAAATGTAAATTTTTGTTTTCAAATTTATGAAAGCAATCGGAACCAGTTGTTCAATGCTCCTCTTCTCTAGCAAATATTAACATATCAATTCAAATTATTACTTGCTTTTAAGATTAAATCCTCTAACTGCCCTAAATTTTGGAATAATCTCTTTAGATCATGTGGTATATTTCATAATCAACATTCAGACCATTTCTACATTTTTCCTTTTATTTGCTATTCTTTCCCTTGGAACTTTTCAATTCTTTCCATTTTCTTTATCATAGACACTAGAAAAAAAATTCAAATGAAGAAATAGCTCATCTGCCCTTTCTTAAAAAATCATTGCTTTTCCGTCATTGTATTATACTTAGACATCATCCAATGTAACTGTTCCCTCAGAAATCTCTTATCCTAATCATGAATGAAATGAGTTTGTATTTTCTGATAGAGGAACAAAAATTTACAATACTTTAACAAACTAAAAAAGAGAATGTAGATGCTTTATTATAAGTTATTTTTCATGGAAAATAATTCTTAGTAACTCAAGATTATTCCTGAATTGACCTTTTAAAAATAAACCATGTTCTAAGTCTATTTGTTTTATATTTACAAACAAAAGTATATTTAAAATAATCCAGCTTTGAAGCTTAGTGCCCTGTAAAACACAGGGTGATGTAACACAACCACGCATGTTTTAGAAACTCAGCCTAAAGAAAAAGTGTTCCTCGATTTTGCCAACCAAAGGTTTAATTTGGTTCATGAGAACATTAAGTTCTTTTTATAATGGCCACTTATAATATTCATCCCAGCGGCTATATTCAAAACCTCCCATATCGTAATGAAAACCTATTTAGCCAACACATAATGAATGTTCCTGTTCTTACATTTTCCTGTCAATATATACTAACCTTATTCAACATCTAAATTATAGGTTGTTTGTGGATTATTTTTGAGACTTTTGTTCTATTGGTTTTTGATTCATTATCCTTCTTTACACATTTGAACATTTGAGTAAGGAGTGTTAGTGCTATTCACAAAAACATTCGTTGTTGAATATAAATATGAGATAACATATTTGCAAATATATGTAACTGATATATTCTGAGGAAGGGCAATCTCTAAGCACAGTAACATTCATCAAAATATCAATCAAGTTTGGGAAAGACAGAGAAACTATGGCTGGGTATGGTGGCTCACACCTATAATCCTAGCACTCTGGGAGGCCAAGGTGGGTGGATTGTGTGAACTCAGTAGTTTAAGACCAGCCTGGGGAAGAGCAAAACCCCTATCTCTACTAAATATAGAAAAATTAGCTGGGTTGTGGTGGATGCCTGTAGTCCCAGCTACTCAGAAGGCTGAGGCAAGAGGGTTGCTTGAGCCCAAGAGCTTGAGAGTTTGAGGTTGCTGTGAGCTATGATGCCAAGGCACTCTACTCAGGGCAACAGTGTGACTCTTTTCAAAAAAAAAAAAAAGACAGATAATCTAATCTGAAAATTTATTTGAGTAAAATGATGCAGAATGATTAGACCTAACTAGATATTAGAATACTCACCAAAATTCTACTCTGTAGAATTCTGATCATTCTACAAGATGAAATAATCCACTTTTTAGATGTTTTGATGTTTCACTACTCATCAGAATAGTGGCCATTGATTTATAAAATACTTTTACAATGCATTAATTATTCCTTCCACACAACCAAATAAACATCTATTTACCTTTCTCCATGTTTGTGTGTATATTTAGCCTGCTCTGTTTTCCACTGTAGACTCATCGTTCTTTTCATTTTTAGCTGGCTATGTCCCAGCTTCATAATAGTACATTACTATCCACAGAGGCAGAGCCACTTAT
Organism: Otolemur garnettii; assembly: GCF_000181295.1. Taxonomy (NCBI): domain Eukaryota; kingdom Metazoa; phylum Chordata; class Mammalia; order Primates; family Galagidae; genus Otolemur; species Otolemur garnettii. Next base: position 11,960,012 of record NW_003852430.1, on the reverse strand, counting down.
ATTTTAAGTGCCCTCAACATACAATGAGAAAGATCCAGTTTCCTTTATATAAGACCTCTTTCTACAGTATATTATTTATAGACTATAATCTATGTATATTATTATTTACATAGATCTTTATGTAAATGAAATAATTCCTAATTATGCCATGTGTTCCCACTGGCCCTTGAGAGGACCAGGTCAATATTATACCGTATAGAAAAAAATTTAGAATTTTTATCAAAAAATGGTTTGATGATTGATTACTAGGTATAAACTAGAGTGGCCTTTATTTTTTTGTCTTGTAAGTGCTCTTTTGGTTTGACTATTCTTTTTTCTTTCATTATTATCATAATAAATGTTAACATTATATGCTAGTGAAAAACAGAAATTGCATACACTGGATAAATTTGAGTCAACTGGATATCACACATTGTAATATTCAGTCAGTCTAAAATGTTCCCCCTGTTTCCATGTTCAGTGTATACTTACTATGGGCCACCTGGAGTGATTTAAGACTTGTCTGATTTTCTTTTCCTATCTTGTAGTCTAGTGATATTTACTGTTGAATTGAAAATGGTCAAAGGATGGCAAAGTCCAAGTAGAAAATTAACCAGGATGCGTGAAAAAACAGTCAATAATGATTAATGATGAAGAACTTCATCCCCCTCCTAATGTCCCCTTCAAACACATTATTCAGAACCTGAATCATTGGGCCTGCTGGAGCCCAGGACATGAGTCAGGGTCAGAATCATTAACTGTGTCTTGACTGTTGTGTGCAATGCTGCCGTGAGCAGGGCAGTGCACATACCTCTGTGACAGACCCAGAAGTGAGACAGTGAGATTGCTGGATCACGTGGTAGTTCTACTTTTAACTTTTTTTTTTTTTTTTTGGAGACAGTTTTACTATGTCCCCCTCGGTAGAGTGCCATGGTGTCACAGCTCACAGCAACCTCTAACTCTTGGGCTTAAGCATTTCTCTTGCCTCAGCCTCCCAAGTAGCTGGGACTACAGGTGCCCCCTACAACACCCAGCTATTTTTTTGTTGTAGTTGTCATTGTTTTTTAGCATCCCCAGGCTGGGTTCAAACCCACCAGCCTGGGTGTATGTGGCTGGTGCTCTAACCACTTGGCAATAGCACCAAGCCTGCTTTTTGAGGACTCTTCACCCTGTTGTCTGCAATGGCTGTACTTATATACATTTCTACTGCTGGTGCACAAGGGCTCCCTGTTCTCTACATTAAAAAAAAAAAAAAGGAAATCCTGCCACTTGCAACAACATGAATGAACTTGAAGGGTGTGATTTCACTTATGCTTGGAATCTAAAAAAGTCAAATTCATAGAAACAGACAGTAGAATGGTGGTTGCTGAGGGCTGAATTCTAAGAAAGTTGACTGGGGCCATGTTGATCAAATGGCGCAAATTTTCAGCTGTAAGATGAGTAAGTTCTACTGATCTATGTACAACTTGGTGGCTCTAATTAATACTATCATAGAGTATACTTGAAATTTGCTGAGAGAGTGGTAGATCTTAAATGTTCTCAATGCTCCACCCCTGTGATGGTTGTGTGAATTAACTTGATTGTGGTCATCATTAAACAATATATGTATGTGTATTGAAATATCATATTGCATACTTTAAATATGTAAAATTGTTGATTATACCTCAGTAAAGCTATAAAATTATGATAAAAAGTCAGTCATAAACGGCCAGACCTTTCCACTCACCAGAGAGATTCTGATCAACCACACTGAATTCTATTAATCCCTCTCCACCTTTGCACTATTGTTTCCTACAAAGTACATTTTTAGGGACTTTCAGCCATCTTTTGTAGAGTTTATTTGTAAATTCTGTCTCTCTCTTTCTTTATACATAATCAGGTTTTCTCTTACATTCTAGCATTGTCTTCTAATGACTCATTCTAAGGAGCCGTAGGCACTTACTAGCCATAGGCACTTAGAGTTCATACCACTTCAGCTCCTTAACTTGTTCCTTCTTATCTTGGATAATTCAGGCCAGAGGGTGTCGATTCTACTTCCTGCTCTTTCTACAGTTTGAGAAAGTGTTCACCAGCTTAAATCAGTTTTGTCAGATTACTTGCTATTAGCATAAAGCTTTCTTATCTTTATAACTACTTCCTATACTAGGTAGTTGTTAGCACCCATTTGTATATTTTCCTTATTCAGGCATTCAACCTATATGTATTAAATGCCAACTAATTTTCAGGAACTAAGTTGACGTCTTTCATTCTGTCTATTGGTATAAAAGAAGACACTTTTCCCCCTCTTTTGACGGCTTAAATTAAGATGACTTATTTTAGGTTAAATATGCAAAAAAGATAAAATTAAGTATGTGTTTTCTTGAATAAAAATAAACATTTATTTCTCTTTGCTGTTTTCTAGGTGTTCCCAGAGGCATCAAGTACATTTTTTATAAATGAAAAGTAAATCTGAAATTTTGATAGCAGACTAGCCTGGTGCCAACTATATCAAGCACAACTAGGGAGAGGGGTGATTTTTCTTTCACAGTAGGCATATCTTAGTTTAGTTAAAAATGAAAATAAATCCATTAATATTTCCACCTAATAACTTGTGTTTTAAAATATTAGACTGAATGTCATGATGTTAAATTTGATTAACGAAAGCATTCGTCTTTTGTCAAGGTGTGTGATATAGATTAATGAAATAAAAGGCTAGACTTCAATGAATAATGTAGAAAAATACTATCTGATATTTCAAAATATATCTGAAATATTGATTTTATCCAGCTCTGGAATCCTTGCAGAGAAAAATACTGAATAAAATGTGGGTTTCTTTTAATAATTTTATAAATGCCTTAAATATTTCTAGCTAAATACCTTAAATTTTCAATTAAATATAGGTGTATTTGACTTATAATGAGATATCTCTAAGTCATTTAGTTTTATAAGTTATCAATAATTGGGAAAAATATAAGGCTAATAAAAGTCAGAATTGATGAAAGTGAGCCTTAATAGAATCCATTTATATGTACCTTTTCCTTCCTCCCTTCCTTCCTTCCTTCCTTCTCTTTCCTGAATGGTTATATAATATACATTATATAACCATATATAACCATATATATGGTTATATAATATACATTGATCATGTCCTTAAATTGACCTAATTTTTACTAATTTTAATAGACTTGAATACCACATGTACAAATCAGTACAGAAGGCCTCGTTCCTTATGTTGACCACCTCCATATGTTGATCAGTTTATTACAGTCCTTAGGGTGGTCAACTTACAGAGATTCTACTACCACACACACACATATATATGAATACATGTAAATACATATATAGAGAGAAAGATTATGATGATAGAGACAGTTTAAAATTATTAAAATACACAATTAAATTCAAGAAGCGTGGAGAGGGGAGTGGATGTGGTAAGCCCCCCCAGTTGGGTACAGTGTAAGGATATATGGCATATGTCCTAAGTGAAGGATTAAACTGAATCTTGGACTTTACCTAACAATTGGAAATAATGTAACCTAATTGTATGTACCCATATATTATCTAAAATATAAAATAGCATCTTTATGGAACAAAAGTACTGTAATTAGAATTTTCTACTACTTTTTTTTCCTTTTATTAAGTCATATACACATAGATCATGAATACATTTATGCTTTTGTAGGGTACAATGTGTTGATTTTTTAAATACAATTTGGAGTGGTTACATCAAACTAATTAATATAGCTTTCACCTCATTTACTTAATTATTGTGTTAAGACATTTATGTTCTATACTTGGTAGATTTGACTTGTACCCGTACAATATGCTGCATAGGTGTGGTCCCACTGTTTACCCTCCCTCTATCGAACTTACCCCCTCCCCTCCCATCCCCCTCTACTTCTCTCCTTCATCCTAGGCTATAGTTGTGATCTATCTTTCATAAGAAAATGTGAGTAATTATAAATTGGTTTCATAAAAGTATTAGTACATTGGATGCTTTTTCTTAATTCTTTTTTTTGTTTTTTATTTTTTGGCCGGGGCTGGGTTTGAACCCACCACCTCCAGCATATGGGGTTGGCACCCTACTCTTTTCAGCCACAGGTGCCACCCTCTTCCATTCTTGAGATACTTTACTAAGAAGAATATTTTCCAGCTCCATGCATGTAAACGTAAAAGAGATAAAGTCTCCATCTTTTTAAAGGCTGCATAGTATTTCATGGTAAACATATACCACAATTTATTAATTAATTCATGGGTCGATGGGGCACTTGGGCTTCTTTCATGACTTAGTACCATACTAAACATGACAAACTGTAAACAAAGCACTTATACCCTGTGCTATTCAGATCTTACCATGGAATCTCTAGAAATGTTTGCTCTCTGGAAAAGATGCCTACTCTCCCATCTCCTGTACTACTGGCATTAACTACCAGTTGCAAGAACATCCAATTGATTTTCAGTTAACTACAGTTAAAATTTCGACAGAATCTTAAGTATCTTGAGCCAAGCATTGTGATTTACAGAGCATCCTACCAAATATAGGTAATAAATAAGAAATTGTAATGTCTAGAGCACTGAGGAATTCTCAATATAAACATACCTGTTATTTATTTATGTGTTTACTTATTTATTTTACCCACTGTTGTAGAGAAGTAAAAATTTTGGATTTCACTCTATAGAATGAAATGGAGCAACAATTTTCCAAAACTGTGAGTATTTTTAAGAGATTGAGGCCATATACTGATAAATATGTGAGTATAGGGACACATAGTACCAGAAAGTGAATTCTGAAGTTTAAATACTAGTTTTTAAGGACTTCATTTTTATGGGGAATGGCTCTCAAGATTATCACTGGAAACATTTGTAATATCCTGGGTCCAGAGAGAATGTTTAGGAAGATTTGGTAGGAAGAACAGATTCTGGATCTGTTCTGTGGACAGCTGTAAATGATGGCCTTCTAACACAATATACCCTTAATCCAGCTGTGAAAGATTCAAATATATATATATATTTTATATATATATATATATATATATATTATTTCCAGTACTGCTAACATTAGCTTACTTCTTCTTTTGCAGATTCTTTGTTTAAACTAATCCATAGTTTGTGAGCTATTCAAGTCTGACATAAAATGATTCAGTGAATGTGAGTAGGAATTGTAGCTTTGGTGTGAACAGGCCTTTAGTTTCCTCCTCATTTGGATTTGTACATTTTCAATGAGTATGTCATATTATTAGAAAACGGCGAAATCTGGAACTAAATGCTTAGTTAACTTGAACCATTCATCAAACCCTGAAACTGGATTAGAAATTCTTCTTTTAAATGCAAATGTTATCTAATAAACTCTATAAAATTGACAAAAATACCGAGATGCTTTTTTAGAGAAAAGAAAAAATGCATTTTAGTTTGAACAGCATTTCATCTCTAAGGGATAAGAAAGAAATACCCACCTAAATCTCATGTTGTTAAGATCATATTTTGTGTTACTATCTATATATTCTTTAATTTTTTTTTGCTAGATTAAATAGTCGATCAAATAAGCATTGAAGAAAAAATTAATAAACATATTCTAGAATACAGGAAGGTATATAAGCCTATGCTCCATAATCAAGTATCTTTCTAGAATCTTTATATAAGACTAAGTACTATAAAATTATCATCAAATAATGTGCAACATAAAAAAAACTAGGTACTTACAAACTTAATATTTTAGGCAAAACTTAACCTTACATATCCTATGTCATGTCAATAGTTTTCTGAGGGAAATTATTTAATAAGATTCCAAATTTTAGTATAGTATCTAAAATGTCATTTAAGAAAATTTTAATAATGACTGGTATTTCCACATAGTGCAAAGAAATAAAACAAAATATGTTCAATCTAAATTTCCTACCTGCTTAACATATGGAAGCATATGGAAATCTAAATGAAATTATGAGATAATCCTCATTATACATGCATGATTTTACTTCAAAAGAGCATTCTTAGGAGAAAAATCTACTGTAAATAAGTCAATTGCAATCATGAGTTTCATATATTTGCTTAAAATGCCAGAAACTTTATAATCTCATGATTTCAAAAATATTTTAATTTTAATCCAAAGTTGCGCTGTAAAATCTGTTTTAGTCTTAGTCATACCAGTATTCTTATTTCTGTTTATTTCAAGATAGACATTCTGAATATTTGTGCCAGATTCTCTTAAACTCCTCCTGAAGTTTACTCAAATACACACTGAATGTATGCAGGTAGGTAAGAAATGAGGACAAAAGCTAATTAAAACAAGAAAATTGGGTAATAATCATGACAATAACAACCAACCTTTGTTGAATTTGCATAAGGAATATGAATAAAAGTTGGGAGAACAAGAAAAACTGAAGAAACACATTCTTCCTAAAGGGACAGCTAACTGCTGATTATGTAATAAGGTGATGGTTGATCCCAGTGTTGTTACATCTAAGCCAGAAATCTGAATTTTTATGAAAGATTATAAGAAATTTCCCAACTCTTACATATAAACAACTAATTAAATTTAAAGACAATGAAAAGATAACAATAATAAACCCTCTGTGTAATTCAAAACCTATCTGCTTGATCAATAAAAAGTGAGGGCAAAATACGCTAAAAATTTTGGTTGGATAACCCACAAAATTCTGCTTGTTTTTAAAATTTTCATTTTTTTTTTTTTTACCTACATCGTAATGTTTTGATAAACACAGTGTAATGTTTTACTACAGTTTAGAAAATCAACAAATCCATCTCCTCACATCATTACTGGCATGTGTGAGTGTGTGCTCTAAGAATATCTAAGGTCTACTATCTTAGCGAATTCCAGTATATGATACAATATTTTAAACTATTAGCCCTAACGCTGCACATTAAATCCTTAGACTTATTTGTCCTACATAACTGAAACTTTAAACTCTTTAGCCAACACTTTCTCATTTCCGTCTCATTCCTTTTCCCCAGTAACTTCTAGTCTACTTACTCTTTCCAGATAGGTATTCAACAATTGTACACTTCACATGTAAGTGAGATCCTATAGCATATTTCTCTCTGACTTATTTCATGTAGCATGATACATTTCTGGTTCACCCCTGTTGTAAATGGCAGAATCTGTTTTCTTAAAGCTGGGTAATTTTCCACTGTGTGTGTAGACATGTAGATATATACACACATATATATGTAAAATACCACAATTTATCTATTAATCCATTCATGTACACTTGGGTTTCCAATTCTTGGAACAATGCTGCAATGGATGTGGGAATGTAGATACTGCTATGAAGTGCTGATTTTAATATTTTAGGGAGGTATATACCCAGAGAAGAATTGCTGGGTCAAATGGTAATTTTATTTTAATTATTTAAGGCTCTTATATAATGGCTTCTACCATTTTCCATAAAGGCTTTACAAATTTCCATTCCGACTAATAGTTTACTAGGGTCTTCTTTTAGCTATACTTGCATTTTTTATTATTTCTATCCTAATAGATATGAAGCAGCATCTCATTGTTCTTTTGATTTTAAATTCCCTGATGAATTAGTAAGCTTAAGATCATTTTTATATACCTGTTAACATTTGTATGTCTCTTTTATAAAACTGTCTATTTAGAGCTTTAGCTCATGTTCTATACTATTCTGTGGTCTCTCATTATATATGTTGGATATTAATCTCTAAACAGATATGGGTCAGAGTATTTTCTCCTGATCTGTATACTATTTCACTTTGTTGACTGGTTCCTTTCTGCTAATTCCTTAGTTCACTCTAGACCCACTTGTTTAGTTTTGCTTTTGTTACCTGAGCTTCTGATGCAGTACTCAAAAGATTATTGCCGAGACCAACGTTCAGGAACATTCCCCTTATGTTTTCTTCTAGGAGTTCTATGGTTTTAGGCATTGTGTTTAGGTCTGTCATACATTTTTGAGTTTATTTTCACATATGGTATGAGACAGAAGTTTAGTTTCTCATTATTTTGCATATATATATCCAGTTTCTCTGACACCATTTACTGAAGAGAACATTCCTTCTTCTTAGTATCTGGTTGGCCTTGTCAAAAATTAGTTGCCCATGCACCCTTGTATTTATTTCCAGGCCTTCTGTTCTATTCCAATGATCTACCTGTCAGTTTTTATGCCAGTACTATACACTTTCTGTGATGTGTTGTCTTTTACAAAGTTAAATTTTTAAGTATAATAAATATTCACCTATGTGTGTGATTTCCAAATAGGACATAGAGTTGATCACCAAAGTCCTTTTTATAGGTACAACTATTTTACTAAGGAATTATGTGTAGCTATTACCTCATTTTATGATGTTGTTCTTTAGAAAAAGATATTTGGGTTATTATGAAAGTTTTGAGATACACAGAAATCAAGAAATGTAAAATCTATGTGGACAGAAACAAACGAATCCCTCCCAGAAACACAAATAAGCCAAGCAAGTCAGACCTTACATGAGTGAATTGGAAAGGCTGCTATATTACTTGGAGGTGAAATAAAGGACCATACCACAGTCTATCTCAAAATTTTCATAGTGACCACGTGTTAGTTCAGGCAACGGGTAATTCACTGAGAGCAGGTTTCAGAATGAAATCAGTTGGAAGTCAGAGATTCTCAACCCATTTATTGATAGATTAAAAACACTGCTGGTGTCTCCACCCAATTTGCTGCCATCCATGTCTTTGCGTCTTTGGAGATGTTTTGCCTTTTTTTTTTTTTTTTTTTTTTTTTTTTTTTTTGCACTGATCTTGGGTGATGCCAGTTCTTTCCTCTTGACTCAATTAGCCAATAACCCAAAGGAAGGTGCCAGGCACATGGCATGCAGGTAAGTGAAAATGGGATTGTCTTAAAATTTTTTATAACTTAATTGAAAATATTTTCTTATAGAATGGGTAGTACAACAATTAAGCTCCTCAATAATTTTCTCTAATGTTATATATATTTGCTTAATAGGTATAATCTACTTGTTGTAGATTTTGCTATGAGAGTCACGTTCACTTTTTTCTTTTAGAGATTCCTGTGTCTAAAGATAGTGCCCATCCACCCACGAATGGATCAATAAATTGTGGTACAGGTATACCATGGAATGCTATGCAGCCATAAAGAAAGATGGAGACTTTACCTCTTTCATGTTTACATGGATGGAGCTGGAACATATTCTTCTTAGCAAAGTATCTCAAAAATGGAAGAAAATGTATCCAATGTACTTAGCCCTACTATGAAACTAATTTATAGCTTTCACAGGAAAGCTATAACCCAATTTTAGCCCAAGAATATGGGGAAAGGGGAGAGGGAGGGGGGAGGATGGGTGGAGAGAGGGTAATTGGTGGGGTTACACCTATGGTTTATCCTATAAGGGTACATGTGAATGTCTGTAAATGTAGAATATAAATGTCTTAACACAATAACTAAGACTATGACATGACTTAACATAATAACTATGACATGAAGGCTATTTTAACCAGTTGGATGAAAGTATTTCAAATTGTATATAGCAACAGTACTCTGTACCCCATGATAGCATTAATGTACACAGATATGATTTAATAAAAAAAAAAGATACAATTCTTATAGGTTATTTTACTGGGTTCTACACAATACAAGCTAGTTTATTTGAAGGGTTTGGTTTTTTTTTACAGGAATAGAAAATATTATTCAAAATATCTCATTATCTGTTACTGTTTGTAACCCTGAATATTTTATACTGTAGATGAATATCCCAATTTTAGATTTCAAATCTGACTTTGTCACAGTGAATTCAGTTCAACAGCATTTGTCTATTTTATTTATATTAATTTTTAGTACATAATAACATCAATATCTTTTGATATCAATAGATACTGTAGATAGAAGAATCACTTTTCACTTCTGGGTGTTAAGTACTCGTGAACGAATTGGAATCACAATAGCATATGTTTAATAAAATATATGCTTCAAAATACGAACACTGCTGACAGAAAATTTTCTAAGCTTTCTGGCTCTTTTGCTTCTTCATTTAACATTCAAAAGGCACATAGCTATCCCTTAGTATATATACTACCTTCATGGTCTAATGAGTCACATACACCCAATAGAATAAAATTCTAAACCACTAATCTCCTCATGGGATTGTCTCAGGAAATGAACCCAGTATTCATTTGACTGTATAGCATAATATGATTTTTATGCCCTTAAATCATGTGATGAGACTAGCTACTCAGGCTGTTAACCAAGAAATCAACAGGTTAACCATGCTCTTCAGCTATCTCCCTGGGCATATGTCTCCCAGAGGGAACATTTATTTTTCCTGAGATCTAAAATGCTCTGTTAGTTACTGAATAGCTACATAAAAACCTCTATTACCTCTTGTTCCCTTGTGCATGGAAAACATATCCTGGAGGTCAGGACCCCTGAAAGGTGACTTTATGTAAGATAACTGTAGAATTAAATGTAGTAACAAGCAGTTTTAAACATCTCTATTTAGATCATAGATGAATAACCCTTAATCTTATCCAGGACCAAAAGTAGTTGAATCCATAGAAAGGTTAAACAGTCATTTAAAATTGCATGTAGTAACCAATATAGGAAAAATCCACATGATTTTCGTTAAACTAATATCAAGTGTTTGCTTCAGATAACTTGGTGTAATACCATTCCTTATGACACTATATTTAAATCATTTTTATGAATGTTCTTCTAAATGGAACATCATAATGTTACTCCTCATCTCAAAAATTTTATGAATACTCTATTATGTACATAAATTTTCCTGTACCCCAATAAGATGCAATCAATATAGTAGCACATTATTTTTCTATTAAAGAAAATGTGTTAAGGCCATAGCTGAATTCATATTGTTCACAGTGAATATGTGAAGATATTACTCATAGTTACCTGAAAATGAAATCCATATGAGAAAAGTGATTCAAATCACACCAGGATGAAGACTCATCTTTCAGGAATGTCAGTTCCTTCATTAAAAGAAATTAAAAATTTGTGTCAGAATCTTAAGAAAGTTTGTATGTAATACATGTTCTATATTTATGCTTGCACTCTTAGAGGGAAGGAATTGCATGAATTCTGGGCTAACTGGCTCGTAGCTCTGGGGCTGAGGCATTTATTTTCCTTGATTCTCTAAGGTGGCTGAATGCCTTTTCCAAGGTCCTGCCCACTTCCTGGAGGCCACTGCATCTAATGACTGAACAGTGTGTTAATAGTCACCTCTCTTTGCCTGCCAGACATCTACGAGTCTGCTTTCCAATAAAGTTGATCTGCAACACTGCACTATGCCCAGAACTGAGAATGGGAGAAGGTCCATGTTGGGTACTCAGTAAATATTCACTGTACAAAGCCTGGTGAATGTAAATTGTACAAGGAATGGTCTTTCAGCTCTGAATTATTTTCATTTTGACTTCCTCAAAAGTTTATTAAAGATTTCAGATAGATAATACAGTTTGATGTGACAAGGTTAATTTTAATCAATATATGTCTGCTTGTTCTCCTTTCTTTTAAAGGTTTAGCTAAGGAAAGATTTCTCCCCTGATTATAATGAAGTGGAAAATTTGAGCACCTCAGTTGCACTCAGGAATAAAACAATTAAACATGAAAATATGATTAACCCGATTTTAATTACCATTAGAACTCAAGATCAAGTTATAATTCATTAGGAGAAAAAAAATGAATGCGATAGCAATTAATTCTGGACATGAAATAAGTACTGAGCATTTGCTGGTTGTGATATTTTTAAAGTTTTTGAAATGATGGCCAATTTATAATAATCACATTAACTTTGTGAAATCAAAGCATGTTTACATTTTCTTATAAAACAGTTTGAACTAGGGGTTGAACATTTATTTTGTAAAATTATTGATGTTTCATAAAACTTTCTGTTTGGGGGGTAAAACTTTCCTAAAAGTAAAAAATGTGCCACCAGGTGCAACATCTGTTACTATGAATATGATGACATTCTCATTCAGCAGGGACAGATGCAGCAACTGTGAGGTCTTCTCTCTGGAGGAAACTACCTTGGGAAAAAGAAAAAGCCCAGCAGAATTACCATGGGCTAACACAGAGCAGAAATGTTAACCCATTCTATAATTTTGTACATATGTGGCAAAAGTTAGAATTTTATTTATTTTCTTAACATTTACGGATGTCTGAAAGTAATAATTTTTTCCCATTAGACTACTATATAGAACATTTTATATATGATACATGTTTTGGTTATTTTTGCCCTTACATTGTCTAACATCACTCCAAAAATTGTTATACATCATGCTTTTTAGATACAGAGGATACCATATCCATTCCTACAAAGTTATATTTGTGATAATATGAAACACCAAGCATTTAGTAATTCAAACTTTGTATCTTAGGCAACATGAAATAATTACTAGACTCATTGTATATTCTAAATTCTGCATAGAGCTTTAATTTAAAGTCTTCTTGCCTGGGGTAGAGACTTCTAATATTTTTGCACATCTAATTCTTCTTTCCTCCTAAGCAAAGGAAAAGATTACATTTCCATGCTCTTTCATAATGAGGTGGGAACCCATGACATTTCTGGTGTGTTGAGCAAAAATAACACAGATCACTTCCTCAACAAACGTTTAGTGGATGGCTGGAGACCCTGCAAAGCGTATTTACCTGCTGCGTTGCCCAAAGATACCACATACTGGTTGACAGTGAGGCAGCAAGATGGTGAAATCCCCACTAACCTAGAATTCTGAGAAGCCACGTGGAGGGCAGTTTTCCTCCACAAAAGATTTCAACAAGTGAGAAGTCAATCGTTGTTAAATCATTGAATTTTCTGACTATGTGTTACTGTGTCATCATCTATAATATATGCTCAATAGAGTAGCTGGATGCCTTTTTAAATTTCATGAGAATATATTTTAGCTGTACTTTTTAAAAAAATATTCACAATTTAGTAGACAAACTGGAGACAAATTTCTTAAGGATATGATATTTATTTATTTATTATTTATTTATTCTTTGAGACAGAGTCTCATTATGTCGCCCTCGGTAGAGTGCTGAGGCATCAAGCTCACAGCAACCTCCAATTCTTGAGCTTAAGCCATCCTCTTGCCTCAGCCTCCCAAGTAGCTGGGACTACGGGTGCCCACCACAACACTCAGCTATTTATTTTTTGGTTGTAGTTGTCATTGTTGTTTAGCAGGCCCAGGCTGGGTTCAAACCCGCCTGCCTTGGTGTATGTGGCTGGCATCCTAGCTGCTGAGCTGCAGGCGCCCCATAGATGACACATAACCTAATCAACATTACCTCTATCAACCTGTATAGTTATTTCATTTGTTAAAAGTTAAATTTACATCACAAAAAGATTTAATGAGTTTCCTTTTAGCTTTTTTCTTTGAATAGCACAGACACAAAATTTCCTATAATTACTCATACAGTATTTCCAATTTTTCTGGTAATATTTGTGAAAGTGATCTTATTAATGCTGTCAATTAATATATTCTAACACTGTCATTATTCTACTATGTTTCTGATCTCATAATGATCTTACAGATCTTTGAGTAAATAACTAAACAAAAAATACTACCAATTCCACATATAATCGAGTTAAACCCGTCTCATCACTCCTTTTCCTTTTTCTCTTCATTCTATTTCTAGTATTTTCTCAGTAGATTCAAGCACATTTAATTTCCAGCAAACCTGTGCTCTTATGTCACCCTCAGAATTTTTTTTTCTAGTTTTCACCTTTTAAAATCACAACATTTATTTTCAGCTTATTTGTTGAAAATTCCAATAGCATTTGCTTACATAAAGAAACCAACGACAAATGAAAAAAACTTAGTCAAACTCAGATTAGAATAAGCTGTTTCCAGGTAGAGAAAAGCACTTTTTCCCTCCCAAATAGATTAGTGTGGTTAATGAAATAAAAACAAAAGCCATAGATTAACAAAACAAAACAGGTCACAATAGATGTCAGGATGTGTTTTTGAACACTAAAATCTGTTTGAAGGCTGTTTTCCTTTTTTTTATTTTTTTAAGGTCTGAGAAGTATTTATATGAAATATATCGAATGTAAATACTACTGAAATACACTTAATATGAATTTACCAGGTCTAGTTTCTAGTTATGAGAAAACAAAGTAATATATAGCAGAGTTGATTACTACCCCCAAGCCCCTGGAATTTATGTTACCAGTGTATCAGGAATAATAGAGACATATGTAATATAGTCAAACAATCATTAATTATGGTTAACTCATACGATAGTGAATAAATCGATCTATTACTGAATTTTCATATTTACACCTGAAATATTTATGTAATAAACTCTGGTAATGCCCAGATGGGATAGTAGGAGTGAAGGTGGTAGCAGTCAAATTAGTTACCATTGCTGAAGGGGTACAATCAGAGAAGGCATCCTGTGTTCAGTGTTAACTTTGTTAAACTATTCTAAAAATCATGAGTCTATAGGAGAGCATATTGATATTGTCAATATTAAGTGATATTTAGCTTGATACTCAAAAGCCTTTGAGTATCACCTGCCTGTCCTGATTCTCATCTGCCAATTGTTTCTTTTCCTAAGAGATTTCTATTTATCTATCTATTTATTTATTTAGACAGTCTCAAGCTATTGCCCTGGGTAAAGTGCTGTGCCATCATAGCTCACAGCAATCTCTAATTCTTAGGCACAAGAGATCCTCTTGCTTCAGTTTTTCTATTTTTAGTAAAGACAGGATGTCTTGCTTTTGCTCAGGCTGGTCTTGAACTCCTGAGCTCAGGCAATCCATCTGCCTTGGCCTAGTGCTTGGATTACAAGCATGAGTCCCTGCACCCGGATTTCCTATGAGATTTCTGAATGAGCTACACAAACAAGGCAAAGTAGCATAATGGGGAAAACCCTATAACACTATCTTACTGTTGGACAGACCAGTGCCAGATACCCAACCACAGGTTCTGTAGGTCTGGGTTTGAACAAACGGATTCATCTGAAAGCTTTGTAGTAATGATTCATCAGAGAAACGGAACCAGTAGGAGAAAAAATGTACATACACACACACACATCATGACATTTTGGTCAAAGATGGATCACATATATCATGGTGGTCCCAAACAATTGTAAGGTAGTGAAAAAATATCTGAGGAGTGACATAGTGACCTGTCTTAAAGCTGTAGCCCAAAGCATCTCTCACTTGTCTGTGGTAACACTGGTATGAGGAAACCTATTCTGCTGTCATGTAAAATTATACAACAATGTCTGAGGCCTTCCCATTATTTCACTAACTCACTGAGCACCTTGCAGTTCTGGAATCTCCATTCATGCTAAGTGCCCCATACAAATGTACCATTTTTTCTCTTATACCACATTTTTACTGTACTATTTATGTGTTTATCTATGTTTAGATACACAACAACTTAGGATTACTTATAATAACTGTATTTACTACGGTATCACCTTGTACAGGTTTGTACTCTAGGAGCGGTCGGCTATACCAGATAGCCTAGATGAGCAGTGGGGTATATCCCACCTACGTTTGTGTAAGTGCACTCTACGAAGCTCACCAATGGTGGAATCACCTAACGGATGAACTTCTCAGAATGAATACCATGGTTAAGCTGCATGTACACATACGGCAGGCTGACAGGAGTTAATTCTTCGGTCTTGAGGAAAAGGGTCTTCTCCAAGAAACCTTAGTTTTTGCTCTTCAGCCTTTTAATTGATTGATTGAGTCTTATCTGCATTGTCAAAAGTAATAACCTTTAATTAAAGTCAACTAATTGTAGCTGAATCATAACATCTACAAAATACCTTCACAGTATTAGGATAAATATTAGTATTAAAGTCTAATTAAAGTTAACTACTTGTAGCTGATAACAACATCTACAAAATATCTTCACCTGGGTTAGTTAAATAACGTGCTCCTGGAGCCTGTGCGAGCAGACACATGAAGCGCGTCATTTCGTCTTTCTGTAACCTGATATCGAAATCTTGATAATACACCACTTTTAGTTGGGTGGTGAAAGAACCTGAAGGAATCATTAGTCTAAGGAAGAGAGATTAATAATGAAAAGATCTGCAAGTTTGAGCTGCTCCCAGAGTTAGATCTGAGGCAGGAATAAAGGAGAATCTCAAAGACAACTGCAAACACAAGTACAATGTTTGCAAGCACAATGTCCTATCTACTACAAAATGTGACACTGTTTAAACTTTGAAAATTGGTCAAGCAGGCAGTAATCCATCCTCCCCTGGAAAGAAGAAAAGATTTACCCACCAGCCCTTGGGTAAATCCACAAAAAAGAAAAAAAAGACTCTAGTCAAGGCTGTTGCTGTGATGCCCACATCCTCGTAGCATTTGTCTTTCCTAATCATGCCAGAAGTTTTCCAAAGGAGTGCCAGGGAGTTAATATCACGGGAAACAGGTCTCAAGTAACGATGGCTGGAGGTTGGTAGATCAATCCCTCGGGTTTCTCATCTCTGTGTGGGACAACTCTTTGGTATAGTCACTTTCCCATTTTCCTACCGGTGTAGGGATCGTCTACCAAAGGGTTCCTGGTGTTTCTGGGGATCGTCTACCAGAGGGTTTCTGGTGCTTCTGGGGATCGTCTACCAGAGGGTTCCTGGTGCTTCTGGGGATCGTCTACCAGAGGGTTCCCATGCAGTTGAAACCATGACTCAGGCTCTGTTTTGAGGAGGGAGCTTGTGGGTGGGATGTAAAACTGAACAAAAAGAAAAAATATATATAAACCATTTACATCATCTTACTAAAAACTTCAAAAATTGCTGCAATAAGGAAACTTTCCTTCTGTCTAATTCAGGGTAATTTAAACGCATTCAACAACAGAACATATCTTTTTGAGAGTGTACTTATCTATACACAGATCACCTAGTGTTCCCTATATTAAACTTAGAGAAACGAATTGAGCATATTTATCTATAATCCTTAACCGTTGTGATTATTAATTTCTTTATAACAAACACAAATTTATCACTCTATCTACAGACTCTTATAATTTTCAAAATCACAGAAAGCTCCCAGGTTGATGGAGTTACTCATATTTAATATTTCTCCAGTGAAAGTCTCTATGGGTAAGATAAAAAACTCAGAATCCCTAAAATTAAAAATAAACATATGATATACATTAATGCATACAGACAAAAAAAATCTGAGTGGCAAAAATCCTGTAAACAGGTTCAAGGATAAATTGGAAACAAATACTTACAAGTTATATTTCAAAGACAAAATTTCCTTCATAAAAACTGTTAAATCTATGGAAAAGAAAGTTTAACATTATAAATAAGATGGCAAAGGATATGACAGAGTATAGGACAGAAAAAACTTCTTAAAATAAGAAAAGACGCTCAACTTTATCAAAACTACAAGTACACAAACTATAAGCATTTTGAGACGCCTTTTTTCTACTACATAGATGATAAAATTTAATAATTTAACATATCATGATATAACATATATTCCTTATGAGAGATTAAACATGGAAAAATCTTCTTGCAAGATAATTTGGCAATATATATAAAATAACATTTCTAGAAATATATTTTACAAATAAACTCACTGTGTGAAAAAACTACATAAAGCAATATTCATGGAATAATAAAGAAGACTTTGTAAGTTATGAGAATAATAAACCAAACAGTTCATAGTCATTTAAAAATTGAGATAGGACTTCATGGTTGTGATCATTATATGCAATAGATAATTGACGGAAGATCCTGCTCTCAAGACCTCAAGGTCAAGGTCATCTCCCACATAGGTAGAGCGTCCCAGAGATTCAACAATTTTTCACAGTGTTTAATTCTACTCCAAACAATGAACTGAAATCTTCCTCATGTAAAGATTGCATTGGGGGCTAAAAGGACAGTAGTCTGTGAAATGTACAGACTAAAATTTATTTCACTGACAGAAATCTTTATAAACATATGGCCTGGGGTTAGCCAATTTCCAAATATAACTGTATCTTTCTTAGCTTGGAATATTGTGTCTGGGGAGCGGCAAATTTACAAACTGCCTTAGATACAGATAGCAATTACAAATAGAATTGCTGGAACTCATTCTTAAAATGCTGTTAATTCCTACCAGAAAAGGATATTCTATAACAAAATCTGACACATTTTACAGAGAAATTTAAAGGCCTGTGATTTCACAGAACCCTTCCTTTGAAACATCCTCACAATCTCTACCCTGTGTCCTTTTTAGTCACTATAACACCTTCAGGTTTTTCTTGCTTTTTTTTTTTTGTTTCATTTCTTCTATCCTGTTCTATCACCAAGAAGTGTTTAAAGGGAACGTTCCGTGCATAATATTTAGCATCCTATTTTGAATTTTTCTTCCCTTTGGTCACTAAACACGGTTGATAATGATCTAGATTCCAAGGGCCTTAGGTCAAGTTACTGTTTCCAGTTCTTTCTTGTCCTTGCTTCTGCAGATTGAGCGGTAATAGCCCTGCGATGCTTTGCTACATCAACTCAGATTCTTTGCCTAATTATTTTGCTTTTTTGTCTCAGTTTCAGGCGGTCATTCATAAACATCCTTCCCAAGCTTTTCTTCTGGATGGCGCATGCTACCTAAACAGACTTCCTCCTACTAGGTGTAGTTTTCTTGAAATCCAGAACTGAAAATGGGGGTGGGGGGGGGCATTTACTGGGAATTTCCATCGTGAGACTACGGATCTTCTAATCTGGTTTGTATATTCAATTTTTTAAGATGAATACTTAAGAAGGCATGTAAGAATATTTACATACATTCTTCATCTTTTTCATCAGCAACTTTGATACCATGCCAGCTGTATAATATATTGGTTGCTTGGGAATTTATGCTCTCTCTCTCTATATATATATTTATGTGTGTGTGTGTTTGATTTTTAATAAAAGTTATATAAACTGTTAATTTATAAAACCCACACTCTGCTGTTTGTTTTGCTGTATTATATCCTATTTTATTAGTAAAATGGAAGCACTAAAATTCAGTTTGCTCTGTCCCTGCTCACTGTAGTTTTTAAAACTAAGTATAATATCCTAATGAAGTATGAAGATAACTACATTTGAGATTGTTTACAGCAAAGTTATTAAATAGTTCCTATTGGGCATATTTTCAATTTTTGTAGTTGCCTAATTTTTGAGCAGCTCACAGAAGAAATTACTCACTGATAAGCTATATTGTCTGTGTTTGTATTAAAGTCAACACACAATGGAACGCTTGAAACTATTATTCAAATTAATTATGCGTGCAAGGAGCAAGGACGGATGTGCAGACTCTAACTGACGTTAATGAGATGATTCAGTAAACAATATAAGGACCAGGCGGAACCCCTCCCCCAGACTGTGCAAAGTTAAGAGACTGATTTGCAAGAGTAAGTAAATGCGACTTAAGGTAGGAAATAATACAGAAAATTCACTGTGTCACACTGAAGAGACTATTTCACCTGAAAACATTGTACTTCTTAAATCTATTCATAGCAAACAGAAGACAAGAGAAAATTGGTTCTCTAAAGTGACAGAGGAGAATTGTATCTTGAGGATAAGGGAAAGGGGATTTGCTAAGCCGTTTATTTTTTGTCACCATCAGTACAGATAGAGCCAGAGTCTTCATACACGTTTCCTTCTGACCAGAGTCATTAGTGCCTCGACCCATCAGAGCTGGCTCCAATGATTCAGTCTGACCCTGAATTGCCTTCTCAGAAAATCCAGACGCTTGGGTGGGGCCGCTTCTAGCCAGTCTTTACTTCTCCCTTTTTTTGATGAGATGTGAAAGTAGGAAGAATACACCTTATTCTAGTTAGTAACCTGACAGGAAGTTTGACAGACTTTTCTAATTCTCAAAAGGCTGACCCGTCTTAACACCACCATCCCAGAGTGTTCCAGTGTCAGGTAAAGGGAAGGGAGAGAAGATGAAGCTGATTTGGCCATAAACTGGTCTCCTAACTGGTTCAGTCTAAGGCACAGATTCTTGGGACTATCTTCAGACGTTCCGCATATGTATAATTGAGTGGGCTGTATAAATTTGCCTTTTCTAAAGCTCTCAGGCTGCCTGGATGCATCTGCACCTGAGAATAGCAAACAGTTCGAGGTCTAAGAGTTCTAATAACGCCCCACGTGCCTCTCTACACACTAATACATTTCTATTGTGTTAGTGTGGTGTTTAGAGGAATGCTTTTTTTTTTTTTTTTTTTTGTCATTTTGAGGATCAGAGAAACTTAAGATACCAAAACTCAAGACAGTTGATTTGCAAACCACTGATTTAAATTATTTCTAAGTGGTTTCCCAAAAGGAAGTAATTTTCATGCCTATAACAATTTCTATGCTTGATTGGGGAGTGGGAGTTTTATGAGAGAAGAATTTATGAGAAATTCTTTGCTTACCATGCTCTAAACCTATTCCAATTAGCTACTGGAATAAAGATTTGTTACCAAGCTTGTTAAATTTATGCTTCAAAAAGAAAATCAAATATGATGAAACAAAGAATTATCACCAACTTTTAAGTCTTAACAGTCTGAAATATGTAAACTTGTACAGAAGAAATCTTGATACTATTGATACATGTAAGATCTGATAACTTAAACTAATACATTTGTTTTTTAAAAGTTTAATATATATCAGACAATGTTCTAAGTGATTTGCATATTTTAATTTACTATCTCCCTGTTAGAGAGGAGAAATTTGAGGCTACAGAAATTCAGTCATTGCCTGAGTTGCATGGCTTAAAAAGTGGCAGAGATAGGATTTGGATGCAGCAACCTCCAGAGTCTACTCTCAGCCACGAGCTTGCGTTCTCTATCCTTATACTAAATTTCAAGATACTCATTATACATTCTAGGCAGAGAAAATACATGCTAGGTTCAAAAAAGATTATAGAGTCTTGGGTAGGAATAAAGTTCTGAGGATATTCTAAGAAGGAAAATGTTGCTGCCGTGTCTGGAAAATTAGAGTCGGAAGGCTCTTTAGGGTCCCCTGAGTTCTCAAATTTTCCCTCTGATTGATCCAAGTGTATAATTTAGATATTTTTTTCTTTGCAGCAGATTTATCTGGTGATCAAAGAAGTCGGCTTCATATGGCTAAGTCCATGGTTGTTGAGCGGGGACAAGGTCATCTAAAACCTGTAGAAAGGGGATTCAAACTGAGCTGTAGAAGTTTGTTTTCATTCCTTCCTGGGGGCAAAAGTTTGATGTGGCTTTAGGCTAGGGTGACCAGACGTCTCGCTTTTCAACAATTTGGCCCGCGTCCCACGCTTTTTAAAAAAGTCCCGATTTTTGGAAAGAACGCACGCATGGGTGGGAGAACAAAAAGGGAATGTACGGTTTTCGGCTGCCATATGGCTATTTCACCAGAATATGAGTTTTATATTATTTTTGTTAATTTTATAATGTTAAACTGTAATAATAACGAATAATTACTGAGAAGTGATTATGTAGAACTGCTTATCTAAGTTTGCATTGTTGTCAGGCCTCGCCCTGCCCTGTCCCCTGCCCCGCCCCGCCCTGCCACTGGCCCGTCCCCTGGCCATGTTGTCCCGCCTTACTGATGTTAAAATCTGGTCACCCTACTGTAGGCCAAGTCACTCTAGGCCAACTACATACAGCAGGCTGGTGGACGGTAAGAAGACCTGCTTCCAACATGTTAGGAAATCGAGGGATAAAGTGGTCTGTGTGTGCTGGGAAGGGAAGGTGAGTGGAGGGAGACTCTTAGCAGGTCCTGGGTCTTCCAGTAGTCACGTCAGCTTTAGTACCTATTACCTTTTCACAAACCTAGTTTGAGATTTTGATGCTGCTATTTGCAACCAAAAAAACCTACTGATAGAGTAAATATGCCTTTAGTATTACGTGTAAATAGTCTTCACTAAGAACAAGGAAAATTTTTTCCAAGGTTACAATTCTGAGATTGTTTAACCTTGATTGCTCCTTAAAAGCAGTAAGGATGAGTGAATCTGTGAACCTTGGGGAAAGACAGCTGGGGGAGAGAAAGGGAGAGAGGAAGGATGATTCTCCAATCACAGTGTGTCAAACTTGGGCTCAGAAGGGAGGCAGAGGCTCCCAAATAAACAACATTAGCCGATAGAAATGAGGTAAATAATATCTAATATGAAATATCCCTGTTCTAGTTTACTAACGTTTCTTTTTTAAAATTTTTAAATTTAATTTAGTTTTTTTTTTAGAGGTAGAGTCTCACTATGTTACCCTCGGTAGAATGCCATGGCATCACAGCTCACAGCAACCTTCAGTTCCTGGGCTTAGGCCATTCTCTTGCCTCAGCCTTCTGAGTAGCTGGGACTAGAGGCACCGCCACAACACCTGGCTATTTTTTTGGTGCAGTTTGGCCAGGGCCGGGCTTGAATCTGCCACCCTCGGTATATGGGGCCGGTGCCCTACCCACTGAGCCATGGGCAAAAGCAGTCTTGTTTAAAACCATTTTGGCAAGTTAAAGGGAAGAACTATTATCCATACTTTGGAATAAACTTATACAGAAGACAACAGACATAAAGATAAAAATAAAAACTCCTTATTTGTTCAATGCAAATAGAACAAGCCAGAAATAGGATGTGTAATTTTTTTTAAGGCCTTGATCAAAGCTTATAAAAGGCCTGACTTTATATGGCATACTATAGAGGAAACCTGAATTATTATTTTTTTTTGGGATGTGAAAGGATCGGATTCTGATTTAAATAAGGAAAATCTTGGCTTCTCTGGATCCATAGGTTAATACTTTTATTATCTTCTATGTCAAAATTGGGCCCATAAAATAACTGTAATTCATATAGCTACAGTAAAGTGGCTTTACAGATAAGAAATTAATAAGGTTACTTAAAGATGAATACATTTGACTATCTAAAATTGAACGCTAGTATGTGTCAAAAATGACTGAAATCAAAAATAAAAAGTCCAATCCTGAAAAAAAGTTTAAAATATTTATGACAAAAAGGTGACATCACAAATTTTTTTAGAACTTTCAAAACTTCAAAAAAATATAAACATGCCTATAGAAATAATGACCAAGAACATGGAAAGATGTTTAAATTAAATGAGCCAATAATCAGAGTAAGAGGTTCCATGCCGTAGCAATTTAAAGTATTACCTTAATGTTTGTAAAGATACAGAAAAATGGTTGCTTCATATAATACTATCACTAAAGTAAGATTAATTGCAGTACAAAAAAAAAAAGACATAACAAACATCATGTTTGGAAGTGAATATATAGGTAAGAATATGAAATATTGAAGGAATAATTCTATATCAAAGAAATGATATTATGACAGAGGTAAAAATGACCTAAAAGTTCATAGACATGTCACATAGTCAAATAAAGCAAGCGACAAAACAGTAAAGTGTAACACTTTGTAAAAAAAAAATTATCATATGTATGTAACTAATAGGACATACTTTGGTCAATACTTTTTTCTTAATGGGATAATTTTTAACATAGAGTTATTTTTCTTTCCTTTTTTCTACAGTGGGTGTGAGTTAATATTTGAATTGACAAAATGCTATGGTGAAAATTGTAAATAAATTATCTATATAAAATAAATCAGTATGAGACAGAACATGAAATCATTTTTCCTCCGCTAGAGAGGATTAAAAGCTTATGATCGGAATAAATAGCCTTGGGTTATTTAATGTCTCAATACCCAATAGAAACAAATTTTACTGGAATATAAGAGAGATGATTTACTAAGAAGATGACACAACCAGTGGGAGTTAACAAATAGTTATTTTATAACAATACATAATGTTTTATTATGGTTTGTTTTGCTATCTAAAACACCTATGTGCAACTATTTTAAGAATTGTTAGGGGATGGCGCCTGTGGCTCAGTGGGTAGGGTGTCGGCCCCATATACCAAGGGTGGCGGGTTCAAACCCTCCCCTGCCAAACTGCAACAGAAAAACAGCGGAGTGTTGTGGCAGGTGCCTGTACTCCCAGCTACTCAGGAGGCTGAGGCAAGAGAATCACTAAGTCCAGGAGTTGGGGGTTGCTGTGAGCTGTGTGATGCCATGGTACTCTACTGAGGGCCATAAAGTGAGACTCTGTCTCTAAAACAAACAAACAAACAACAACAAAAAAGAATTGTTAGGAAGGACCAATTAATTAAGATCTCTTATGCTCATTTGGGTACCTGGGTTGAGCTGCGAGGTTCCCACTTACAAGCTTTCATGTGACTGGACCAGTTTTCTAAAATGGCTCTCACATTGCTGGCTGTCTAAGAGCATTTCAAATACCCAAACAGACAAAGCCTGTTTTTATAATCTGCTTATGAAATAAAACAGCCCACTTTTGCCACATTCAATTGGCCAAAAACTAAATCACAGGGCCAACCCAGATTCAAAGAGAGAGTGTTAGGTAGGTGATAAATGGAGGATAGTTCCTTGGTGGTGGAAGAGGCATATTGGAAAAAGCTACCACAATTACCGTACCTTAGTAACAGGGTACAATACAGACATGCCAACTGCGTCAACAGTGAGGCATAGAGGGGGTGTGCTTCCTAAGGTATAAGCCAGTTTTAAATCTGTGTGGGCTAACCCCCAAGGATGACCCTGACTCACTCTCCTAGTTGACTCTCTAATATATTTAGACTGAGATACAGGTAACTGAGATTATAACAGGCACTACATCAACATCTCAACCTTGACCTTGGGAAAGTCATCTCTTTTATTATCCTCAGAAAGTGCATTTATTTCTCCTTCTATAGCTATATTCAACCCTTTTAACGATGTGAACTCCAGCCTTTGTGAGCTGAGTTTGTTGACTTCATGACACCCTCTCTCACCCATACCTGCCCTGCTGCTCCTTCTTCCTAAAACACTCACTGCAACACTGTCTGGAAATTTTCTACCTTTAAACAATGTTTCACATTTCTCAAAGAATTGATTCCCTGTAATCATTAGACTATATTAAGTGTTTCTTTTTTGTACTCATTTTATTTAGCCCTTACTAGACTGGTAACAAACTCTGCTGAAGAACTATTCTCATAACCCTTATACCTTCTCTATCAGATCAGTATAAAGAGTATTTTTTTGAGGCATATGTATTTGCTGGTCTAGGCTAGATCTTCTAGGATTAGTTTTGTTGCCTCGTTGGCTTACAGTTGTGTTTATAATGCCTGATATGGCCTTGGGACTTCATAGACACTTAGTAAGTGTTTTGCAAAAAGTGAGTGAGCAATGAATGGTTGAAATTAGTATAACAAAGAGATTTCATGTCCCGGAGTGATTAGGGACAATGCAAAATTTCTTACCCAATTGTAGAAATCTAAGAGTCAAAGCTCGCTTTTCAAAACATGAATATATCGTTGCACTCATAAACAACTCCAAAAAATGCTCACAAACTTTTAACTTATTTTCTTTGAAATTAGCAATGCCAAATTTTATACTAATTTACTATCACTTACCCACTTGTTTCACTCACATATATACTTTTATGATTATATTTTGAGTTTAATCAAGTTAAAGCATTTGCACGAAAATCCAGAAATTAAAAAAATAATAATAAAAGTCATATGGACAAGTTTTTTTAAAAGTTTCTTTGCCTTGTTGTGGTTTTGAGAATTTCAGTAGTACTGGGTATTTTAAAACATTTTTCAGATAATAACTACAAGTTCTCTTGCTATCCAGAAACGTTAAGTGTGGACATTCATACACTTGTCCTTTGTCTATGAGAACTGAGGAGGGAAGAACAATAATTTTCTTTTTTCTAATCTTGTATTATTGACCTCATCAAAATTAGACTCTAGTGAGCTAGAGTCTAGGTAAATTAATTAAAAAGAGAGGATGGCTGTTGAAGTTTAAATGTTAAATTCAGTATGTAGAGATTCATGGAATTACAACATTAACATTATTACTCCTCTATTGTCTTCTCTACATTGATTATTTCCAATACTCAGCAAATCAGTACTAAGCATCTTCTAAGTACTGGGCCTGAATGACTTCACAGGAACTTGACTTGTGTAAAGGACAGCTCCTGATATTGGTATCAAGGAATGTAAAATCCGGCAGAAGAGTCAAGGACATTAATGGAGTATTTTGGATCCCAGGGGAGGCACACCTGTCCCACAATGAGGTGTCAGGGTAGGCTTCTTGGGAAAGATAAGCCTTTCATTAAGTCTTAGACATTAGAAAAGAATTAAATAATTAAAACTAAAATTGAGAATGAGAATAGAGTCATTTCAGCAGAGAGAAAAGAATGAATAAAAACTTAGAAGCTAAAAACAACATGGGGTAGTCAGTGAACTAAAACTATTTTTATGTGTCTGGCACATGAAGTGTGAGGTTCAATAGACTGGCAGGAACCATCAGAGAAATTTGGATTTTGTCTTATAGTTAGTGAAAGGTAGGTGTAGGATTTTAAGCAGTGTCATTACATAAAGCAACATTATGACAGTGCATTTAAGATGGATCATTCTGTGCAGAATATTATGACACTGGAGACCAGGATATGCATTACAGAGAAACTTTAAACACTGCTAAATAGAAAATCTTAAAAAATAGATAAACACATATGATTCTATTCAAAATATAATAATTAATTTTGTAAAAACTTCTTGTTAATAACAAGATAGTGTGAGTATAGTAATTGGCAACTTAAAATTCTATACCTGGCTAAACCTGTCAAGGAGCTAGGAGAAATAAATATAATTTAGACAAAAAAATAAGAAGGTGCATGAAAAAAAGGGAGAAAGTTCATGAACCATGAGTAATCACAAAAATAGTTTCTAAGGAATGAATTTTATCAATAAGAAATAGGAACACACAGGAATACATTAGATTGTTACAAAAATAATAAAGCAAAATGGAGCCTGTGGTGAGCACACCATGTCATTACCTGTAATTAAATATTGGCCATCCTAAAACAGTTTCTTTTATATTTAAAATGTAGAAATAGATTTCCAAATAATTCAAAAAAGAAAGATAGAAAAGGAGGTACTAGGTACTCAGGAAGAAGTTAAAATATGTTGAAGTTTTGTCATCTTCAAAAAGAGGATATATATTTAAAATAGGTAAAGTAATTTTGTTTGAAAAACACACTCGATTTAACTATGGAAGGACAGTAGCATTTGTTCTAAACCTTCCTGTTATTTTCACTTGCCAATATGTTCCTCCTTGCTGCCCAGAATTATGTCAAAAGTCATTCCTTCATCATTTTCTCTATGTTCTAGTGGCAAACATGATGAGCAGAAGAAGCTGAAAATTAATCGAGTGACTATAACGTGTAAAATATTGCACCAAACTTGTGTAATTAGTAGAATAAAACTAAACTACTTTTATATTTTTAATAACATCATGCATCCAGACGTTTTGCCAGAGTTTAAAGAGACAGATCACACCCACATTCTCTTGCCCACGTGACTGCAGCCCTTCCCTTGACCTGTCGGTGGCCCTTTCCCGAGGCAAACTTGAAGAACTAAGGTCCAGTCTTCAGGAAGTTTAGCAGCCTCTCCTGCTTTCTGCTCAGGAGAGAGAGTGCTCCTGTTTATTGGAAACGCTGTCCAAGGTGCTTTAGAGCAGGTGGCCAGAACTGCACACTTCCACGTGTACATTTGTGTGCATTTGCGCCTGTGTTCCAAAGGTGGTGGGTGAGAGGTGGGAGGAGGACAGTTAGAGAAAACCAGGGAAGTTGCAGAGGCTTTGCCCACAGAAGAGATTTCCCCTCTCAAGTGGCTCTGAAAAGGTTATTGTTCATTATACATTCCTGAGTGAAAATTGTTGTTCTATCTGAGAAAATAGCTTAATTGTTTATAAAAGCTCAATATTTTATCGGATTATAAATTCACTAATCTAATCATATTTCAAAAATAAACAAATGACCACTACCAAGAATGTACAGTCTGTTAGAAAATAAGAAATTCAACAAGAAAGCCTGTGACTTCAAATGC
Organism: Otolemur garnettii; assembly: GCF_000181295.1. Taxonomy (NCBI): domain Eukaryota; kingdom Metazoa; phylum Chordata; class Mammalia; order Primates; family Galagidae; genus Otolemur; species Otolemur garnettii. The sequence continues at coordinate 11,932,230 of NW_003852430.1, read as the reverse complement.
TATAGATGATACATACCATGTTTTCCCGAAAATAAGACACTGCCTTATATTTATTTTTTCTCAGGAAGACATACTAGGGCTTATTTTCAGGGGATGTCTTCTCTCTGTGCGGAAATGCATGGCGTGGCTGTATAGTCACGTCCATCACTAAGTATTATTATTGGGGTAGGGCTTATATTTAACCAATGCATTGAAATCCTGGTAGGGCTTATTTTGGGGGTAGGTCTTATTTTGGGGGAAACATGGTATGTTAATTTGTTCCCTTACATACAAACCAGAGTTGCTCTGTATTCCTAATTTTGATTATGCAAATATTATCACATAAACTAAGAAATTACATTTTGTCATTTGTTTACTTATTATGGGGCAGCACCTATGGCTCAGAGGAGTAGGGTGCTGGCCCCATGTACCGGAGGTGGCAGGTTCAAACCCAACTCCGGCCAAAAACTGCAAATAAAAAAAAAAAAAAAAGTGTTCCTCTCCAAAATCCCCAAGGAAATAGTCTGTGTTCTGAATAGCTATTCATTTAGCTCTTCCCTCCCGAATCTTACAAATGTTTTCCTTTTATTCTCATCTTCAGGAGGCATTTTGCAGTTAATCTAAATTATTAAAGCTTTTCTTTTTCTGTAATATAAACACTTAAAATGTAGCTTTTCATTTACCTGAGCACGCCCACACAGACTTGCTTTGTAATTTAAACTTCAGAGATAAAGCTTCTTGCTCTACCAAAAATCTGGGGAACAAAAGGTGACTTAATTGTATATTGTTACTTGCTCTAGCTCAGAGAACGTCAGGAAACTTTAACTACAGAGAAGAAGACTGGGTGTGACATGTCTGAATTTCAATATTATGAAAGTGAATTATTTCGAGCAGCTATTTTCTGAAAGTGCTTCATGGGAATATTTTTTCTTTTATTTATGATTAACTTATCCTGAGAGAGTTTTGAAAATCTTTATCCAACTCCTTCACTTTTTATGTCTTTAGGTTAATATACTATGTCAGAAATAAGTGAGTCTTAGGTCTGTGGAAATTCCATGGCCCTGGAGTTGATGCTAACACAAGTGTAAGTGAGCTCAGGTCACCTCCGGGTCCCCTCGGGCATGTCCTCTTCCCTTTCTTCTAGCAATCCTTCCATCTTTCTCTTATTTCTTCTTCCTAATCGCAGCCAAAAATGTTGAATATATCTTATTGGCATTAGTATGTTTAACGCCTTTACTTATGGAATGAAATTATGTAGCACTCCCAATTAATGATTCAAAGATGTTAGTATGCAGTGAGGTGGTTTAAAAACAGAAAGCCATTACCATTTGGTGTTTGAAGAGGACCTAAACTTTGCAATCAGAAACAGACTTCTTTTCTCTATGCTACATAGTAGAAGTGTGATTTTGGTCAAGTTAAATAACCTTTTTTGAGGCTCATTGTTCTTGTACATGTATAAAGTGGATAAAAATCAAGGCCAGCCCTGGGAGAATATTTTATGGCCATATTTTGACTTAAGAACCCTCTCATCTTAAGAACTTGAGTTTTCAGCCTTTTGCTACCTTAATCCAGATCCCAGCAGCCTTACACAGACTCTTCCCTTCTTACTCAAACCTGTTTTTACAAAATGCCCTGCAAGTTTCATTCACTCGTGGTTCAAAATGACTCACAAGATTGAATGCGCCTAGGAAATTTGCGTTTCAACAGAGCTGAAAAGTTTGTAGTGAGTTTATCTTTCCTAGTAGTAAAATTCAAGAAAACTAGTAATGGACAACAGATGAGAATTTATTTTGTTTTTAATCTGGACTCTCCACAGGCATCACTCATAAGCCTCAGTTCACAATCCTTGCTAACTGAGGCTGGGAACATTTTACTCTAAAAAAAAAGAAATATGGCAGTAGTAATGTGCACGCCCTCATGAGGCAAAAAAGCCACATAATAAGACGTCTGACTAATTTGGGAGCTAAGCGTTATGAAGGCGCAGTTGTCACGGGAGGGCAGGTTCAGTGTCCGGAATCATTCATCTGTCTTCCATGAAGCTAAATGGTTTAAAATTCTCTGTGACTTTAACCTCTGATTCATCTCACTTCAATAATATTCTATCCTATATTCTAATTTATCCTAAGATTTCTCCCTACATTTTTTCCCCTAATCTTTAGCATTTAAGTCTGCCATCTGCTTAATTTGTTTTACTATGTCGGATTTAGCTGGGAGCACAGTGAAAATAAAGCACTTATGGTGAGTAGCTTTCATGCGGCAAGTAACAAAAAAACAAGGTCTATAAACTAAGCACATTGTTGAATACTCAAATAGCAAACGACAGCAGGGGTGAGTCCGAGGCAGCGTCTGCCTAAGCACGCTAAGGGCTGCGTTTGTGTTCAAGTTTGGGGTAGCCGATGGGAAGGAGGAGCGATGGTAATACGGGGTCTAGAGATAATTCGCTTCTTGTTGATGTGGATGTGGAACTTGCATAAACATGGTCAGTGCTCACTGACTTATGGGGACAAGACTTTTTTGGTGCAAACAATATGCCTCTCTGTGGAGCATGACTTACAATGTGGCATTGGCCCCTTCCACTAAGAACTTCATTCCTTGTATGTTCAGGAACATCGTTTGCCTTTAGTCTGGCCTGAAATGCATTTGAATAAACTCACTGACACATTCCACAATGATTTCCTCACCTCTACTATGAACAGGTGGTGTTTATGAAGGGGTTAGGTACCTGGGCAGTGTATGTAGGCTATCTGGCTTAGAGTTCCAAGTTCAATGTTAAGTAATGTTGAACAAAGGACATAAACACTCTAACCTGCATTACTGTCATCTATAAAATGATGACTATAATAGCTCCTATTAAAATGATGAAATACCTGTAAAACACTTAAAATAGTTCCTGAAACAAAGTGAGCACTCACTAGTTAGGAGCTATTTGTCCGTATGTAAGAAACCACTAAGGCTGCTTTGCTGTGTCTTTATATGGTTATTCAGTATTCTAATGAATTAACTTTTAATTTCAAAAAAAAAAAGTAGAAAATCGTCTTTCCAGTCACTGTGAAAATAGACATTTATCTTATAGAAGTTGAATAAGTACAGAGAATTCATACTTTTAGTGGGGATATTTGGGAGAGAGAGTATGTATCAATGGGAGTATTTTGATTGCCTGGGTCTGGGTCCCAGGCTTAGTTCTGGGAGAGGAGAAGAGGGGTAAGAGTTGATAAAAACACCTCAAGTGAGTTGGATTATTATGTAATGAAGGATGCCTCTTTCCTAATAAAGGAAAATCTAAATAGAAAACCACAAATGTCCACTAGGTTTACCCTACAGTAAAAATGTCTTATCCTACAAAATGTTTATCCTACAAAAATGTCTTATTTTTCCTCTCGTACATGTATTTTTTTTTCTTACAAATAATCACTTCTACCATAATAGAAGTAGTGCCACGTAATACTGAAAATGTGCACACCTTCGCCCCGGAGGTTGGAGACTGGTAATCCAAAGTCTTATTTATTTTCTACATGCAGTGCCAAGATTAGCATCCTTGGATGATGTAACTCCTCTTTTTCAGTTTGAGTGTTGCCCTAAATAAATGTGTAATTTGCAGCTACACGATAAATCTAAAGAGCCCCGAAATATCAAATCCAAAATGAAGCAGATAAAATAGGATAAACACATAGAATCAACATTTTCACATGAGAAAGGAGACAAGAGTAAAGAGCGGACAGTGACCTTTGAGTACAGCACAGGTCACCTGTTCTGAGCAGGAACCTGAGGCCCCTGCTTAGTGGAGGCTGAGTCCACGTCTTCACCAGCCTGCCTACCTCTGCTCTTTGTACAATCCCCTCAACATTTTCCTCCAAGGCTGTATCTGAAATCAGTGGAGGGATTCCATTTCGGAAGCAGCACTGCCCTGGTAGACAGCTTCTTTTTTTGTAAACTCAGAGATGAATGAATTGTTTTAGGGATTGAAAAGTTTTTGTGACAAAATAACAGTCTTACAACCTCAGCTGACTTCTGTTTGACGACCGCCTGCTTCCTCCCTGGACTGGTAACCGGTGCCCAGGCTTGCTGACTCTTGGTTTAAATCTAAACCATTCTGGTGGTTTCTGTTTCTTAGCAACCCATCTCCGTGTTTCTGCCTGGGGCAGCCAGGGCACTAATCTGTCCCTTCACTCTCCTGTGCATTAGATTACATAATGGGATCGCTATTATTATATATATGTTTTTTGAAAGGGTAATGCACAATGGTTGCTTGAGAGTAGCTCTGTCTTGATTTACAATTTGGATACTTGGTTAAGCATAGGTTTTTACATTACTTTTCATTTTTAAAAATAGTGCATTAATGTATTTTTCTTGATTACTGAGGTTTTTTAGTGCCTTCTTGAATTCTGCACCTGACATTAGTGCCTCAGTCACCTCACACTAATCTTGGCCCTTCAGGTTGAAGCTTCCTCTTGGAGTCTGGCTGCTGAGTTCTAATGGAAAATTTGCTGATTTCCCTACATTCTTGTCTTTGCTTTAGATAATTGGCTTGGAGTGATATAATTTGACTTTTTCAGCCTGTAAGGGATGTTCCTGTAAATTTAGGCCACCTTCATTTCTTGAATGTCACCTTAGCAGGGAAGCAATGGCTGTTACTCTCCGCTTTGAGATGAGTTAGTCGGAGCCAAACTTGAACTCTATTTTATGACCTTACTACAGGCTGCAGGAAGCAGTCAGCAAACACCAGCATCCTAACAGATACTATTCTTGTTTTATTTATTTTTAATGTGCCCTAGAGCTCCAGATATTATTTTATTTACACGGTCTGATTCCCAAGATAACCATCGGTTAGAACTTAACCATATCCTTTACTATCACAGAAAGAGCTTGATAACCTTCCCAGGAAGAGATGAGAAATCACTTCTGCCCTACTGCTACCTTTTCCCTAACTAAATCCATATTCGAATTGTTCACTCATATAATATTGCACTTCAGGTACCAATTTCTGTGTTAGTCAGAACTATCTTATTAACAGTGTCAAAGAATAAATCTAAACGAATTTAAGCAATATAACTGACTAACATATCTAGGGGAGGAGAGGACGGAGTTAGGCACAGCGAGGCTGATATTTTCAAACTATGCCTTACGGCATAAGGTCTCTTTCTCAGCACATCTTAAACTGTTTTCCTTTGCTTGACCACATTTCCAGCAAGTTCTTATTCTGTGGTAGTAAATTGGCCTTATGGTAAATACCATCTCTCTATATCCAGTCCCACTGAGCATAAAATCTTTCCCTCAATAGTGACAATATTATGGGAGACGCTCTGGTCAACATGGCTTGTGTCACTGCCCTTCTCTACAATGACTCTAACTGGCCGTGTTTTGGTCACACGCTCCCTGATGATCAGCAGGCGTGAGTTTGTCCTGCTATAAACACAAGGACGGAGTGGGATTACTATGTCATGATGAGGGGTGTTTCCTCAAAAGAGGGAATGCCGAAGAGACGAAGAAGCATATATTGTAATGTGACCCCTGTGCTACAGGAGGCAGAGGCAGTGTGGTTACAACTCAGATCTCTGGGGAAGGGGACAGAGGGTGGAGCGACCGTGCTCTGGTCTTCCTTAGGGGGAACAAAAAGAAGACATGATCTCTCAGAATAGCCTTTTCATCACCTTGGTTGGCTCTTCTCAAAGATATTCCAGGGTTCCTTTCTTTGGATGGCAATTTTCTCCTGCAGTTAAACAGTCCCAATAAACTGTGTGAAATGTGTGCTATTTGTGTTGAGGAGGAGAATGGGACAGTGCCTTAAAGAAGCTTCTCTCCCCTCCTGGGCTGTAATGAGGAGATGGGCACACAGGGAAATGCATCGTGTAGGGACACTTTTACAGACTCAATCGCTCTTTACAGGTTTTCATTGATCAACTACAATGACCTGTGGTATGTTCTTAATATTACCTTAAACATTTTAATAAGGGTCTTGCTGTTCCAAACGCTCTGCCCATAAATGATATAAACCAGTAGTTTTGAATCATTAGCTAGATGCTAGAGAAAATTCTGGGCACTGAATAAAACTGTTTTAAATGAATATTCTTCAGCAGATTTCAGTTGGGTACTTGAAATTCCTTCAACATGTATGAGTACATTTAGTACGGAAATGAAGCAAATGTTTAAGACGTGGTTACATAAGCTGGCCTCTTCTCCTGTATGTGGGGGGAACAAGCTGTCTCAAGGGCACATAAGGCATCTTACTCCCCCATACAGCTCCAGTGAGGACTCTTTCTTCCCTGGGTTTCAGAAACACACCCCAGGAATGCCCTATGTTCAACTGGAGAGAGGGGAGAAGAAGTCATTTGAAAGGCAAATTTTCTTAAGGGCTTTTCAACACCTAACTCCTGCATGGGTGATTATAGGTTTAATTCTTCCTTGATGCCAACACTGTCTTTTCCCCTTTCAGTGGTTGTAAACCCTGAATTCATGGACACCTAGAAAGGATTTATTTGTTCCTAGACCCCCTTGAAACAGAAGCAATATTATGCCTATGTTTGTCTGTGCATTTTTCTCATTAGAGGAGTTATGCAATGGTATAGAATATTCTGGAATAAATCCAAGAAAGAATAAGAATGACTTGTCTAGAGAAAACCTGTTCTGAAAAGATGTTTATTTAAAACATTAGGGAAGAAGCTCAAGTCCCTACTCTTTGGGACGTCAAATGTGAGAATCCTGCACTAAATTTATTCTCAAGATCCTGCTTCTCAGTCTGCTCTAACATTTCTATACCTACCTTTAGACTGTTGTGACTGGGAATTGAATCGAATATCTTCTTATCTGTAAATTCCCTATTGTAAGAAATAAGCACAATTTTCAATAAAGAATTCAATATTGTCATAATTCTCCAGGGTCTTATGTATTCTCTGCACAGCCCTGCGAAGGGACATGGCTGTTGAAGACACTCCAGCCCTGCTTTACCACCCAAGCTATGCTATGGTACTTCCCCCGCTTTACAAGCGTAGGAATGGAATAGACTCACAGCTGTGTTCTCCCTAATCCCTGAAGGAGAACAGGCAGCCTAGGTTCACTTCTGCTCAAAGGGTTGCCCAGAGCTGACTACATTGGAATTTTAGAGCGTTATGCAATTTCTTCCCTGGATATCTAGCATATGGTATATGCTACTAGGTGTGAAATGATTGCAATTTTAATGAATAGTTTACCCTTGAGTTTCCAAGGACCTCAGGCATTTAAAGATGGCTGGTCTGTGAAATATCCATGAATGAAAATGACCCCAGGTAACTGAACATTACTCAGGCTACATATGCGGGTATTATGCAGTTGCATAAAGAGATGAAAGCCTCACAGAATGCTGATTGTATTTGACAAGCAATTCCTCGTAATTGTTGCTGAAATAAAGAGAATGACAGACAAATTTGTTCACAGTTTCATTATAGATGTGGCTAGATATGGTATTTGGGAAGCAAATTATATGATTCTATTAAAAGTGAAAGTGGCTCCTGTTGATTTACCCTGAATGTCACGGCCTCAAATCTTCTGAATAAATCATAGCTTTGGCCAATGTACACAATAGCAACTGATTTATTTCCTGGATAAGAAATCAGTAATCATAGCACCTTAATAAACATGAAAAAGTTTGAAAAGTTAACATTCTCTGAAATGCAACCCATTGTAAGCTGTGCCCTCCCTCTTGTCTACTTTATAAACAATTTCTGAATACTAGATGCCTAATTTGCACAATATCAAGAAATATTTCCAAGAATATAATACAAACGAATAATAAGGTGGTAAGTCCAAAGACCCAGACTAGTAGATTTAATTCACACAGTACAGTCTTATAACCATCTGTTAATTCTCTCTGGCTAACAACGCCTCAGCTAACTAGAGCATGCAATTAACCACGCCATCCCAGTTCCTAAACGTGTTCTATTAGCAGGCATTTATTGTGTTTCTTATACAAAGAAATTATTCTGTGGGAATTGGCCTAGTGTTTTTCACACCTGTCAATCACTCATAACTACTTGCAATGAAAAAGCAAACTCCAGAGCATTGTCGAGACAAAAAATGAAAATTTTCTTTACAAAGTTTGGCTCTAGGAACATAATTAAAAATCAGTAGAGTCCGTGAATTTAGTTAATGTTAAAAATGAAGATTTGATACAGTTTAAGCATCAGTGGGAGAAGGCAAAGCCCTAAATATTTTCTCATGAGAAGATTTAGGGGCAAATAACACATTCCTTAACTTCAAGAAATATTAGGCAGTATCACAGGCCAGGTTACTAGTCAAATTCATTCTGTGATGTCTGGTTTCAGTGTTGCTTGCTTATGATCATGATTATAACTATCACGGTTGTAGACAACATTGGAAGCATTCATGGACAATCTACAAACTGTATAAGGCTGGGTATGTGTAACCAATAATTTGTTACTTATTTCATCTTTTTTTAAAAAAGTTTTTTCTTCCTTTCTTCGTTTTTATCCTTTCCATTCTTTGTCTCTCTCATTTCCTTTGTACCTCCTGTTCACCTCTTCCTCTTTTTCTTTCCTCTTATTAATAGTCAGGATTATTCTTCTACATACCTTAAATAGACTTGCTCATTTTCCCCAAGAAACGCTTGTCATCACTACTTCTATCTTTGTATCTTTTACTTATTTGCCTTACTAATTTCCCTGCACCTTGCTGTCCTAATATAGACCAGGGAGATGAGAATTTCTGGTGCATGGAGTAGTTGAGAGCAATAAAAGGACAATGTGTAAGGATCCTAGCATCGCTCACAATGGGTGCTCAACCTCCTTTCCCGTACTGAGGTATCCTAAGGTGTTTTTGTTTTATTTTGTTGTTCTTTCTCTCTCACTTTAAAACCTTTCAATTCAGAAAGTTTCCTACAGCAGTCCTTCAGACATTGCCCCATATCTCAACTTTTGCTATTATTAACCTTTATCTGTCTCTTATCCTGTTCCCTAAAGGTTCTGAGCTCATCTTACAGTAAAGCTATTTGGGAAAACTGATATAATTGAACAGCTGCTCCTTAGATGTATAATTTTCCTAGATAAGACATTTTACTATCATTCAACTTCAATATCTCATTCCAAAGATACCAGTTGGGAACCCATTATGTTTTCCAATAATATTCCAGATTTTTTTTTTTTTTGTCTGATTAACATGTTTCATGCTACATCTAAGAGGAAGGGGCAGAAACAGTCACTCAAGAGGACATGTGGGTTAGGAGAATAGCACAAACCACAAGTTCATGGGTATGAAAATACTTAGAGAAATACACAAGCCATGACTACAAGTATTTCTCTCACTAACTCACAGTTGGATGGGTTTCTATGGAATTTGATAGTGGGAAAGAGAGGATCATCTGACTTTACAACATTGACTGAGAGAAAAATAACAAAGTGGACTTTTTTCACCTCTATTGAAGATAAAAGTTAAGCAACATAGATTTGCTCAGTATAGCCCCCTTCCACACCACCCATCTACTCTTTACATCTCAAATGTGTGATGGTGAGAAACAGATTTCACCTTCCTGAATATTTGAGGGATTTTAAGCTTTTTAAATTTTACCTTTTTCCTGTACAAGCACAGTGTTGGGACATAGCCTATCCACTGAGGCCTCAACTTGAGCTATCAGCATGATGACGGTGTTAGTTCCCGGAGTGTAGGGTGTGTAGGGGAGGTGGAATGAACGTGAATTTGGGAAACATGGTAAGATCATTGAAAATGCACCAACTGAAATTTGTTTCATATTCTTATCAATTTCAAAATATAAAGTTTTACCTGAGGAAAGCAAATAAAATATGAGGAAGACTGTAAGTGCTATGCCACAACCCAATGGTACCTGTGCCTACTCTACATTTTTATTAACTTTTGTCTAGTTTTTTCTAGATATTTTGAAATTCCAGTCCTGCACACTGTTTTACTCAACTCTTAGCATTTAGGTCTAGTAAATGTGACCCTGCATTTACTGCTTAGGTAAATCACATATGGTTTATCTTAAACATTAATAATCTCTACTCCCAAGTTGAAGGAAAATAAATTATTCAATAATTGATCTTTAAAATTACACCAATAGATTATGCACAGTGGCTTTATTACAGTGCTCAGCATTTATGTAGTAATTTTTGAGAGACATGCATAGAAAAGCAATTCGATCCAATGTATCTAACATTTAATCAATGCCCAACAGTTCACCAATATTGATTATTCATAGTTGGTATTTATTTTTATTACTCACCCTCCATGCTGGGTCAATTAAATTTTTGACTTTCACCTATGTTTGCAGATATTATTTACCAGTGATTTATTATTATTTTTAATTTATCTTCTAAGTCCTCGAATGTAGTTAATTTTAGGGAATAACCCCTGATAAGTGGTAATTTTAAACTCAAACATTCTAGACATTATCAGACTTTTTTAAAGTTATTCGTGGGGTTATAAATAGCACACATGTAAGCAACACAGGGAAACGAGTTAACTTAACTCCATATTGTTTAGTTCCTATGAAATTTTCTCAATCATTCACAGCACATCTAACTAAGGGCTGTGTGCTTTTCTGTCTGTTATCTACGGCTACATCTATGTCTCTATCCATCTCTCTATCACTGTGAAAGGTTTGCAGAGCCACTATGGGAAAGTAGCATTGTTCTAAATCACCTATCACAATCTACTAGGAGACTAAGTTTTTCATATATTATGAAATACAATTCTGGTTTTCCAACATGGGATATTTCCAGTTTCAGGGATATTTCCACTTCAAAGAATACATACATTTTTGAGTAAAACAAAGGCTGTGATGTCACACATTGACTTTATAATACTCAGCATATTTCTAGCACCTGATGGTCATAATAAACACTAGTTTTTTCCTAGAGTATTGTCCATCTCCTTCCCTCCTCTCCTCAAAAGAACCATTGTTTATTATGTCCTCAACCTTCTGTCAACCCTCAACAGGCTTGAGGCAAATGCTTATTCATGGGATGAATGAATTAATGGACAGCTTCATTTTCTGAGACCTTGCTTTCCATGTGGAGGGCCCACTCTGTGGACTTTCTCTAATGATACATTCACAGCCACTAATGTGGATATTGCTGCTGAATGTGACGATGTGAACAGGTGCTTGAGGCTTAACTAGAATTTAGCAATTGGAACTATCATCTCGTGTCTCTAAAAACAGTACATGGAAAAATGTAGTTTTCCAACATTCATGAAAAGCAAGAGCTACTATGTCCTGATGAGTCTTAAAAATAGTTTGCAAAATTACTCAACAAATTTGTTTAGGTACAGAAAATTTGTATCAACTGTGCCCAAAGTTATCCTTAACATGACTGATCATCTAGTCCAAAGGCTACAGGGCACAGTTGGAGTCTTTACATGCTGCATAGATCTGTTTGATTATGGCACAGAATTGGATTCAGCAAGATTAAAAGGACTAAAAAAAAAATTTAAAAAAACAAGCTACACATACAGAGGAAGTATTGGCAGGAAATTGCAAAATTGCGGCACTAAAATTAAAGCAAACAACAAAGAAAGCAATTAGCAATGATTAAACTCCGGGGAGGGGGAAAGACTGCAAGTCGTCTTTTTGGATAGAAAATATTTCTGCAAGTTACATATTTATAGGCCTCTAAAAAATGATCTATGGAGAATTAACACCCCTGTTTCTTCTCTTTCCTTGCTCTTAACTATAACTGCCACTGCCATATCATATCCAGGACAATGATCCATTTCTCTGTCTGCTGGGAAGTAGTACTGTGCCCTGGACCAGATCTGCACCACCTCCCCCCCTCCAGAGATACAGCAATGACCACCACGGAGAAGCTGTACAACTGACCACTGGGCTGACCGCTGGATTGTACCCACGTAGTTTCTCAGAGGACAGGTCCATACTACTGGTACGAGTGTCTGCCTTGCTATAAACCCTAACTGGGTTGAATCCTAGCTCTGCCACTTACTACCTCTGAGGTCTAGGCCAGATAGAGACCTTAGGATCTTTGTCTATAAAATGAGACCAAAACATCTACCATTTACAAATTCTTCAATAAACACTTTTTAAAATTTAAAAGATTCACTGGATTATATGCAAAGTTCTTGCAGTATCCTGGCCATTCTGAGAGATGTGCTGATAAGTGGCTGTACATGGACCCTCCAGATCCTTTGGAGAATCTGCGATTTGGCTTCTGAGCTCAGTCAGCAGGGTGCAGTCATTATTCAGGTTCTAAAGGGAAGATGGAAAAGGACTTGTAATGCTACCTCAAGATGCCTATATATTTCGAATGAAATTTTCTGCTGTTGTGTCAGAATATAATTGTCCAAAACTAAGCTTATTATCTTTTTATTCTTGAGCCTGGCCTTTATTTACTCTCATCATTGTTTTTGGCAGTATTGTACTTAAAGAACTTTCATACATAAGCAATTTCTGAAAAATACATTGGCTGGTCAAGTATATTTTTACAAAAAAATATCCTGAAGCAACTAGGGGGCAGTGCTGTCAAGTGATAGCTCAAAATCATCTTGAGTCAGCTATGGAATGAAAAACAATTCGGAATCCCCCTCCCCACAAAAAAAAAAAGAACAGAATTGGGGGTGGAACATGTTAAAATGAGCAATGAGTGAAAGTCAAATTCTTGATAGATGCAGACCACCATATTTGCATATTTGCAGAAACTTATGAGCCCTGGGCCATTGACTCTTTTTTATTCCCATATTCACTAGCCCCAGCTTTGCTATATAGTTGGGGATTTTTATAGTTGGTAGTATGTTTTTTTATCAGACCTTTTTTTCTGATAATTCCAGTTTAAGTTCAGCTTCTTGTCACTTCAGATCTAGACTAACAGAGCACCTTTTACTTGATACCACTTCATTTAAAAAAGATTGGCTTTCCAAACTTCAGCTGTCCTCCTGGATAGGTGGCATAACATTAACACAACACACACCAGGGCTGGCTCTTGGTGTGGGGGGTCTCTGAGTCTGCATGGCAGGAGCTGCCCAGCTGATCAATGTAGTATGGTCTCCCAATTGTACTATGTGCTGTGGGATCTTGAGCAAATTGATTAACCTGTGTTAGTCTCGGATTCTTCCTGAATTTACCTGTTGTAATTACATCTTCTTTGCTCAATCATAAGTTCTTGAATAATGGATTTGTATAAAAGTGGACTTTAATATCTTCAACCTAAAATAAATTAATGAAGAAAAATCTTCTCATTTGGTCACACGTTGCACCTCCTATCGTTGCTTTTTTCTTAACAAAGAGTCCTTGAAAATATTCTTTGTACTAGCCGTTCCCATCTCTTTACTTCTCATCGCTGTCTATGCAGTGATATTCAACTCCTGTGCTGTGGCACACCAGTGTGCCGCAGGATAACTTAGGTGTGCTGCAAAAATGTCTAAACATCTTTAATTAAACTATCTTCAAAAGAAAATCAAAGCACAGGAAGATTTTTCTTACTCTTTTTTTGATCAACATAATTTCAGCATGCTTTAGAAGTTGAACTATAGGTTCGAGTGTGTCATGAGATAAACAAAAAAGGTTGAAAAAACTCGACCCTGCCAGCTAATATTTTGCCACTACCTATCCGTGAGAGCTGCCCTTATCCTCTAACCAACTTGGTCACGAGCAGTGTTAATAATCCTTCTCTTCCCCTCCCCTCCCCTTTTCTCCTCTCCAGTCTTGTCTCCTCCCCTGCTCTCCTGTCCCTTCCTTTCCTCGTCTAGGTCACTGCCTCTATCTCTTAACTTTGAGGAGTTGCCAGACACTAACACCTTCAAGATGTGAACTCCATGTTTATAATACACATGTATACTCACCATTTTCAATTATACCTGTCTTTTCAAACTTTGCGTAATCAAACAAGAATCTTTATTTCCATCTTCTGAAGCCTCAAGCCTTTCCCAATTCAAGGTATGTTGCTACTATCCACTTCCTTTTCCAAGCAAAAATAAATAAACACATGAAATCAACAAGAAAACCAGCAAAACAAAGAAGCAAAAACAAGAGTCCTTCTCAATTCTTCTTCTATACCTCCTCCAAGCCTAGACTTTATGGTAGAATTCAGACTCACAGGCTTTTACCATAACAGCATGAGTCTGTGTCTTTCCCTCCTAGGTCCACAGCTACCATTCTGTCCCTGCTGACAATGCTCCAGAGAAGACTGCAACAGTCTCTCCATTATTCGTCTGGAGTCTACTTTGAACCTTCTACGAATCATTCTCTTCATAGCATGTGGAGTCTCTTTATGATGATGATCATAAAGAGTCAATCTCTTGCTTAAAATCCTCTTGCATTCCTTGTGTCATTTAAATTTGGTACAAATGTACTGCCCCTGTCTAGGAGGCTCTGCCTGATCTATATACCATCTTTAGCCCCCAAGTCCCCTTGAGTATCAGCTTTCTTTGTCAGCACCTTTTAGAGAGAATGGCCTTCTCTCAGTCCCTGTAACTGTACTGTCTGATATGGTAGCTACTAGTTATGAATGATCATTGAGTGTGTAAAATGCGATCACTGTATTAAAATATTCTAATCTAAATGCATTTGTTCTTTAAGTATAAAGTAATACCATACTTCAAAGACTCAGTGCAAAAATTAACATCAAATATTTCATTAATTTTTAAGCTGATTACATATAGAAATGCTAATATTTTATGTGCATTAAATAAATCAGAATTAAATATTAATGTAATCTAATCACTTTATTTTTACTTTCTAAATAGTCTCCTCAACTATTAAAACATGTCTTGCATTGTATTGCTAGTGCTAAACATATTTCTAGAACAGACTAGAGCTTACTTCCATCGCGGTAACTTTGCGATTTTTCTTTCTAGCTATCTTTTCTTTTTAATATTCTCCCAGTAGTGCTTCACTTCATTGTTTTTTACCTCTCAGATCCAAGTTCAAGTTGCACCTTCTCAGAGTCTTCCCACCTGATTAGCCTACATAACATTTACTAGCTCTCTAGCTCCTTAGATTTAGTCTTGGCAATACTTTATAATATTATTGTGTTGTAAAGAGTAAATAGTGGACCACCTCCCTAAGTTGGCCTAATTGTCACAGACCAGATGTGCACCACACGTCTGTATTGGCAGCAGAGTAGGCCTAGTTCCTTTTGTTGACCATCTTCATATGTTGACCAGTTTGTTATAGTTCCTTGGGTGGTCAATTTACAGACGTTCTACTGTATTTCTTTCTTTTTATTTTAAACATTTGTAATTCTTTGAAATTATTATTATTCTTTTGATCATGCATACATTTATTGAAGAGAACAGTATTATCTATTTTGTTAATTTCTGTGCCCTGGGATTCAGAGCGACTGGCAATTTGTATACACTCAGTTCATATTCATTGACTGATGGAGATGCTGAATGACTTGCTGGCTGACTGGGCTGGGGGAGGAGAGTGTGAAATGGGGACAGGGAAAAGCTAGACTAAGATATTTATATTTGTCATCAGTGGGGTACAGGAAATGCTACCCTCAAAATATAGACGATGGAGTATTTTAAGCTTAAGTACATTGAGAAAAGTACAGCAATGGGTTTTCTCTAACCTTCTCTTTCTCTCCTACGAAGCCTCAGGTGTCCTGCTGTATCTTGAAGGGAAGGGATGTGACACAGAAAGGCCAGAACAAATCTGGACACACAGGCTCTGCTAAAATCCCCCTGACCGAGAGCTTCTTGGCTGGGACAGTTTAATACCAATTCATTATACCCTTTTGTTCTCTAATCGTCTTTCTGAATGACTATAAATATAAGTACAGTTTTCCCTGGATCTTTGGATATTCATTTTTGAAATTTTGTGTCATCTCAAACTTATATTAAATAAATTTGAGTATTATTTTTCTCCTATTAATCTGTCTTTGGCTATTGGGCCTCAGCCAGGAACCTCGTGATGGATGAGAAGTCTTTATCCCCTGATGCATCATCTCGATGAACATGGGTTTGGTTTCATTTCTCCTTGCCACAAGGAAACACGGGCAAGATCTTCTTTGGGTTTTGAATTCCTCATAGAGACTTTGCATAATCTTGGGTACATATTAATCATTCAATAAATGCATGCTAATTTTTTTATGAGCCACAAGGAGCAGATGCATCACATCTTTAATTGAAACGGATCCTGTTAGAGCACATATAGATTCAGCTGTATTCAGTTACTCCTCAAAGATTCCCATGGAAACCCATAAAAAGGAAGGCAAAAAAGAGAAACAAAGATATTAACTCATTTTAGGTTCACCAAATGATATTCACTTGAATGCTTTCATTTCTTATTCTTTATGAAGAAGAGATACATGTTTTCTTTAGTTTTGATCAGTGTTATGTTCCCTATTGTAATAAATCAGAGATGCATGGATTGTGAGCAAGGTGGAGATCTGCCGGGATGTCATGTGAAGACATAACACATAAACTTCTGTTAGAGTTTCCTTTGACACAGAAGGAATTATATTATCTTCTTATATGGAACTAGTGATTTGATAGGAAGAGGCCGATATTTATTAGGGTACTGTCTAATGAAAGGAACTAGCTCTTACCTTGTGTAGGAGATACGGACAGGTGATTACTAGGTCCCGCAGCAAGACAGGACATGCTAACTTCAAGGGCTACACTTATCCAGCAGCCTCCAGCTATTAGGGCAGTCTCAGATTTCAAGCTCAGGTAACATCCTTTTTGGAGTTGATGTAGCCAGTGACTGAAGAAGGTTGTGATCCAAGGGGTTGGCCTAAGATGAGACTTCTCCAACTTGCAACACTTGGTCTAAAGCTCCTTGTGAGGGGTAGATACGTTATCAGATCTTACTATTCTTTCTTTCTTCACTTTTCCTTTCCCTGGCGTTACTTCCCAACGAAAGGGGTTGCACATTCAATTCTGTCTCAGAGTTTGGTTCCTGAAGTACACAAATGGAAAAACCTGTGTTTTCTGAAGTAGACATTCCTAACATCTGATCTGTAAAGCCATTTTCTGTTATCTACTGATAAGTGTGGTCACCAGATAGCCGAGGGGAGCACTTTGAAGGTAACCATAGTTATATTCAGCAATGAGGTATGTAGCACTTTTTCTAGAATGAGTTTGCACACTTAATTGTCTGACCTCCTATATATATATGTTTTATCTTTTTAAGTCAGAGGAAAAAATGTGGGCAAAAAACATTTTTTGGATTTTATGGAGTTGTGAATCATTAATAAACACCATATATTAAGGACAGCTACTCTTATGTAGACACAGCATGTTGTAATTGTAGGTCCAGTTCCTTCCTCCTGGTACTTTAAAAAGTCCTTTAATATGAAAGCACAAACATTTAAACACATGAAATATTTTCCCTTATAGATAGGCATGTATATACCACAAACAACTGTGTTTTTAAATGTACTGACATTGCACAAGAGTTCTAGAAAACAAATTAACTCTTTCTAGAAATGCATTTGCTTATTCAACTACGTACTTCAAGTAGAATAGAGCTTTGCAGAATTTAAGCAGCTGCAGCTGAATTTTCTAGGAAAGGAAAGTTGCAGAGAAAAAAAGTTATTGGATGTTTTAATAATACGTATAACCACTGTGTTATTGGTTGTTGATTTCTCTAAGAGTTAAAGTAGGTCAAGGAAACACATACAAACACAAAAACAAACACAAATCCCCCACTCACACTCACACAGGCTGATCCCTCATTTCTCATAAGGAATTTTAAATACAGGCACAGGAGTTATGTAGTGAGAAGGCAAATTGGGCTTATTTCTAGCAGCAATTAAGAGAGCACCTATATAAGCAAGTCCCCTTTCTGTGGCAGCAGCTGAAAGATTTCTTTGAGGATGATTGGACATGGCACTTGGCAAAGCAAACCACGTTACAATTAAATATGTTTTCCACAAAATGAAAACAATCCCCCAAGGTGCTCACTGTGGCGTCTGTGTGTGTTTGTACCTTGAACTGAGTCGGATTCACAGTCACATCTGCATTGTGAACTTTCTTTTCTTTCTTTCTTCTTCTTCTTCTTTTTTTGTTTAATCAGTGAAGACTCAGGAATGCAGACACTGCCCAGCCAAAAGAGCTGAGGAACTTGGGAAGACTTCAGCAAATAGAGGAAAGCGATGATTACTTGTTTTTAGGAAATGGTTGCATTGGAAGGAAAGCTTTCTTTCTTCTACAGATATGAGATTCAAATTTCAGTAATTAACAATTTCAAGATTTGGAAACACTTCTAACTTGCAAAAGCTGCATTTTCTTATTTGTAGCAATACACATAAAGCCTAGGGTATTGAAATATATATTGAACAAACATTTATTTACTTATTTGGGTTGGGAAATGGACTTCCTCTGAATTCTGCCTCTGTCTCCCAAATCCTGTTGACTATTAAAGGGTGGAAGACATCACACAGGTTAATATCATCAACAGAAATACCTCCTATGAAATCAGGAACAGGCTAAGTATTGTTTGCACAAAGATATATAGTATATTAAATATGAGATTAATTATGAAATTAATTTATTAACATTATAAATTTTAAATGTCATTTTACAAATGTTTTATATATATAGAAATCTATAAATATTTTATAGAGCCCATTGGGTTTAGTTGGGATTAGTGCCCTCCACACTAGCCTCTTTCATCTATGAAAATCTCTCCATGAATACTTCTTTCATATTAAAGCAATATTAAGGCTTTCTGGGTCCCTCACATTGTAATCAGGATAGTTAGGAGACATAAAAGAGAAAGATATTAGTTTAGTACTTCCACGTATTTCAAAGCCGTAAGTTAAAGCAACAAGGGCAGATGGAAAAATTAACATCAAGGTTGGAGAAGAATCTTTGGGTGGCAACAAAATTTTTCCCAGTAAGTTAGAAAACTTGTCTCTAGACATTTTGTGACTCTGTACATTTACTTAAAGGAGAGGAAAAATAAACTATAATTTAAGGAGACCAGTGTTTATGAAGGCACTCTGCTCACTCCTCTCCCAAAAAGTGAGGCAAAGCTACTTGGTGAAGCCTAGCACCAATTAATATTTCTAAATCAGTATTTAATTTTATGGTTAAACAATCTCAGGACCCAGAGTGGCTGAATTAAATCTCTGGTCTGAAGCATATTGGCTGTGTGAGCCTGAGCTAAATTATTCAGTCTCTTTGTCCTTTAGCTGATTCTCCATTTACCTCCCAGATCTTGTATCAGGGATACTTAGGAGGCATAAGAGGAAAAGATATTAGTAGAGAAGAACACACTTGTGCTCTTGCATATTTCAAAGCCTTAAAGCAATAAGACTAAATGTAAAAATTAGCATGAAGGTTGAAGAATCTTTGGGTAGCAACAAAAGAGAAAAATAATACAGCATTGACTTAAGAGAGTTATTCTGAGGATTAAATGAGTTAAAACATGTTAAGTACGGTGCCTGACACAGTAAGTATTCAATGAATGTTAATGTAAAAAGGGATTTTTTGGAGAACATTCTGATTCCTTCATTCTTCCGTCCTCTGCCTGCAGAGGGCATCTGTTTATAAAGAGTTCGTTGCTTTGATTTTTATAAGGGAAAGTCAGCTTGAATAATTACAGAGAAATGATTTTTATTTCAAAATTAGAAATTGATTGTGGACCATCCAACTTAAAGCTACAAAATATAACATGTCAGATTAAGCTCAGTCCCTGAGAACTGGGTCTCGGAGTCTAACTACTTAACTGGGCATAGTGGAGATCAAGGATGCAGGAGAATATTGGGGTGCAGGGGAATTTGGGGGTGCATGTTGCCCACATTATTTGAAGAGAATTTAGACCCTTGTAAAGAGGGGTGAGGCATGACAGACCAGGCTGCAGAAGCATTGAAAAGTAGACAGAGCCATTATTTAAGATAGAGTCTTAAAAAGAACAGTGATATGAACAATAAATTTTATAGGCCATGCTCAGTATTTTTTTTAACTGCACACCAGAATTGCCTTCTTTCGTTCAGATATGAATTTCTTTATTGGAACTGGTTAGTCCTATTAGAAAACCTTAGGCTAAAGGAAGGAAGAGCTCAGTTAATTGATCTTCATGAGGGGAGGGCGAGAAAATGTATTGAGACATTGATTAAAAATAATTTAAACCCCAGTTGAATTATAATTTTTTTATAAGATCAACCCTCTATTTTTGGAAGAAAGTAAAAAAACAGCTACTCTGTGGTTCAGCGGGAAGATCTTCCCATCAAGCCTTCATGCTTTTCTGGCTAGAAAGTTATAAGGTTATAGAACACAGCTGAGCTTCTTGGTATATAATAGGATTGGGGAAAATTAAGTTGCCAGCGTATCTATTGTGTGGAAAAGAACTCTCAGGCTGTGGCACAAAAGAGCCAGGTGAATGAGTCTGGATTATTTGCTAACTCACAGGTTTCTCCCATGATACAACTCAAGGAACAGAGCAACACCCTAACTGTATGTGAACTCCCTTCTCAAGCCTAATATGGCTTCTCTCATCCTGCTCCCATCATTTACAGATAAAACCACCTGTGGATCCATTCTTTGATGTTTCCAGTAGCCATCATAGTGGAAAGAACATGGGATTTAGATCTCGGAAGGTCTCTGCTGGAACCCTGACACTTAAATGTCTCTACTGGAATCCTGACACTTAAATGCTCTGTGAATTCAAGCAATGAAACTCTTGGAGATAGAGTATCTTCATCTCTAAAATATAAATAGTGCTTAACTTGTGGAGTTGTTAAGAGGATCAAATAAGATTATGTTTGAAAGGGCCTGGTACATAATAGTTATTCAAAAATTGAGAGCACAGGGCTATTTTCAGCCTTTGTCCTGTAGGCACAGATTGCCTATACCTAGGAAGAGCAAAGAGTGGCAGGCATGTTTCTGTGGGGCGACCAGAAAGGTCACTCAGTGAATGGCTTAGTAAATTCCATCCCAGACAACAGGACTCCTGGGGAGGTTTGCAACTTGGGATGCAGGGTGAACATACTCACTTGGTTCATTCATCAGACAAAAGTTTCTTGAGCTCGTAACTTACAGCAGACAGCTGGTCAGCTGCTGACCCAGCCTGGGAAGAGTGCTCAGACCCACCCTGCAGGATGTTTCTCAGATATCCCCGCCTGACCTCTCCCCTTGTGCACTTTCTCAGCCAGCCCTCCACTGCGCTAACCCTTCCTTGTAGCACCGCTAATATGGTCCCTGTCGTTACTCTCAGAACTTGGTGATTGTTTTTTTCCTATCACATCAATGCTAGAAAAGTTTTGTTTGCTTTTCTTACCTGTAAAAAAAATCTCTTTTCTTGGGCACCCCTTCCTTCCAGTGAATATATACTGATCCTCACAACCCTCATCTTTTTCTCCAGATAGAACATGTTCTTATCAATGACAAGTATATCACAGGTCAAAAGTGGCGTTTGGATAACAGCAGGTATATTTTACTACCCAATGGTTTGGGAAAGAGATGAACCATCTCTTTTCACATTAAAGGCAGTCAAGGAATTTTAAAAAGTAGGAGGCATAAAAGAAAATAACTTCAGATGAAAACATTTATTTTTGTCTCATTGAAACACACAGATTTCTATATATGTGTATTTGTAAAATATACTAGATACTTTATAGGATGATAGATTGTGAATTTAAAACCTATATTATTTTTTAATCTCAGGAATGAATATCTAGACAATATTTAAACAAAAATAATATCACAGAAACCATGCTGTTAAATTCATCTCCCTTAACTTAATCTTAGGCCATAACATGAAGCTAAGTGAGTTGCGGGTGTTTGGCTAATGACTGTGGGTATTTAGATAAAGAGAAGGATCTACTTCTAACTGGCTTTGGCATGACTCATTTTAAAAAAATACATATTATACAGATCTCAAAATATCTTCAAAAGATGTTCTGTCTTAGAACAACTCTAACCTTTCTCAAAAACTTTACAATGATGTTATGACTTGTATGGCTTAATTGTAACCCCCTTCTTTCTTGCTTTAAGGGAAATATGTCTTAACATTCCAATTCTGGGCACCGATCTGGTTTGGAGAATTAAGGTATCCTTTCATACGTCCTTTTAATATTTCAGTCTTAATACATGTTGACTTGGGGCAGGAAATGAATAATGAATAAATGATTCTAGAAGCCATGAGTTTGATCTGTTCCTATGAAGAAATATAGACATGAGAGTTCAGAATAGTGTGTTAGCATCTAATAAAAGATAGGAGACAACAATTATAAAAGAATTGGCTTACTGAAAAGCAGATTTTACCCATGTCAATTACTGTTTCATGCACTTTCCCTTCATATAGAATTCAAGCAGATAAGTTATACAAATGGATCCTTATAGTAGCCTACTATAAAAGAAGAAACACCTGTATTATTTTGATGCAAGGACGCAGCACATGTATTTAAAATCATGTTTACAAAAAATGAAAGTGAAGAGATTCTCTAACCAGAGGTTTAGGACATTTTTGGAGCCGCATGAAGGAAACAGCCAGGACGTGGATTGAAAGTACAAGTTTGCAAGAGGCAAGGCTGACCCCAGGTGCAGGAGAGCCCCCAGCAACCTCCGCAGTGGCTATTTACACAACAGGTGTGGGGAGTGCCCAGTAAGGACGGACAAGGGCTACGTGCTCTTTTCCCACAACCCCCACAATGAAGCACCGTAAAATGTTCAAGGTTTAACACCTACATACTAATGAGTGACGGACCTTATCTCATTCCAGAACACTGAGTCACTTGGGGACTTGCCCCCAAGATACAAGACATCTCTAGGCTTGCCAGGAGAGTGTCTTGCTTGAGTGACAACGTTGGTCAACGTTTCCTTGGGTGTGTTAAGAACCGGTGACTGTCCTTGCAAGCCTGGTGTCCATTCCTCTACAGGACCTCACTAGCAAATTTAACCAGAAAAACCAATCTTGATGCTCCTGGAAATATACACGTTGACATTAGTGAATTTTTAAACATTTAAACAAGTTTAACATTTAAACAAGTTGTTTTTCAAGTGTCATATTTAAAAGAAGTCCTTCAAGTTTGTTTCTATTTGTTGCAGGTTCCTAACCCCCATGCTCACTGAAAACACACATTTTATTTCAGAGAACATGGTTGTCATTAACTTACCAACACTGTCATTTTAATTTGGTCAAAATAAACGTCTTAACGTTATGTAAATGAGGTGAAGGCTATGTTAACCAGTTTGATGTAAGCACTCCAAACTATATAAAATCAGCACATTGTACCCCATAAATTCATTTATGTACACAGTTATAATTTAATAAAAACATTAGTCGAAATAGAAAAAAAAATTCACTGTAGGTTATTTTACTGCCCATATTCAAGAAAAATCATATTAGTATTGTACCTGCCAGGAGAATTATAGGTTAGAATTCAGTATTTT
The DNA here is from genome assembly GCF_000181295.1 of Otolemur garnettii. NCBI lineage: Eukaryota > Metazoa > Chordata > Mammalia > Primates > Galagidae > Otolemur > Otolemur garnettii. Next base: position 11,908,956 of record NW_003852430.1, on the reverse strand, counting down.
TTTTTTTACAATACTGAAAATAAACCTTAGAGTTCAGTCTACAGATTACCTTATTTTAATAATTTATTGATCCATATTCTGTCTGTTTTCCAAGTTCCTAAGCTACACTGACATGGGAGGGGGCATTTGCTAAGATCCCAGTGGGACCGTTCTGTGATTATTTGTTACTGGCTGTGTTCACAAAGATCAAAACAAAGAACAGATTCAGCAAACACATGCCACAACTAACAAAACAAATTCAGTTCCAAGACCTACTTATTCATTCATTTATCTACCTAGCCATCGTCCATCTACCAACTATCAGTTATAAGGAATTTAAAATACCCCGTTTCATATAAACCCAAGGGAACAAACTACGGTTAGATTTCCGAGGCAGTCCATGCATTGTAATTATCATACCATTCAACATAGGTCCTGAGTGCTAGGGCAGGTGGGGGAATTCTTGTTACTTCCTTGGACACTTGCTGTAAGGGAGGCAGTGGGTATTTACCTCATCTTAACTGAATGAGATCTCTCAGCTTTCAAGAGATGATCTATACATTATATAGACTGTACATAAAGTGACGATTTTTAATTTGGGATATAGATCATATCTGATTTATATCTGATTAATGAGATCAATGTAGCATACATATTTGTATAATTCTGGGCACAAAGGAATTTATTTGGCTCAGGAAAAAACCCTAGTTTGGCTTGCTGCATACATAGTCAGATTTTTAACTCATTCCACTTATTTGGTGGATTTTGTACTTGGAAGAAAACAGTTTTGCCTAAAGTTCTGCTTAGCAGTTTATGTGCCTTTAAATGTGCTTTTAAAGAAAAGTAGCCACCTAATAGTTTCAAGGGGGTTAATTTTATTATTATATATCACAAAGTGTTCAGTACTGCAAAAATCCAACTCATTTATTTTTGACTTTTTAATTTTCTCATAGAAAAATAAATCAAGTTAATTATGACACACTGTGAGTTTGAGTTTGTTTATTCAGTGTTAAGAGACAATCCAGAAATCTTTCTTATTTATTTATGGTACCCATTCTGCAAGCTATTCTCATTCCCCTGTTCCTTACCAGCCATTAAGTGTTCTGAGTATTCTTTCCAAAATCTGTCTCTCTCTTTCTCACTAAATTATTAAATAATTCCCATTTTATTTTCTTTCTTGAAGTTAGGTCAGCCAAAAAGGAGCAGTATTAGGCATAGTCAAGCAGAAATTCTTTGTTTCTGTTTGCCAAATGGTTTATTAATATGTCTCAGTTAGTATAATACTGAAATTCATCCAAAATAGTGATTTTTTTAAAAAAAATCTTTTCTTGGACCAAAATTGTAAAATGGCCATTTTCTATTGTTTAAAGGATATTCTTATTAACTTACTAAAATGTTTAAAGATTCACTAAATAAGCATTTTTGTGTATCGTTTAGCCATTGAAAGATTACATTTCTGATGCTATTAATTTTAACAAAAATTGTTAAAATTCAAATCAACTGATATGTTTAAGAATTTTCTAAATTAAATGAGAATACATTTGATGTTTAATGACTATAAATATAGTTTAAAATTACAAATACAATAAGTTATAACTGCTTCAATGACACTTTGTGTTTTATCTTTTTTACTTGGAGTTGTCATTTTTACTTTATAATAAATATGGGTGTCAAGTAATGTTTAAAATTTTTTTAGGATTTTGCACTTTTTTTCTAAATAGTGAAAAACCATAGGTTTTATTCTTCTGGGTAAATACTTAGAAAAAGGATTTCAGGAGCAAATGGTAGGTCTACTTTTAGTTCTTTGAGGATTCTCCGTACTTCTTTCCAAAGAGGATGACTAGATTGTATTTCCACCAACAATGGATGTGTGTTCCCATGTCTCTCCACCATGCCAACCTCTATCTGTTGCTTTGGGAACTTGTGATGTGGGCTATTCTCACTGGGTGTAGATGACAGCTCAAAGTGGTTTTGATTTGCATTTCTCTGGTGATTAAAGACAATGAGAATTTCTGCACTTGAATAGTTATGGTAGCACAATTTGCAATTACAACGATGCTGAAACAACCCTAGTGTCCTTCAACACAGGAATTGCTTTAATAAATTGTGGTGCATGTATACTATGGAATACTCTTCAGGTATAAAAAACATGGAAATTTTGTATCTTTTATAACAACCAGGATGGATTTGGAGCATAGTCTTCTAAGCAAAGTATCCCAAGACTGGAAAAATAAGCATCATATATTCTCAGTTCAAATTGGAAATTAGTGGATTAACAAATACATGCCCATATGAGAGAAAAACTAAATTAAATTCAAATAGGTGGAGGGGGGATAAAGGGTTGGGTAAGTTCCCCACCCAACAAGTTGTTGCATGGTTACGTGGCACACTTCTGCATAAGGACACAGCTACAATGTGGACGTTAGCCTTAGAAAAGCAATTTATGTAACCTGATTGTAAGTACCCCTTATTAACCTGAAATACAACCAATAAATAAATTTTAAAAATGAAAAACAATAGGTTTAGTCCTAGAAAAACTTAAATATACCTAGTGGGATAATATAATAAAAGAGATAATTGTTTCTTTTAGTAAAGTATGTGAAGATATACCCATTGTAATTAAATACTCTGACTCCTCATGACAATATGTGAAGAAACAATTCCTGAAGTTTTCAGCAAATGTTTCTAAATACCTGTGTAATAACCCAGGAACATTCCTTCATTTCCATTAAAGGTTTCTTATCCAGATACTCAAACACATATAATTTAGAAAAGATAAAAGTCAAAAGGATTGTCCTTAATCATTAATATTTATTAAACTCTGGAACTGGAAGTAGCTATGTTAGTTATCTATTTCTGTGTAGCAAATTACTCTGTAATTTATTAGTTTAAAACAGTATTTATTACCTTACTATTTCTGTATATCAGTAACCCAAGTAGGGCTTAGCACAGGGTCGTTCACAAGTATAGTCAGCTGGGGCTGTGATCATCTCACACCATGACTGGGAAAGATCAGCTTCTCTGCTCACAGCAAGGTTGTTTGCAAGATTCGATTTCGCACAGGTTTTTAGATGGAAGACCTCAATTTCTCAAGGGATTCTCTTGGTTTCTTCTGTGTGACCCACTCCCTAGGACAGGTGACAACATGGCATCTGAGCCATGCAACTGAGAAGACATGAGAGGATGAGAGAGAGGGAATTCACAAACTTGAATAACCTAATTTCTGAAGTGGCATCCTTCACTGTGGCCATAATCTATGAACTGTAGGCAGGTCACTGGGTCCAGTGTGTTTCAGGACATTGTATTATACAAGCAGTTCAATACCAAGGGGCAAAGATCACCAGGAGCCACTTCAGCACCACCTACCACTGGGGTATAGAAACATGATCACATAAACCTTGCTTTATAAGAAAGAAACTGAGGCAAGAAAAATAAATAATTTTACCTGACATTTGCATTTACCAAAGGCCGTCAATAATAGTGGTAGTTAACCCTAATGAATTGTTCATATGTCTTCAGTAACTGCTGTGTGATTATACACATTTCTTTCATTTAATCATCTCAAACTTCTTTTTTGAAAAATTAAATTTAATCCTATCTTATAAATTTAAAAAAACAAAATGAAACTGAGACTCAGGGAAATCCAATAATTTACCAAATTACATAGCTATTTGCTGGCTAGGAACTGCTTAATTCCCAGCAACCTGATTTCAGATTCTACCCTTGTAAGAACAGTGTTATATTGAAACTGCCACATTAACGAATTCTTAAATTCCTGTGAAACTGCTCTCAAGAGCATTGTCCATGTATTTGTGTATATTTTCGTTATTAACACTAAGCTTTAAGTAATACTTTATTTCCAAAAACTAATGCTCTTTTTTCATTTTATAACTGTAAAATAGATATCACTTTTTCATAATTTAATATAATTTTTAGGGAAAAATGAGTGTGCCTTGCTCTATAATGCAAAATAGCTATATGTATCAAGAAACATAAGAATAGATACACTTTTTAACCTCACAAATTTATATCTAGGAAATAAATACAAATAAACGGGCAGATACATGTCAAAGGCATTCATAATAGGATTTTTTAAAAGCATTACACCAAATACGAAATTAAGAAATTAAAATTTTGAGATGTTTAAATATGCTGAGAAGTTAGGACAGGAATTTTTTAGCCATTAAAAAAAAACATCATGGAAAAATAGTAACAGAATTTTCATTTATTAACAGAAAATATCAGTACAAAACATTTTACATGAAACATAAACTCATAAATGAAAAGAAATGGGCAGGAAAATGGAGCAAAATAAACATACAGAACTGTTCAGTAGAGGTTGCTTGGGAATTATGCAAACACAAATTTTCTTCTTAATTTTTTAATTCTTACTATTTCAAAACTAATGAGTAAAATTAACTACATAACTTTGAAAACAAATGATACTCCCAGAAAAATTGACCCTCCCACTTTTCATCTAAGCCTCATCCTCCTTGTACCTGTTGATCCTTTGGTCTTTGTGTCTGTCCGAGTACCATGCTGTTTTGGTCACTATAACCTGGTAGCCTCCTGATTTATTCTTATTAAGATTGCATTGGCTATTTCAGTTTTTTTCTGGTTTCTCATGAAGTGCAAAATTATTTATTTTGAGATCTGGAAAATACGATGGTCATTTAATGGGAATTATATTGTATCTATAGATTGCTTTGGGTAGCGCAGTCATATGAATAATGCTCCTTTTGCCAGCCATTGCTGATTGAAAGTTGATTTTCTTCTGATACAAGAATGGGTGTAGCTTTTGGTTTTTGTTTACATGGAATATTTTATTTTCATTTCTTCACCTGTAGTCTGGGCAAATCCTTACAATTTAGATGTGTTTCTTGGAGATAACCTGGGCTTTGGTTGTGTTTTTTCCATCCATTCAGCCACTCTTTGTTTTTGAAGTAAGACTCTAATGCTGTTCTTGTTCAGCATTAGTGTTAGGATGTGGGATATTCTGTTCCTCGAGTTGTAGGAGACCTTGTTTGGTTTTCCCTGTTGAGCTATTGTTTTATAAAGGCTACAAGCTTGATATTTCAGTGTTTTTTCCCAATTGGTGGGCATCTATTATGTTGTTCCATGCATAATGCCATTCATAGAGTTTCCTATAAGACAGGTGTAGCATTGACGAATTCTCTTAGTGTTTGCTGTCCAAAAGGTCTTTATTTCTTCATCACTTGTGAAATTTCGTCCGTAGATATAAACTTTTGACTATCTGTGTTTGTGTGTTTTGGAAGTAGACTAATTCTTCCCTGAGTTCAATGGTGATCTTGTTTCTGGATGTCTGAATCTCTGGTGAAACCAGAGAAGTTTCCTCAATAATTCTCTCAAACAGATATTCTATGCTTTTTTTTTATTATTATTAAATCATTGCTGTGTACATTCATGCAGTCCCCTCTCCCTTATGGATACCTATAATTCGTTTATTAGTTTGCTTCATGTAGCCCAGTACTTCTCCAAGTAATTGTTCATTCTCCTTTGTTCTACTTTCAGTATCTCTGACTGACTAAGCTACCTCAAGAACCTGACCTTCATGCTCTGCGGTTCTTTCTTCTGCTTGGTTTAGCCTGTCGCTTATGCTTTCTACTTAATTTTGAAAAATCCTAAATGACTCATTTCTGTAAGTTCTGTTATAGCCTTTCCTGTGTTGTCCAGCTCATTGATGCCCTGATTTTTTTTTTTTTTGGCTTTTAATTGTTGATGCTCACATTATGCTTTAATTCCGTTCATCTTATTTGCTATCCATATTCTGAAATCCATTTCTGACGTTTGAACAAATTTCTTTTGCTTCAGTTTCATCACCGTAGATGCATTTTGATCCCTAAAGGCTCCAGAGCTCTTGCTGATTCTCAAGGATCTGTTTCTCAGGATTAATTGCTGCTGCCAGGGCCACAGCTTCATCTCCAAGGCTTCATTTCTACTATTGGGATGGAGGCTCCACAGCTTCTATGAGGCCCTCAGATTTACCCCCAGATTCACCTACAAGGCTCCAGTGATGTCCTTGAGACCTGAGACCCTCTGCTGTTGCCAGGCTCTGTGGCTTTGCTTCTGAGGCTCCAGAATTACTCATGGGGTGGAAGGCTCCACCCCTGGGGCTCAATCATTGCCAGGAGGCCTATGACTTCACCCTAGAAACTATAGCATTATACTAGTGCCCAACGCTCTGCTTTAAGGTCCTATCACTGCTGCCAGGTCCCTGTACCTATCTCCCGGGATCCCCACTGCTATCAGGACCCACAAGGCTACCTCTGAGGCTCCTACCAGCCTCCACAGACCAATGTTACCCCAGAGACCTGCCAGACTCATGCTGCCATTGAACTTGGACCCCATTGAAGCAACCACCCACAACCCAGACACCCATAACCATGGCATAGATAGCTTTATCCTGCTGCCACTGTCACCTCTGCAAGGAGACCATGTAGAACAATCCCCTGCAATGCCAGTCTCCAGGGAGAGTCCCTTTTCAAGCCCCCCCCCCAAGCTTCCTAATAGTGGCTTGGGGAAGAACAACCCACCATTCTGCACTCAGATCATGCAGCACCAGCTTGAACTGTGACAATCACAGGGGAACAGGACAAAACAAAAGAGCTATATTTCAGGCTCTCAGTGCATCTGCCCCACCCTGCTGGGTCACTATTCCAGAGTAGAACAGTAAAGTGCCACCAGGGACTTCTTCTGCTCACTAAGTGGAAGAATGTTCAGCAAAGAACAGGTCCACACACCTATCAGCCCTGAGCTAAGTGATGAGGATGCAGATGTATTCAAATTTTAGCATAGACTAGAATGACCTGGAAGACTGGTGGAAGCACAATCTGCTGGAGCTCATACCCAGAGTTACTGATTCAGTGCGTCTAGGATGGGTGGGATCTAGAATTTCAATTTCTCTGATGATGTCAATGCTACTAGTCCAGAGATAACACATTGAGAACCACTTAATACAATTTATGAAAGTGATAATAATAGGAATACTGCTTTGCCTTTTATATCACTCATACCACATTATTCAAATACAACACAGAGGCATCCAGAGTTTGACGGGAAACAGGAGCAAATTAAGGCTGAAAGCCTTGTAGGGTCTGAAGCTGGTAGGGGGTGAGGGAAGCAGAATAAAATATAAGGCATATCTAAATTACGTTGTGTAATACATTTCAAAGATTCTGTTTCCTCTGGATTGGGCCCTTTTGGGGGCTGCCATGTATTAATATATTAAAGTCTTGGCTTGGCACCTGTAGCTCAGCAGCTAGGGTGCCAGCCACATAACCAGAGCTGGTGGGTTCAAATCCAGCCCGGGCCCAGCAAACAACAATGACAACTACAACTAAAAAATAGCCGAGCCTTGTGGTGGGTACCTGTAGTCCCAGCTACTTGGGAAGCTGAGGCAAGAGGATAGCTTAAGCCCAAGAGTTTGAGGTTGCTCTGAGCTTGAACACCATGGCACTCTACTGAGGACTACATAGTGAGAGTCTGTCTCAAAAAAAAAAAAAAATTTTTTTTTTTTCCTAGCTCTCTTACAAATTTCTGTACTTTCAAAAATAGAGCAAGCTTGCTTTTACAGGGAAGGTTATGCTCTCCTCTTTAACACTAAGCAGAGTAATTTAAGGGATCAGCAAACAGACAGCTGCAACATCTCATTAACATAAAAGAACAGACTGGTTTGATCCTATATTCCTCAAGTGTATATTTGGTTCTGTACCTTTCTGCGATTAACAAAGCTCTCTAAACATTTTCATCTGAAACCTGTATAGTTTGACTCTATTACCTGGACTGTTTTAAAGTTCCCTATAATATTCTGTGTTCATCTAGGTACGATTCTTTCTACTAGACCTGTGTCATGTGACTGGAAATAAATATTTAACCAAATTTGGTGAAGATGTAATTTAAAATGAGCTTACTTTTATCTGAAATATTATACAATATTGTCCACATAATTAGCTAATCATGCGGTTGAGAATGGAGAATCTTTCAGTTTGCCTGGGTTTCTGAAGTGAGTTTAGAGGGGCCATGCAAATGTAATACAATTTGAAAGCTTGATGTCATTTCCAGAAGAGGGATATAAAAAGTCACATTAATTTTCAACACTGCTGAGAGGCCTCAGAGTGAAGAGAGGAGAAAGACAAAATCGTCATAAATAAGTCTACCTGAAGAGAAAAGTGAACTTGCGAGCAGAGATTTATTCTGCTACCCTATTGAACATCAACTCATTTTATGTAATTTTTAATAAATAATTGTTATGCAGCAGTTACTGTAGCGATTATTTAAATAATTTATATGTTTATTACATTAAGATAATATTTTTGATACTTTGGTCTTCTATAACTTGCTGTAATTTCAACAGTCTTATATAATCAACCTAATTTAAGATCTTGGTTATGCTAATAAATTACAATAAGTCGCTTTATTTGCAGGGCATTGATTTATGACATTTCAGGGCAAGGGAAATTCTCCAAGGTTTAAAAAGAGGCTACTACCCACTGCGGGCTGATTTTAGCATAATAAAAAAAGCGTTACAAATGGGAAGGTGAGACTAGTGTTTTCACGTCTAATTTTTGATTTTTAAGACCGAAGACCAGCGGTACACTAGGAAATTTTTTGAATATTAGTATTTATTTAAATAAGAGTAGAAGGCAACACATCATAAAATTTAAGTATATGTGCAATTGGTTTTGTCTGTCAACCAGCTTGATAAAAATATTTCCAATTGTATATGAAAACACCACACTGTACCCCATGATTGCATTAATGTACACAGAGACAAAGTGAAGATCTCAGGTATTTACAATGGCAGCAAAGAAGACGTGAATGCATTTGCCCCTCAATTTTTAACTTCTGTAGATATTTATGTTGCACAATTTTTGTTGTTGTTGTTGTTGTTGCAGTTTTGGGCCAGGGCTGGGTTTGAACCTATCATCTCCAGCATACGGTGCTGGTACCCTACTCCTTTGAGCCACAGGTGCCGCCCCTTCAGTTGATATTTAAAATCAATGTCTAAAAACAGTCCAGGTCTCATGATAAAGAAGCCTTGAAACCTCACAATTACCTTGATATATTCTCCTAAGTATAAAGTCTGATTCATTTGCAGGCATCACATCTTGCTTAAACCTGCAGAGCAAGCATAGATTGTCCTCTATGGATGAACTCCTGTTAATCAGAACCGAAACTGAGCAAGTCCAAGTTAGTAATTGAAAATGAAGAAGTTGTATAGAACTTGGTACTATTAGCACCCAGAGTGACTTCCCTCCCTGTAGGCATGGGAAGTGAAATTATAATCAAAGTTTTGAGATGAGCATGGAGCAAGGATGATTGGAATACCTAATGACATGAAGCAAAGGCAAAAGAATGTATTCATTTCCTTAATAGCCGTTACCAAACCTCTTATGCCCTTGTATAAAAGTATCTTCACGGAGTCTCCTGTCACCCAGACCTCATCCTTGTTACTGACTGACCTCCCTCCAACATATTCCTTCACAGCCTTTGAAGACCGAGGCCTCTAGCTTATAAACTTTCTCTTCATCATTAACTCCACTATCTCCCTTGACAGTTTTAAAGTGTGTGGGAAATTAAACACCCCCATTTTAACCTTAGACCACTGTAATTGTTTGAATCCCATGAATTTCTCACCTTCTCCGCTCCAGTAACACTAAATTATTTCATTAACCAGAGTCACAGTATCTATTACTGTTGTGAGATCTAAATCCTACAGCACATTTTCTTTTTTTTCTTTCTTTCTTTCTTATTTTTTTTTTTTAGTAATGGACTCTACACTTCCAGAATTTTTTGCAGAAATGTATTTTTCTCCAATAGTAACTAGATTTAGACCATTTATTACACATTTTCTCCTAATGTATACAGTCTATTTGAAAATCTCTTTTAATTACTGTGAAAATCATAGACATTTATCCTGGCTTGCTTGGTGACAGACCAGTTCGTTCCAGCATCCTCCTTGGTTACTGCCTTCTTTTACTTTCAAATATGTCCCAGTTTGGAGGATAAATTACACTGTCACCCAACTATGAAACATCAAGTCCCTTTTCTCATAGTGTCCTGAACATTCTCTCATCTGGTAACAACCAAGCTAGCCTCTGCCTAACTTTGCATGATCATATCTGTTCAGGGTGGTGTGCCCGTAGACAGTATCCCAAACACTCTAACCTAATTTTTGCTCTATTATAACTGCTTTGAGTTGATATAACCTCATGAACAAGTACATCCTTCATCTGGTACAAAGTGTGCCTAGACAATGTGCCCCAGTCGATATGGAAGCCAATATAAATTCCTGCTCTCCAATCTTACATGCAGCCCCAACAGATCCCTCCCCAAATCCCTTAACCAGAGTCCTCCCTCATTGCCCTATGCAAGCTTTCAGATTTTGAAAGATTTTCACCTCTCCCCACCTTCTATCCTACCAGCGTTCTTTCACTCTTTGGCATAACTGGTTTCCTAACTCATTCATATAATTAAATCAACAGGTTTTTCTATTGTCTTGCCTGGTGTTTAAATGAGGAGCCATTTTTCGGCTCATTTTCTAACCCGGGACCAGTGGAAGCAGCACACCTTCTCCAGCACACAAGCTCTGGTTTCTGGCCTTTCCACATTTCAAATATCTTGCCCTGCAAATCACATCTTCTCATTCTTGCATAATCAGTCTTTAGGATCTTTTTATTGGATTTTTATCCCCAGACTGTGCATACAACAATGGTAGATATTAAAAATAAAACATTTTTGTTCCTGACTGGCATTCCCTTCTGCTTGGTGACTTCTATGCTTTTCTGAGATAAGCTTTTGAGATGATGAGTCAGACCTGTGTTTACTTCACCACATCCCGTTTCTAAAACTTCCCTCCCACCATGGCCTTTGTCATCACTCAAATCTCCCCTTATTAATTCTCTTCCAACGGTCTCCTCTGTTTTCCTCCTACATCCCCAGCTCTGATCACGACATCCACTGGATTTTGTTTCTACTCACCTCTTTCAAGTCCATGTTCACCAGGGCCCACCCCTGTCCTTTCCTCCTGTTTTTCATTGCCCCTGCATACTTCATCAAAACTCAGCACTGATTGCCTGAATGCTTAGTTTAATCACCTTCATGAAGGTGATGAACTACTTATTAGAAGCCGTATCTATTACTGAGAGTAATAAGGTGCATCAGCAACTCAGGTTTGACCTTAGTCCTCTCCAGAACACTTCTCCACTACTCAACGCAGTTCCGCACTCACTTGTCAAGGACTTCATCAACTAGCATTTTAGCCAGTAGAGTGCAATAATTATCATTAGCTGGTTCTAAATAAGAAAACTGCATCCTCACTTTCTCTCTCCTTTGATTTTTATACCAAATCTAATTCATATACATGCAAGTGAACTATATATAACATTATATAATCAATCAGTAACCTTTATAAGCATGATCAGCATCAGAAACTCCTGGGGTCTTTATTTAAGCTTAATAGATGAATATTATGACTACAAAACTAATAAAGTTAGAAATATTGGTAACACTTTATCATCTTATAATTTATTCAAAAATAAGTCTAAGGAAAAATGGGTGTTATCTATTCTTTACATTTGTAATGTGGCATGTGGAAACGCCATTCTCATTCACCACAGGCTGGAACATGTCCCTTTGGAACGTTAAGACATCAAATCTCCTTACTATTGATCAAAATTCAGACATAAACGAGTGTATGGAGACTTATTTTTCACATAATGATAATAATAATATCAAATGGGTTAATATAGCAAAAAATCATGAAAAGCTGACCTTCTGCATTAAGAAGAGATATTATAAGAAAGTCTTTGTGTATTTGTCATGTTGGTATTTTGGCCAGTATTTATATTCTTAAAGAGGAGGGGTCTAGATATCCCAAATTCACATATCTTGGCTAAAGCGTTATAACCTTCAAAATTTTTCTTTTCTAAAAAATACAGGTAAAATGTACAGGTAAATTTGGCTTAGTATTTATATTAAATATTGGAGTGCTATGAATAGGGAGGAAGAATTATAATATTTATCAAAACTCATCTCTTTACAAGTCTTATTGTGTCCCTTGCAAAAATAGCATGGCAGAGAAAGCATTCATTTTAATTTTGAGCACCTAATAAGCTTTGCTTTTTCAAGCCTTGAACTATTTTTCAAATTTTACTATAAAAATAACTCTATTTATCTTACCCTCAAGGCACTTGTACATTGAAAATACATAAATCATCAGAGGACTAATAAAGCGACTGCAGCCCAACACAAACACTCGGGGAGATAAAAAGCATTGTTTTAAAGACCGAGGCACAAAATCTTTGCTGGACCAAAAGGAGAAAGAAGCAAAGAGTCTTTCTTTTCGGGAAACCTGAGTTATGCGTGAAACAGTCACATTGCAAAGGCGATAGAAGATTTGTTTTGTCATGAATGAGACTTAAAATCAATATATTCTGCAGGGCTTTGGAGATGACATTATGACTGGGATTTGAAAAACGTAGTTGGGGGAAGGACACGGTCCTGAAAAAAGGCCTTGATAAAAAGCCTAGAAAATCTTTTTCTTTAATATCCTTATTAGGTATAATATGTCTCTTTCCTTTTTTTGGTTTTATTTTATGACAGAAGTAGGTAAAATGCTGTGACCTGAAATAAGATGTTAAGCAGAATAGACCCCTCTTAGCCAAAGGAACCCAGAAATGCCCTAACACTGACTTGCTGGCCGTGAGAAGTGGGGTGGGACAGGCAGCCTGCCTCCCTCCTTTCTTGGAGATACTCTTTGAAACTTACTAATGGGTCTGAGGCTACACAAGGGGGAGTTTAAACCACACCTGCAGGCCATCCTTTTACTAAACAGATCCCTTGAGTCTCCCTAGATGTCAGGAGGCTTGTCTCTAATTAACAGACATCCGTAGGTTAAAAAAATTTAAATCTTTTGACAAAGTGCCCCCCCCCCCCACCCCACATTCCACCTTTTCAGGACAAACCAATGAACATCCCTCGCAGAGTGACTTAGTGTCATGTGTGTAATTCTTGTCTCCACGAATGTTTCCAACCAACTGTAACCCAGTACTGTAGGCACATTTCCTCAGGGCCTTTCATGAGCGCATGGGCTCCAGGTCAGCCACACACATTTGGATCAGACTATTCTCAGTAAATTATTTTGCAGAGTTTGAGTTGCTTCTGTTAACAAGGCCTCATTTCTAATGACCTTGACTTCCTTTCCTGTCTTAAAGTCTTGAACAGAAAAGGAACAATGAAGATAGAACAAAGTATAAATATTTTGGTCTATAAATATTATAGACCAAAAAATACAAGACAGAAGGTACATATATTTTAAACCAATACATAAATATATATGAATGTGTGTGTGTGTGTGTGTGTTGTCAGCTGAGCCTTGAATAACAGCCTTGCACGTGCAGGTCCACTTTAACCTAGTTCTCATCTGCCGCTCTCTCCCACCCGCTAGACGCTAGGACAACTCCCCTCCCTCCCCTCCTTCTCCGTAGCCTAATCTATGTGAAGACTAGGAGAAAGGAGAATTTCACGATGAGCCACCTTCATGTAATAAATAATAAATATATTTTATCTTCTCTCTAATTTTCATAACGTTTTCATTACTTTAGCTTTGTTCTAAGAATATAATACATACAACATATAAAAAAATGTGTTAGTTGTTTATGCTATTTGTAAAAGCTTCTGGTTCAATACTAGGTTATTATTAGTTTAGTTTTGGAGGACCCAAAAGTTGTTTGTGGATTTTCTTCTGTGTGACGGGTTGATACCTACTCACATCAAAGGTCTACTGTATACATGCATATATATACATATATATATATATTACATATATATACATACACAAATACATATAAAATCGCATAAGTATCACTGTTATAAATATTAGATGAGGATCAACATGACTTTTACATGTCATTTTTTATATGTTTACATAGGGGTTTTTTTTTTCATGTCATAAAATTTCCAGGTAAACTTTCATTCTCATTGTCATTGTTGTCTCTGATTCTCTACATTTTTTTGACTCTATGTTCTGTTTTTTGCTATTGATCTATACTTCAGATTAAACTCAAACAATGACCATACCTTCTTCTCCTATATGAGTCCAATAGACTCCTCACACCACAGGCATAAGTGCCCTGATCTGGAATAGCATCAGAACATTAACTGTGTATAAAGAAACGGTCATGGGGGAAAATCTTACAGTTAATACTCTTTATAACCAAGAGTGAACCACATACACATATACACCACACATATTGTATATCGCCTTTAATTCTTTTAAATGTACTTCAAGTCTTTAAAAAGTTTTCTTTAATGTCTTTTTGTCTACTGTACCGCACTGTGGTTATCATTTGTAATATGTTTTTGATAGCTTTGGACCCAGTCTGGACCCCCTGAACTGTTTTTATTCCCCAATCACTGTTCCTCTCCTACCACTGCCTCTCCCATCTAATGTCTTCAGGGAACTCTGATTTCTTCTCTGCACACCTCTTCTTCCTTTACTGAACGATTCAGTTCAGTCTAGCCTCGGTTTCTATATTTAGCAAAGAAGTCCACATTGGCACATTCTAAATCCTATGAAATATTCAACTGACCCAGAATGGTCTTCCTTTTTTATTTTTTTTGTTTTATAAAGGAGTCGCATACCTAAAAAAAAAGTCTTTTCAAATTAAAATGTTTTCCATTGCTACATAAAAATATGATTTGTTAACACTTTTTTTTTAAATGAAAGAGTTTTGCATGCTAGTGTCTTGAAATAATTTAATGCTTTCCAATCCTGGTGGGATCCTTCCCTGGGGGGAAGGTCTTTTAAGACCCGTGGAACTGGCAGTGATCAACTGAGGAAAAATAAAATTAAAAACAGCAAGAAATAAAAAGACAAGACACCTAGAATTTTCAAAGGTGGGACCCAGGGATGATCACTAGCTTGTGGGGCTCTCACACGTGGCCCTGGGTGTTTGTTCCACCTAGCTTTCACTAAAGGCTATTCTCTCCTTTAGCTGAGAGGGTAAGCTGAGGAAGGGAATAAACCATCAGCTATTTCTTTGAGTAAGCCTGTTAGTTCTTATTCTATCCATAATCATTAACTTTAGGGTCTGGGCAGTCTTGAGAAATCCAAAACCTGAGCCTTGTGTGGGACAGCCATCTGTCTGTGGTCACATCCACAGATCTCTTGGGGGAGGTTAGACCCAGCTAGTTCCTCTGTGGAGCAGAGGTGGTGCAGGTGTGTCACTCCTCCTCTGAAGAACTGGTGTAAAAGAGGAATTGTCCCCTTATCTTCACCCAGAGGCATGTTCCACTGTGGTTAGGATACAAGCCCTCCTGCTCACATCTCAGGGTTTGAGCTGTTCCCTTGATCTCTGTTCTTGCCATAATACAAATGAGTATTTGCTTTTACTGTTGACTGGACAGGGGTCGGCCTGGTTAATGTTCCTTCCCAGGCCTTGCACACAGCTTGTGCTATGGCCGTTGGTCTTCAGAATGAGTAAAGACACAGCAGAGGTGTCTGCAAACTATCCTTTATAGGCTAGGTTCTAGTAAAAGCAGAAACTGCTCAGACAAGTAATTTAAGTACTAGTTTAAAAGTGAGTGAGCTAAACTTCTTATTCTGCCTTGGTTCAGCTTATTTCCCTGTTTTTCCCCTTTTCTGGGAATGTTTTCCCCTGCCAAGAGGGGGGTCTTTCATCCCCATTCTCCCTGCACAATTCAATTTTTCTACCAGCAGCATAGTCTCCAGCTCTTATTTATTTCAGGTAGGAAAGAGATTGGTGGATTACTTGGAATTATTCTAAAGTTTTAAAAAAGGAAGACGTGAATATGAGCTCACTTGATGATTTTATTACGTATTTTAGGTTACATAAAATAATTGAAGTGTTTTAGTCTGACATAGTTAATTCATGATACCCTGAAATACATATATTAATATCTTCATTTAATAATCAAGCAAACAAAAGTTCAGATAGATTGAAAAATTTGCCTCACATCTAATAAGTGCCTAGATTGAATGTAACATATGAATTCAAACGTTGGATTTTTCCAATGTTAGGGATATTTATCAAGACTTTTTTTTTTTTTTGGTTTATGTAAAAGTAATTGTCTGAGTTAGCCATCAGAACGTTTGCAGGATGATATCCAGAAGCAGGTCTGGACAATAGAATTAAAATATGGAATTTAGAGGAGAAACTAAAATTGAAAAATAAAACATTTCAGTACATTTAAGAGACTGCTGAAGTATGTTTCTTGAGTATTCCAATGTGATGATGGTGTGACTAATGAAAGAAATTCACAGCCAGGGCTGAAGTGGATGTTTGATTGAGGATGGAAGTCCCCCAGGATAGCCATGACATCTCAGATTTTTTTTTTGTGCCAGTTTATTCCAACCTATAGTTGGAAAAGAGGCTCCTAAACTCTCCACCTCTATGTAGTACTGCCTCATCTAATTTTAAATGAAGCACATGGGTTCAATAAACACTGAAGAGCACTTAAAGACCCATAAGGGAAAAATTATTAATGAGTTGATGAATTTTTAAAAAGTAGTGGGAATGAAGTTTATTGATTTTGTGTGTACGAAAGTGCACAAAGCTACAGTTGCAGATTTTAAAAGAACTGCTATCGGGAGGTAAGAAATTGTCGAGAGGTTCTTTTGTCTCTTGTGCCTTAGACGGTATAGTGAGAGTTGGCACCCTTCTGGAGTCAGACAGATCTGGTTTTTTACTATAGCTTTTCTGCTGTTGGCTGGAGCACTATAGGCAAGTTAGTGCTCAGTGTCTCAGGCTTTTTTTTTTAACTAAAAAAATGCAAGTGATAATTCCCATCTCCTTGGTTTGCTGGCAGGATTTTTTTTTACCAAAAGTATGGCACTTGTTCCCAAAGCCACATCAGAAGAATGAGGACAAATGATTTGAAAAGTGGGAAAGGGGAATTTGTTACTTTGTTGGCAAATTGAGGCCTATGTTAGACTCACATCTTAAAGTACCACAGTCCTATCTGTGAGCAGAAATGCAGAGCATTTAAAAGGAGTTTTCAGCTGGAGACTATTGCTATTTATAGTAGATGGTCTTGATCCTTATCCTGGAGAAGACAATCTTGTGACCTCTGCCCTGAGAATTCCCAATTCCATGGAGCCATCTCCTGTGATACAAAGAACAAAGGACATTCCTCTGCCCCTCTAAGTGGCCTTGGGCATGGATGCAGCTTTTAATTCCCTCAAAAAGTGGTGCGGGGCTAAAAGATACAGCTCATAAAACATATTATCCATTTTCAGGCTGTTCTCTCTGTTACAAATTGATGAGATGAGGATCATCAAATGATTAGCCCTGTATTTTGCATATACTTAGTCCTCAATAAATAATAAATATGCACTAATCTTTGATAGCTGTTTTATTGAATGCAGTACAGGCAGTCTTTGGGTTAAAAACATCTGCACTTAGGAGCATATAACTCACACTTGGAAACAGAGGCTATTATAATAAGTCCCCGAGTGGCAAACATCCCACTGATGTACAACTTGCATTTATAAACAGATGCTAGTACAGGTAATAGGTAATGTACCTGATTCTACTTACATACAGATTCAACTGTGCAGTGCCTATCTTATTAACCTGGGGACTCCCTCTATGGAAAACTTTCCCTTAAGAACAATTCTTATCCCTGGATAAAAATATTCCGGACTGAATAAAGAGAATAGTTGGTTTTGAGGCATCAGTAAAGACATAGTGACATAATGAATGATTTGAAACTCTTTATTTTTTTAAACTGTAGGCTTACAATTCTATAGAATATAATTGACATACATAAACTACATATACTAAAGTGTACCACCACATAAGTTTTGATACCCACGGGACTT
Source organism: Otolemur garnettii (assembly GCF_000181295.1). Lineage (NCBI taxonomy): Eukaryota > Metazoa > Chordata > Mammalia > Primates > Galagidae > Otolemur > Otolemur garnettii. Next base: position 11,891,111 of record NW_003852430.1, on the reverse strand, counting down.
CACAGAAACAAGATTATGAACCTATTCCCCAGCCCCGAACGTTGCCATCTTACCATCTTCCATCCCTGTCTCACCTTCTCACAACTCCCTCATCTTGCCCATTCACCAGGCAGCCATCAATCTGCTTCTCTCACTGTTGATTAGTTTTCAATTTCAATTATTCTAATATAATCCTAAAATGTCCACATTTTCTCTTTTTCCATATAGCATAATTATTGCGAGATTCATCTATGCTGTTGAATACGTCAGTCGTTTGCTCCTTTGTTCCTTTGCATGAAAGAGTGGTGTTCCATGGTACGCATACACCAAAATTTGTCCACTCTCTTGTTGGTAAACAGTTGGTTTTCAGTTTTTCACTATTACTAATAACAAAGTTGGTGTGAACATTTGTGTACAAGTTTTTCTATAGACATATAGACATATACTTTCAGTTTTCCCGGGTGAATGCCTAGGAATGGCTATGTTACCTTGTTGGTGTATGTTTAACTTTTGAAGAAATAAAAAAAAACAACTGTTTCTGAAGTGGTTATACTCTTTCATATCCCCGCCAACGGTGAATCCAAGTTCCAGTTCTTTTCAACACTTGGTATGGGCAGTGGTACTGTTTGTTGTGGGCATTCTAGCTGTGGTAGCTGTGGTTATATAATGATGTCTCATGGCTGTTTCAATCTTTCTTTTCCTAATTAAAAATTATGCTGAAAATAGTTTCATGTGCTTAGTTCTTACATCCTGTATCTTCTTTGATTATATATTCAAGTTTCTGTTCACCTTTAAAAAATGAGTATTCTTATTATTGATATTGAGAGTTCTTTATGTGTTCTAGATACAATGTCTTTTATTTTACATATATGATTTGTAAATATTTTCTCCTACTTGGTGGCTTGTGTTTTCATTCTTTCAGTATTGACTTTTGAAGAGTAAGACATTTTTTATTTTGATCATGTCTAATTTGTCAACTTCTTTAATAGTTTGTTCCACGTCTTGCTCATTCATTCCTATTAATATCTGTAGTGTTGACCAACAAAGTGTGGAATGAAATGTCCAGGTGGTCCAGTCACTAGGGACCATATGATGACAAAGAGTAGGATGGTTAATACAGCAGGAAGACCAGAAATGTACATTGCAGCCCATTCCTAATTAATATAAAATGTTTGAAATCCACCTTTCTAATAAGACTATGAAAGAATATTTTTTGTTAGAGCAATTGATGCATGTCAAGGCTCTGAGATAATGTTTCTCTGTCCTAGTAAAATAGCAAATCTACCACAGCAGATGAATTGAGTGATCACAAGAAAGTCCAGGAGAATCCAAGGATTCAAAGGTTTCCAATGCATCATGTCTCTAGATTCTCTTTCTTCCTAGCAGCCCAGACAGGTAATAAGCTACTGACTTTAAAATTCATCCCTTTATGACTCTACTTTTATTACGATTGTGCCCTAGACTCAGCATTTTCTGCCTACCTAGTATAAAAATTTATACTCATTGTATGCTCCAAAGTCCTATATTATGACAAGGAGTAGGAGAGTTAATATAAACTTCACCATTTACCATTACCTGGTAATTAATCTCTCTTAGTCTTGATCTTTCTCTATATCATTAATTGGTACAAGCAAGAGCCATTCAACTCTCTAATTCTCCTATTATCATTCATTGCACATGTCCCAATCACTTGCCATGCAGAGTCCATTCCTGCACAGTACTGAACACTGTGCACTATTGTTACGTAGCCTGTATAGTCAGAGCTGCATTTACCACCAGGATGCCATCTGCTGGCCAGTGGGTGATGGAGCCCTAAAATTCAATTGTAGAATCTGCTTCCTTGGATTATTCCTTGCACCAACTATTTCAAATAGAGTCTCTGGGAAACAGGCACTGAGGCAGAGAGCTGCCTACAGGAAGTTTACTGGAAAGTGTTTTGGAAGCAACATGTGTGCATGATTAAGGGAATAAAGGGAAAAATATAATTATCATTAAAACAACAGCAAGGATCTCTGCCAATCCCATGGAGAACTCTGAAGTGAGAATTACCTTTATAGGCATTCCAAATTGTTGCAAGGGTCAGGTACTTGTTCGTTCAGTTAAAAGAATATCAATAGGCCCATTATTTGTTGAAATAGCAATGTATCTTTGTAAACTACATTTTTGGACAAAAACAATTAGCAAAGAGGGGCATTGCTTTATATGTTTGTAAATTTCTTTCGTTCCTGGTTTAATAGAGGGGAGCTGAATTCAATCTGTTGTGATAGGACATGTCCTTTAGATTCTGGAAAATTCCACTATAAATTCATGAAAGAATAAAAGTAAAAACAGTAAAGAGTGTCCCAGTGTTATTATGAAAACATTTTGGATTTTTGGGATACCCATTGATTTGCAGACCATGCGCTGAGAGCTGCTACATTAGACCTTGCTCTGATAATAACAGGTGCTCCGGCTGCTACTTTTTAATAAATGATCACATTCATCTATCTCTTTTCATTCCTGCAGCTGGTTGGATTAATGGGCTTGTGTAATTCATTAAGGATGTTTCCAAATATTTTGATTCTCTTCTCCATTTAAGCACAGGTAGAATAGTATGTTTCTGTCTGCTTTGAAGTTATGTCTAAATATATGACTTGGGGCTAATGATATTAAGCTGTGAGTCATGTATAGTGTGTTCTGGAGAAGTTTAGGAGAATATGAAATTATCAGCATTCTGTATTTTCTGCCTTGAATCCTTAAGTGTTAACAATGACCACGGTGATGCACATTGGAAATGTAGTGTGAAGGAGTTTACCTCTAGTATTGAGCACACTTAGACTGTGTTAATACTCCTGTATCCTACAAAGACTAATGTAGTGTTTCATTGTGTGTGTGTGTCTGCTAAAGCACATATGAAGACTTACCTCTCACACCCTCTCTCCTCCATAGGTACAAAATGATTTCAAGATTTAGATTAGAACTTTACATCAAGCCAAATATGAATCTGAGTGTGGTATTGTGAAGTTTAAGTTGTGCAGTACTGATTGAAGTGGTGCTCCATTTCCCATTAAGGTTTTTATTTCCTTCAGATGACTTACTTGGAAAATCATAAGAGGATGAGGAGACATGATTGTCAGAACAGGAATTTTTCATTCCATGTACATGTATGAGAAAAATCATATAATCCCTTGAAAACCCAACTTCACCTCTAACACTATCCTTTCAGTAACTATCCAGACCAGACAAGTATGTGACTTGCTAATGTGTAATTATTTTGTGTCTTACATTTTAAATAGGCATATTTTGTGTGTGTTATGTTGAGATAAATTAAGAGGTGCTAGGGTTTTCAGCCCTTCAAAGAACAAATATTATAAAAGTTTGTTATATTATAAGGACATAACTTTTAATTATTTAAAAATATAAATGGTATTAGTGGGAATAGATGTTGATTCTTCCCCTATTGCCTTTTTGTGTAAACTTAAAAATGCACTAAGAACCAGGTGGTGAATAAATTGAATCCACTCTGTGAATGTGTGTGTGTGTGTATAAGATAAAGAGGGACTCAGAGAGAGAAAGAGAGAGAGAGGCTAAATGCAACAGCATAGTCCTTCTTATGTTATCTTATGGTCATGACTGAATTTCTGAAAGTCAAGAGTAACTAACACAGTAGGAACCTGGTACTCCAAATCCTGATATCATATGCTAGGATGAATAGGCACATCTTGACAGAAGATTGTGAAGTTGACTTAACCAGCATTAATGACCTTGAGGCTGATTAAGAGAAGACAAAGTATTGGCTGAACACCTGAGCAGCCCAGAGCAGTTCACTTTTGGAGGAAGATATTTGGGGACTGAATTTCCAAACCTTCCCAAATGTGGGTGAAGGGTATATGTGAATGATTGTCCCTCACCTTAGGAGTTCAAGAGGATCACTTGGAGAACTTGATTCCATATGTCCTGAAGTATGAGGGGCTGGTATCTGATATCCTGAAAAGTCTGAAATTTAGAGCTGCCACTTAACAAGCAGCTGAGACAGAAAAAAAAAGAGGGCTGTTTGTGAAGGCCTTCGCTTTCCGAGTAAAAGACAGTAGTACAGGGTCGCATGCATAAAATCATGAATATCACATATTTTCTGGGAAGCACATGAATGAGGTTCTGACCCAAGGGACGGTACAAAGGACACAGTGGAGCAACCAGAGAGGGACTTCAGAAACCAGACAGCAGAGAGAAAAAGCATGAGTGGTCAGAGTGGTCAGAGGAGGGATGGTTTGCTTCAGGGAAATACAGATGAGAGAGAAAATTTTGGGAATAGGGAGAACGGTCACCCAAACAACACCCACACTTCCTCCAAGATTGAATAGAATTATGTGCTGGGAACTCCCATACTCAGAGAAAACCAAATGTAGATTATATACCTACAGTTTAAGTAACCCCCCCTGGCTTCTCCTCTCTGTCCCCCATAACTACTGCTCTGGCACTGGAGGGATCAATGTTGCAGTACCTGAGTGGAGGAGAAGGCTGAAGGGAAGGGAAAGAGCTCATAGAAGCATCCCACCTGCGGGTACGCAGGCTAAAGAGGATTAGACTTGGGCCCAGAGAAGTCTCAAAGTGAAGAAAAATCTCAGGATTGATGGCATATTAGGGATGGATCTGGGAAAAAGCTCATAGAAGCATCCCACCTGCAGGCACGCAGGCTAAAGAGGATTAGACTTGGGCCCAGAGAAGTCTCAAAGTGAAGAAAAATCTCAGGATTGGTGGCATATTAGGGATGGATCTTTTTAGCTATCTTTAGAAAGAGGCAGTTCATTTATTTCCTAAAAATGATGAGAGACTGAAATTTAATCCAGAAGAAGGGAAAAATTGATAGAGTGAAGAGTTGCAAGGGCTTTGGTGAGGACAAAAGTGTTGCCTCTACTCCCAAATCAGGGTAAATTAAAAACCGTGTGTATGAATAATCTGATGGAAAAGTCTTCGTTTTAAAAACAATAAAGTTATTAACTGAATGTACTGACCTCTAAGTCCATGAATATTTTGGGCAGCTCTCTTTCAAACTTTGCAATTCAACTGTACTTTAACTATGCTTAAGTATTATATTTTATGACCATTTTTGAGACGGTTTCAAAGTTTAGGAGAATTCCTTCTTGTCCTGCTTTTATATTCTTTAAGAAAATTTCAGTTTAACTTCTACTTTCCATTCTAGGATAACAGATTTTTATACGCATATCACCACTCTGTGTTACATATTTTGAGCCTTTTATCACCAGGGTTCCTTCTTTGATATCCCATAATTGATCCCATTCAGTTACTCAGAGTAGGAGAGAGACATCTAATAGAAAATTCTAAGAGAATGAAATGAATGGAAATCATCCCTTAATATAAAGAACCTTTATCGTTCTTACATCATTAGATGCACCATTCTAAAATCCAGGCAATAGTCCAGAGTAAAAGCAATTCATAAGCCGTACATAGACCCAAGGAATATTTTCTTCTGCCAAAATGCTGTTTCTACTGAAAATACTATTTCTATATTCAACCCCATTTAGTTTCTCTGTGGACATTTTTAATTAGCAGAGGGAATTATTTAGGATATGAAAGAAGCAATAAGGTTTTTTACCTTCATTGGCACCAGCAAATCCTGTTGTATGTAAATGAGCTTAAAAATCTCTATGCAATTAGCTTTCCATTTTTTTTCTTAAATGTTTTAGTTCAGATTGTTGCACAATCAAGCTGGGAAATGGAACTAGAGTGTATACAAAATTGTTTATGAGTAATACTATAAACAAGCAGGGCAGATAGCACTGTACCTACTTTACTGCTATAATAAAATAAACAGTGATATCAGCATTGCATCCATTTAGATGGAATTGTCCAAATTGCTAACTAATCAGAAGAGAGACCGAGGACTTGAAAGAACAATGTTCTTTCCATAGGCTATTACCTTCATGTGTTTAGTATATGTACAAAGGACTTTCAGACTGCAGCTCCAAGAAACTATGAAGATAGATTTTTAAAAACATTTTTTGGTAGAAGAAGGTGAAGTTAACTTTTTCTGCCATAATAGGCCTTAGGCACTTCACTATAAATACAAAATTGGTCAAATGTATAATATTCCCTAAGAAAATTATAGCTCTGTTTATCAAGCCAGATGCAGTTATTCCGTTTTTTTTGTTTTGTTTTGTTTTGTTTTTGCATATTTTGGCCAGGGCCAGGTTTGAACCCAACACCTCCAGGATATAGGGCTGGCGCCCTACTCCTCTGAGCCACAGGCACGGCCCCAGATATAGTTATTAGCTCAAAGGTTTTTGACATGCCCTACACAACAGGCCCTCAGCTAGAATTGTACAAGGCTGCCAGAAAGACATGTAAAATTTTTAAGAAGTAAAGTTGAAAATTTATGAGCGTAAGAGGAAATGACATGTTTTCATGATTCTATAAATTTTATTTTACCTTGGGTTTTATGAACCATAGTGTGGATTCGGTGATCTCTCTGTTCCAGTGAAAGTTTCTATTAGAGGAAAACTTTAAAAGAGAGGTAAGGAGCAAAAATTAAGATTGAGTAATTCTTTCAGTAATTCATATTTTTTTTTCTACCTACTTGTTTTTGATACGATCTTAATCTTCCAAGGAATTATACGTACCCGTGTGAGTATGTGTGTGTGTATGCTTGTAAACATCTGAATGTTTGTTTTTGCACAGCATACAACTAGAGCTGGCAATGCCCTTGGGCTATAGCAACACAAAACCCAGAAAAGTCCTTTTTTTCTTTTTTTAAAAGAATGAATGAAGAGTTAACTCTGGGATAGTCCTGCACTCCATACATGTTTGCTTAGCATCAACTCTGTTCCAGCATGGTTGCAGCTTACATTCTAATAGCCTATTTCTGTCTGTTAAAATTTCTCCAAAAGGCCTTCCCTCATTTCTCTACATCTGGTTGGGTTGCGCTTATTTTAAAAAAGCCCAGGTGATAAAAATAACATTTATCCGGATACAGCCTCATTTTGTTTTCTGTGCTAGGGGACTAATTTATCTAAAATTAGCTAGCTTCTCCATCTCTAATCTGGGAAGAATTGTGCGGCATTAAGCATAGGTGAGTTACTACTAACATTGAGAAGAATAAATTATCATAGTGAAAAAGTATTTATGAATGTCTTTAGTTAGTTTAATACCCAGACCATTCAAATAGCTTATTTCAAAGACAGTGTCAGATTCAGAATTGCAACCTGGTTAACTGATGGTCAATTCCACGATCTTTCCTTTGTGTAGAAGGCTTGTGAGAAAAACAAGTATACATGAATTTAAGGTGAAATCTGGGTTTGAGTGACAGAGCCTTCAGAGGTGATGTTGATAACTTCAATTTGACATTGGTTAAGTCACTTGACTTAAAAAAGTCACCATTGACTTTTCTGAGTCCTCATATACATGTATTGATCCATGAATTGGGGATTAGAGTAAAATTAATTTGTTGCTTATAAACACTAGGGTAATGTACACAATTTTGTCATAATTATAATAAGAGACATTAATTGTGATTCTTGGCACTGTCAGTAATTAAGTGTTGTAGAGTTGTTGTTGTTTTTTTTCTCAGTTTTTGGCTGGGGCTGTGTTTAAACCCACCACCTCTGGGTGTATGGGGCCGGTGCCCTACACCTTTGAGCCACAGGCACCACCCAATGTTGTAGAGTTTTTACAGATAATATTACCTCATAGCTGAGATCATAGACATCACAATGATTAGACTTTCTCATCATCTTGAAATGGTCTTTGCCCTGTCCATATACATAGATGGTTCAAAATACTTAAAGTAAGAAAATAATTTAGGGGTGCAGGTGTATAGATGTTTGTGTGTGTATATACAGTAGAATTTTCAGAGGTTGACTACTTCCCTACGTTGACCACCTTCTTAGGTTGACATAGTTTTCACAGACCAGATATGTATCATGTACTCAGTGGAAGTTTGTTATGTTGACCACCAGAGTTCCCTATTGAACCCAAATCAGAATTTAAAACTGAGTTATGCATTGCTTCTTAAATTCTTGGGCAGAGCTTCAATGAATAAAAATATTGAGCGCACCTGCAACATTTAAGCAGCCCTGCTTCACATCGAGGGTGACAAGGAGAAGATCCAACATGAATGCCTTCAACAATGATACTACCAGCTACAGGAGCTAATTATAACCTGCATGCTTTTAAAATATCTCGAAGAATTATTGTAAATTTAATGTCTATGAACTTTTCACTGATTTAATTTGGCAAAAGGGATGAAAAAAGGGTTGGAAATATAGATATCTCGGTTAAGATGTAAATCAAATTGTCTAATTTGGTTAAGTCAATCAACCATAAGAAACAAAAATTCAAAGTCTAGATTTGATTAGAGTCAGTGCTTGACCCAAACGCTACTTTTTAGTCGTTAATAATTCCATATTACATTCCTAGACACCCCGCTACTCATAGAAGGCTGCCATGTTTGAAATCTGAAGTTTTAAGCTTCAGTAACTTTTGAGACATTTCTCGATCAGAAAAAAGTATTTTATATTTCACTTGCTCATTGAGGAATGTGATTTTTACTCATATAATGCTATTGTAATATCTGCTAGGCCCTTTAAGAATATAAGTTAATATTATTTTTATAGATTTTCAGGTAAGTTCTCAATTATTAACAGGGAAATAGTGTGCTGGAGCAAATTGCCCAGATAAAATCCTATCAGTTTGAAGTTTTTGACACCTTATAGCTACTCTACTCATATGTTTTTCTTCAATTATTTCTGTTACATACCCAGAGGATAACTAAAGATACTCTCTTTGATTCTTTTCCTTTTATCCCTGTTTCCCCCCATGTTCATGATAGCAAATAAAAAGATACTTCCAAGAGTAAAACAATTTTTTTCTATTTAAAAACTTGTTTGCATATCCCAGTCTTAGGAATGAGAATCAATACTGCTTTGCAAAGTGCACCTCTACCCTAACTTCTAATTGACATCCTGCTGTAAATTTCTTCCCTTCTTGTCTCACTGCTCTCCGGTGCTGCAGGGACAGGCCGTGACCAGTACCGGCCTGAAGAGCAGTTCTCCCAAGTGCTTCTAAAAACCCTCAGATGGGCTGCAATAAATCGATACTTGAAATTCAGCTGCTTCTCTCTCTTATTGCTCATACCAGTGTTTTGAAGAAATGAGCCTTAGCCATACAGTTTAGAATTGAAGAAAATTTTCTCAGGATTTTTCACATGGCTAAGAAATGTGTCCTTTGACACATCCTGGACCTGAGCATTAGAAAGATCCGAACTACTTCTCAGATAAAAAGGGATTAAAAATAATTGTGAACCTATTTGCTGGAGAATACAGCACTTAATTTTATATCTTGACTGATGGGAGTACAAGCAAAAAACAATTAAATCATCTTTGTGTCTATACTATTCTTGTGAAATAAGAGGATCAGCATAATGTGTCTGAAGGTTTAGTACTGAAACAGTCTAGTTAAGGGCGATGGTGATAATAGCTGAGCATTTCTTAGCATCCTTATGAACACTTAAAAATAGGAAATTAGAAATCATTAGGATGAAATTAATATTAGTAAAAAGTTATCAGATATAAGAAAGTTTGAGAAACTCTAGAGGTGAGATGTGAGCCTATAATGCTGGTATTCAGAAACAGATTTGAGTCTACAAAATCAACTCAGTAGTTATGACCATCTTCAAGAAAATAACTGAGAGTGATACAATAATGAGAGCAAAGTGAGAAACGATGAACTATGTTGGCGTGACATGAAAACTATACTCTAGGAAGTGACCTGGACCTATGGAAGGAACAGAGCGAATGCTGCTCAAAACAATACGACAATGACAGGACAGAAATGCAACGGAAACGCCTGAGGAAAACAGTGACAGGATGAACCGTAGGCACTGTTAAGTGTCTGAATATCAAAAAACACTTCAAATAAACCAAGCTAAAACTCATATACAGGGGATGTGTTACAGATAAAATACTTTGAATAGGCAATGAGCTTTTTGATGTACCATTGATTACATTTTGAAAACTTTATAAGAATAGGGAACAATTATTACACACACATACAATAATTTTATGTATATATGAAAAATATAAGTCTTACAAATACATTAATTATCTTAGGATGATGACTTTATTGGACTCTCAGTTATATTTTTTTCAGTTTTTTACAATTTAAAACTGAATAAAATTGGCTCAGCACCCATACCATAGTGGTTACAGTGCCAGCCACATACACGGAGGGTGGCAGGTTCATACCCAGCCCAGGACAGCTAAAACAACAATGACAACTGCCACAAAAAATAGCCAGGTGTTGTGGAAGGTGCCTGTAGTCCCAGCTACTTGGGAGGCTGAGGCAAGAGAATCGCTTAAGCCCATGAGTTTGAGGTTGCTGCGAGCTGTGACGTCATAGCACTCTACTGAGGGTGACATAATAAGACTCTGTCTCAAAACAAATAAATAAATAAATTCTGTGCCAACAGTCATAATTCCAATACTGGACAATGAACTGAATAAAATGCATAATTTTATAGTCAAAAAGAGGACCCCAAACAAACATGTTATTCTTTTCAAATGATGAGCTATTAATAGTCTCATAGTTAAAAATGAAAAATTTACATTAGCAAATTTGTAACAGAAGTAAAAAAAATTATTTAAAGGTTAATCTACTTATTTCTATTCAGTCAAAGGTTGTAGGTAATTAGGTTAGCTCAATTATAGAAACAATATTTTTAAAGACTATATGTTTTGTCTACCAGTTTTAGCAAAAAGATTTCCCATTCAAAATACCAAGCCTGGGACCTCCCTAAATTATAGCCACATAAACCACCCTATTTTAGTTTGGGGGGTATTTTTTTTACTCATTTTTTGCTCATACAATTATCTTCTCTTGTCACTTTACATTCTTACCCTAAACTTTGTTTTTATATTCAAACAATTTGAAAGGATAAAAAAGAAATACTTAGAAAGTTTTCACCCAAAGCATACATTTTTAAAGCAGTCTGGATATCTAAAAACTGAAGGTATCCATTAAATGAAGCTCCGTCTTGGTGACAGTCAAGTTAGTTGTTTTTAGGAGCTCATAGAGCAATAGACAGTACTCCCCTGAAAACAAAGTATTTGCAGAAATACAGGTGTAACCTCGGAGTGCTAGGGCAAGGCTGTGAATATACTCACCACATTTTTTTCTGTTTCTGTTTCAAAAATACCACCTCCACACCATTACCCTTGGGAGAGAAAAATCAAAGGCACAATACAGCACTGCTGATTAACTGGAGGCCCGAGGAGACCCAGGACAGGCACAAGAGACACTGTAGGCAGCTAAGTAAAGAGCAGCTGTACCAGTGGCACCTCTGTAGGACTGTCCCCAGTCTGGAAATACTCTTGAACTTGATTTTCAAAGTCATTCTCAGAAACCTTGTCAAGGTATCTCAGCTACATCTGGATTGTCTGTAAATTTTGATGAACAGTGAAGAAAAATGAAACAAGAGAGACAAGAAAAAAGCGATTGAATTTTGCCCACTTCACACTTTTGACTTTTATTATTTTTTTAAAAATTGTATTTCCTTAAACAACCTAAAAGCACTGTAAGAGACATTTGTCTTGGGTTTCTGGTTTGTTACCCTGTACTTCCATTTTTTCATGGGCACTTATTTGGCCCATAAAGTATCTTTTCTCTCTTTCTCTCATTTCTGTTATAGTTACCTGGTAACGATGTTACTTTTTCTAGCTTTACATAGCTTATCTTCTCAGTCCAGAAGGTCTTATGTTACTTTGTATCTGCAGAGGTCCCAGCAGAGTGTCTGGTGTGCAGAGAAGAAACAGTTGCTGATTGTTTGATTTAATGATTGCTTGAGAAGATGAGGAATATTGGTATGCTACCCACGCTTTGTTATCACTGCACATAGTCATGTAAAGGGAAAAGCCATTTAGATTATTTAAGATGAATATGCATCCTTTCCTTTTTGGATACACCTTTTAGGTTATGCTTTCCTCTGCTTATTTAGCATTTCTGGAACAACCACATTAAACATGGGAACACTTCAGGTAGCACCAGTACTTAGGTACTAATGTGCAGACTTAGGGAAATTCCGATACTGCTTGCATAAGACTTCCTTTACTGAGCTGAGCATGCTGGCTCACACCTGTAATCCTAGCATTTGTGAGGCTGAGGTGAGTGGATTGTCTGAGCTCCAGGATTGAGACCAGCCTGAGCTAGAGCCAGACCCTGTCTGAGACAGTCACCAGGAGTTGTGGTGGGCACCTGTAGTCCCAGCTATTTGGGAGGCTGAGGCAAGAGAATTCCTTAAGCCCAGGAGTGGGAGGGTGCTGTGAGCTGTGACACCATTGCACTCTACCGAGGGTGACAAAATGAGACTCTGTTTAAAAAATAAAATAAAATAAAAAAGACTTTCTTTACTTAAATTTACAAGTGTATTTGTCACAGCATAGCTCATTCCTTTGTTCCTAAAATTTCTTCTACTCACTCATTTCAAATGTGTTCAAACAGTGTCAGTATGAATTACATGTCAGGAATAGGTACAAAGACTAGAGGGGATATTTGACTATAAAAGTATGTTTGAGTGCACATCCAAAAAAGGCAAAAAGAAGAAGCAGGACATTTTGATAAAAGAGCCAAATTGTGAAAGGAGACTGGTGACCCAGTAATGCAAGTCAATAGCTACGCCCAGTATTCTCGCTTCCTTCCCCATGGATAGGGGGATTGCCACATTCATCACCACCAATAAAATATTTATTGGACATCCACTAGGTACCTCATAGGTACACATAGATTCATGCCGCTTAACGTGCCTTATCTCCTCCCTAGTAAATTTTGAAAATGTCTCATTAATCTGAATTTTAGAATTACTCCATTGTTAGCCAATGTGTACATTTTTAATTCCTTCTTGATTTATTAAGTCTAGTGAGGGACCTGACATTAAAAGGAAATATTGAACATATAAAAACACAACCAAATATTGAATATATTAAGATTGGTTTAGTCTTAAAATGAGTAGTTGATCTTCCCTTTCATATAAGCTATAGTCTATAATTTTCTCACATACGATGAAGAGTTATAGGATTGCGAATTCTGAAAGTAGAGAACAAAATCTCTAAATAGATTTAGATTAAATAAAAGGGATGAGAAACAAATATTGTAGAAAACATTCATCTATCTCCTTTAGATAGGAAGAAAAAATAGAACAAGAGCCACTTCTGCATCAATACCCCTTTATAGACCGTCTAAAAAATAGTGGGGGTTTTGTTGTGTAAAAATTATATAAAATAGAGCATAATTCTGCTATCCCAAAGATGGGGAAAATGCAAGAGCAACTGAACATAATAAGATATTCCTAAAAACAAACAAACAAACAAACAAACAAACAAAGCCCACCCTGGATCCCATTAGCATTTTGTCTTATTCCTGCCATTATACAGGGTGGACATAAAGTTTTTGTGCGATATTGTATATGAACTTCACGCCCCCTCCCGCCATACCAGATAATTGACTTGCTTAATTTGCAGCTGGATTACTTTAGTTTTCCTTCTATCTCTCATTATTGTATAATACTCAACTCCCTTAAGAAAAATCTAAACAAAAATTCTATCTTTGCTTTCCATTGAGTGCAGCCTGGTTGCTTTATAATAAGTAAATAAACAATCTAGCCCCTTAATCAGTGTTGTCATACACCTGAAAACTGCTATGTAAACATCTCTATGCTTTGCTGCATATGTCACTTTGATTTTCTACACTGAATGTTTCATTAGATTGGCATGTGGGGAAAAAAACAAAAACCTATAGACTATTTTCTTTGGGATGGCATGAACCAGACATTAGCATTAGTTCTCCTGAGTGCTGAAGAGCCTGAATGATAAGGATCAACATAAAACACTGTAAGAGCAAAATTTAAAAAAAAATTACAGGATCTCGATACAGATATGATTACAATGGGAAAAGTTTCAATGATCGTGCCAGGTAAAATATGGGAAGATCTTTCCATTTGCAGACTATTAAGTGGAGGACATGTTTCTCTCTCTTTAGGAAATTTATCATACCTGGATTTAACCAGTTTTATTTTCAATATATTATACCAAACCACAATTCTGACCAACCTAGAGTGCCCTGGCATCAGCCTAGCTCACAGAAATCTCAAACTCCTGAGTTCAAAGAATCTTCCTGCCTCAGTCTCCCAGGTAGCTGGGACTACAGTGACCAGCCTCAACACTCGGCTAATTTTTCTAGTTTTAGTAGAGTTGGGGTCTCACTCTTACTCAGACTGGTCTCTAACTCCTGAGCTCTAGCAGTCCTCCCACATTAGCCTCCCGGAGTGCTAGGCTTATGGGCACGAGCCACTCTGCCCAGCTGACATTTAAATATTTTATTATTAATTGAGGGAAAATTTAGCAACAGTGATAAAATTATGATTAAAAACTACTTATTAATATTACTTAGGAAGGAATGATAATATATTGATAATATAATGCTGAATATAGCAATTTTCATGTATTACAAATGGCTAACAAAAAATTGTCAAAGTTTAAATTTTGTTATGTTTACAATTTCTATTTACCATGATCATTTTTTACTTTAAAAACTAGTCCAAATATTGTTTTTTCTTCATGACTTAAAAAATTTATTCACATGTCCCTGGAATCTGGCACAGACTTAATTTTTTATTTGAAAAGTGCATTGGAATCTTATTCATTAAATTATGACTATAAAAATTTATGTAAAGAATTCCTTTCAGAAAAACTATATGGAAATTGATTGCATATACACATCTTTCTACCAGTGTGATTTTCATTGATTAAAATTGGATATATTTTATTCTGTTTATTTTTATAGTTTTGGAATCAAAGTTCAATTTCATTGAACATTTAATGTTGGGTTAAATGCAGGTTAAGTAGAGATTCTAATTATCACTCATTCTCCATCCCTCCTGAGAATACAACAACTAAATAGTACCAATTCCATTTGGTAGACAAGGTCACATGAGAAATAGCAATTTTAATGAGTCAGAAACATTTTGTATCCAAGGAGTATGGCCCTTTACTCTGAAGTGGAAACTGCTACCCTATGGAAAACTACATAAGGGTGAAATGCACATGTGAGCTGGTTTTCATGCCTCCTGGGGGCTGGGTTTGATTCATGGACGGTCCTCTTATTTATAATCATATAGCTATACCTTTACCAAATATTAAACATATTATAATTGGTTTAGTCTTAAAATGAGGAGTTTATCTTCCCTTTCTTACAACCTATGTTCTATAATTTTCTCATGTGTTAATGAAGAATTATAGGATTGTGAATTCTGAGAGTAGAGAATAAAATCTCTAACTACTATTTGTTTTCTGTTTGTTCGCTTTTAGTAGTATTAAAGAGCAATTTTAGGCTTTACATTGAGGAAAACTGGGTATGAATCATATCTCTCTAAATAACTTGGTCATTTTATTTAATAATGTTCCTGAGCCTCAGTTTCATTAAACTTTAAAATGGAAATAATAGTACCAATCTTATACCCATGTTATGAAGTGTCAGAGATGAAAAAATTAAGCCTCTGATATAGCAAGTCTTTAGTAAGTAGTAGCTATTAAAAAGAAATTTTTATTTAGTAAAATCAATTACTTATGTTTAAGGGAATTGATGATTTATTGTAAGTTTTAAAAATATTTTCTAATTCATTACATTTTAATTTGTCTGTAAAAGTGGTTGTGTGAGGCTGTGAAGCAGTAAACTTCCCTAACTGGCATAAATGAACCCTAAAATTGTAAATGGTTTAATTATAAATTCTCACAGTACATAAATCAATATATACGCTCTATATGCATACATACATATCTTTGTGTGCATATATATTTTTTCTGAATATCTGTGTGTTTGCAGAATTTTAACACCTGAATAACTAGTAAGAAAAAGAGATGGAGGTCTCTTTTTCAAAACGTAGGCAGCCCAAAGCTCGCTGGCCCTCTTAGAAAACCTGACGTGTGAGCTGAGCTCTCCCTGCACTAACTTTAGCCTCCTCGCATCACACCTGACGCTCAGTGGAAATGTACTGAGAGAAGGGCAGGGAGGAGCCTAGAGGGTGAACTTCCACCCCACCCACACTGTATTTGCTCCCCAACAAGCTCAAGAAAGAAGCGTTCAATGCAGCAAGCACTAGCCTAGACAACATAGGCAGGCTCTTTGTCCTTGGTAGAAAGAATGTGAGGTTGAGGAGAAGGTATCCTGGTTGCCCATAACTCAGATAGAAAAATGGAACATTCTGTAATAAAAGAAGTAGTGAAAACATCGATAATGCTTTAAATGTATTTGAAACATGATTTCTTAACAAAAGCAGTCACACCTACAGGTTTTAAGGACATATGTGATTTACAATGTCAAAGTTTTAGTTTTCATTAACTAGATTGAAGGGTCAAGCCTTCTTCATCTACCTTGCCTCTCTGGACACTTCCTTCAAAGTTCTGAACTTAGCAGGCCATCACTACATGCATGCATCTTTACTCCACTTGTGCTAAAGAATTCTTCATTACCATAGTAATTTTTTTTAACAACCTTATTGACTTACACTGTTGTTACCTCCAGCGCTCATGCCACCAGTAATACCCCTAACGTAACGTATAAAACACACTAGTTTGTTTAGTCTCAGCACCAGGAAATCGAAAATAATTCTAAGCAGATCCGAGACTCCACATTTCCACTAGTCATTATTGATCTTGTCCATTCATGATTTGCTGTCTTTCAATATCTTACACATTTAGACGTGGCTTAGCCCTGCTTTTGTACTATTCTTTAAGCTACTATTAAAGCAACTCTCACTACTTTCTCCTGTCTACGTTTCATTTCCCCTTGAATCTAAAATAAAAGTAAAACATTGTCTGATGCCTTTATTCTAGTTCTGGGTAAAAAGTGAGGGATCAGTAGATTCTTTTTAATAGATGGCCTTGTTCCTCACTGAGTGATCTATTCTTCTTCACAACAGTGGTGTCTATAAATTTCTACTGGCAACTTCTTGACCCTATTATTTCCTTCATTTTGTTCTTAAAAAAAATAAAATATAAGAGGTTCCTCCATCCATGAGATGATATAAGAGGTTAAAATAAAAAGTTGAACTTTGAAGGGAAAACAATCTTAAATGAAAATTTAACAATGCAACTTAACTGTTAGGAGTTTATTAATTTAAATTTATTTTGGAATTGGAGGAAAAATAGAGAGGATAGACTTTTACCATAATGGCATGTTTAGAAACTATTCCCGAAGACATATTATCAACCTGCTCCAGAAATCACCTTAGATTAACAAGTTTACTTGATAAAAGTCCTCAGAAATAGACTATTAGAACTTCATTATTAGATTTCAACAAAACACATACAACCGCACCATTGGATTTTAGTTATTTCATCTGAAATTTTAAAAAGGCACTGTTTGATTCTGGTGCAAAAAGCAAAGGGAAGAAAAAGATGGATGCCAAAGAAATTCTATGTGAATAGTGTTTATAAGAAAGGTCAAAATAAAAGGTGTCGGTTGTGTGGCCAAGTGGAGACATTGTAAACATAAATTTAGTCTGAGTGCAGGGGCTCACACTCATAACAGTAGCAATTTGGGAAGCTAAGGTGGGAGGATGGTTTGAGACCAGGAGTTTGAGACTAGTCTGAGCAACATAGTGAGCTTTATCTTCCAAACACAGAGAAAGATTGCCTTGATATGGGCTGTGCACCTTTAGTCCCAGATACTCAGGAGATTGAGACAGGACCATGGCTTGGGCCCAAAAGCCTGAGGTTGTAGTGAGCCATGATGATGATACCACACCCTAGTCCAGGCAACAAAGATAGACAGTTTCAAAAAAAAAACCAGGTAAATCATTTTGAGAAGAATGGACATTTTATTGATGTTGTCTACCAACCTATGAGAAAAGCACATTTTTCCATTTGTTTGTGTCAACTTTGATTTCTTTTATCAATGTTTTATAGTTGACATTATAGAGATCTTTCATGTCCTTAGTTAAGTATACTTTTAGCTATTTTATTTTCTTTGTAACTACTCTAAATGGCATTGAATCCTTGATTTGACACTCAGCTTGACCATTCTTAGTATACAAAAATAATACTGATTTGTGTATGTTGACTTTGTAACCAGAGACTTTGCTCAATTTATTTGACAAATCTGGAAGTCTTTTGGTGGAGTCTTTCAAATTTTCTAGATAACATATCATATCATCAGTGGAAAGAGATAGTCTAACCTAATCTTTCCTGATTTGGATGCCCTTTATTTCTTTTTCTTGCCTGATTTTTTTGACTAGGGCTTCCAGTACTATGTAGATTAGAAGCGGTGAGAGTGGGCACCCTGGTTTTGTTCCAGTTCTTAGAGTCAGTCCTTTCAGTTTGTCCTCCATTTAATATGATGTCGACTGTAGGCTCATCATATGTAGACTTTATTATTTTGAAGTATGTTCTTGTTATGCCTAGTTTGTTGAAGGTTTTTACCATGAGAGCATGTTGTATTATATTGAAAGCTTTTTTGAATCTACTAGGATGGTAATATGGTCTTTGTTTTGGCTTCTGGTTGCGTGGTGAAGCATGTTTATTGATTTGAACATGTTAAACCATGTTTACATACCTGGAATGGAACTCACTTAATTGTGGTGAATTTTTTTTTTTTAATTTTTTGATGTGGTATTGAATTTGCTTTGCTAGTTTTTGTTCAGGAATTTTATTTGCTGATATTTTGTTGAGAATTTTGTTTAGTTTGCTAGTATGTTGTGTTCATAAGGGAAACTAATCTGTATATTTTGGTTTTCTGTTGCATTCTTTCCTAAGCAAGTGTTGAATGACATGACAAGCCCTTTCTCCTGGTAAGGCTGTGGCCCCCCCAAAATGAGAAAAGTTATCTATGGAATGATGAACATATTTTAATCTACCAAAGGATGGAACAATGGTTCCATCCATCTGCCATATTTGGTTTGCTGTCTGTCCTCTAGGGCTGGTTCCTTCATGAAAGGAGGATACATGTATTTTGGAACAAGAAGGACAACTGTAGAGAATTTGTTGAGATTGAATTTTTGTGAGATGGGATTTCCTATGAAGCATTTTTTTGCATTGGCATGTGTATAAGAATAAAAAGTGGATGTTTCTTGGGCAGTACCAATAAGGGCTTGACCTATTTGAGACTTCAGAGAAGTCATGGGACCAGGTAGAAGGGTGTGTGCTCTAACATGAGTGATATATATAGGATGAATACGGTATCTATGGAGTCTCTGGATAGATTGAAAAAGGAAGAGATTTCATCAGTGTGAGTAATAGTGGCTGTTTCAAGGTGTCTAAAAGCAAAGCTAGAGTATTGAAAATTGGTGGCAATGTTTATAGCACAATGAAAGTCTTAGAGTAGACTAAGAATAGCATACATCTCCTTCTTTTGAACAGAGTTATAAGGGTTCTGAACAGTTTTCAGATTCTGTTTTTTATTATTAAATCATAGCTGTGTACATTAATGCAATCACAGGGTACAGTGTGGTATTTTCATACACATTTTGAAATACTCTCATCAAACTGGTCAATGTAGCCTTCATGTCATTTTCTCAATTATTGAGTTAAGACATTCGTACTCTGCTTTTAGAAAGATTCACTTGTACCCTTGTAGGATAAACCAAAGAAGTGACCCCTCCAATCACCCTCCCTCCACCCATCCACCCCCCTCACCTCCTTTTCAGATTCTTACCATCAGTGTATCCAGCCCTGCCATGCTTATTGGCATCTGTGTAAAAAGTGATAGTGTCTTAGCTGGGCATTGTGATGGGCATCTGTAGTCCCAGCTGCTCGGGAGATTGAGGCAAGAGAATCGTCCAAGCCCAGGAATTGAAGGTTGCTGTGATCTATGTGACATCACGGCATTCTACTGAGGGAAATAAAGTGAGACTCTGTCTTTACAAAACAACAACAACAACAACAACAACAACAACAACAAAAAACAGTAATAGCATCTGTAAGCAGGGAGTCCTTGACAATATGAGGGAGAACCCCAGGAAGTAAGGTTTAGGAATTGAAATCTTTTACCATGAGGGTATTTATTGGTAATCAGGCCCATATAAGATGCAAGAGCGATTTGCCAAGGCATTGATAATTGAAAATTAAGTTGAATTTGTCTTTCTATAAAAGGAACGACTATAGAACATGGATCATATTCTGAGAGTTAACATATTCTGTTTCTGCTTTAGCAATTAGTTCACAAATTTTGTCTAAATACTGTTGCAATTTTTGTGTGGTTTTATTAGAGAGGAATAGCTGCTCTAGAAAGGTACCCTTTTGATAAATAACTCCAGCTGGGGAGTGAGAAGAGGCTATAACTATCAGTCAAATTGGAAACCTAATGTCAATCCAATTTAATTAATTGCAATTCCTCTTTTGCCTCAGGGGTGAGTGAGCGAGGACTGTTCAAGTCCAAAGGTCTTTCCAAAATTTTAAAGAGATTAGTTAAAGCATAAATTGATATTCCTAAAGTAGGACATAACCAATTAATACAGCCCAACAAGTTTTGAAAGTCATTCCAAGTAGATAAGGAATCTAGCCGAAAACTAACGTGTTGTGAGAAAATTTTGGTTTGAATTAATTTGTGTCCCAAATAAGTATATGGGGATGTAATTTGAATTTTTTTCAGGTACAATTTGAAGGCCATAATATTTAAAGGCAAATATGGCTTGTTTAAACATGTCTTGTAAAATGGCCAAATTTCGGTGGGCAAGCAAAATACTATCCATGTAATGAATGAGATAGTCTGCGATGGTTGATCCACAAAATTCTGACACAATGTGGGGCTATTCAACATACCTTGTGGCAGAACCTTCCACTGAAAGTGTTGGTAGGGTCTCTGCTGATTATAGGACAGGACAGAAAAGGCAAAATGAGGTTGATCTTCAGGATGCAAATATATAGTGAAAAAACAATCTTTTAAATCAATCATATACAAATATCAATTAGAAGGAATCATAGAGGGCAAAGGAAGACCAGTTTGGAAAGGACCTATGGGGATAAAAGTTTCATTGACTTTGCAGAGATCAGTGAGCATTCTCCATTTGCCTGATTTCTTTTTTTATAGTAAAGACAAGGGAATTCCAGGGGCTGGAGTTCAATATGTCTTTGTTCTAACTTCCTGTATTAAAAATTGTAAAGCATCCAGTTTTTCTTTTTTTAAAGGCCACTGTTCCACTCATACTGGATTATTGCTCTTCCAAGATAACCTGAGAGTGTATTTTGGGGCAGTGACCTCTAGGCTAAATTTGATGTCTGAAAAAAATTTGCAGAAGACGGGGAATAGTTACCATAGCTTTCCATGGTTGGAGTTAAGTCATGCCCCCATAAGTTAATGGCTGTATCAGCTATGTATGGCTGAATTTGAGCATGTTGATTACCTGGTCCTAAACAGGTTAAAGACAATGTACTTTGAAAAACTGCATTTAAAGTTCTTATAACTGTAAAAGTAACATCAACTATTTGTTTAGGCCATCCCTTAGGCCATTGATTTAAAGCCATAATGGAAACATCTGCACCAGTATGTAACAGCCTACTAAAGAGTTTATCTTTCAGGGTGAGTGTTAATTAAGGCCTATACTTAGTAATAGATGTTTGCCAAAAAATACTGATTTGTACGGCCAAGATCATTGATACATTTGCTATTAGTTAGTTTAATGCAAGGTAGAAGCAGCAACTGGGCAATTTTTTGTCCTGCTAAAATTTGAGTGGGTTGGCTTACTGAGATCAGTATTTGTATTTCTCCTACAAAGACTATTGACAACACTTGTGTGGACTAGCTCGCCATGAGATGTTAAAACACATTTTCCCAGCAGTAGCTCAACAGAGTTTGGGGGACTAGGACCACATACTCCTGTTCTTAATTTCTTTGCTCCCATGTTAGGAAGTAAAAGAACATTAGTACAGGTTGGTAAATCTAAAGTGGCACTACCTGGTGTGATGTGTAAAAGGGATTGTGTGGGCTGAAGTTGCTGGTAAGCAGGTAAATCCCTGTGTTTTTTGTCTGTGGGTCCCAGATTGAGCCCAACTGATAATTTCCCTGCTGTAAATGTGTTCCATTTTTATTGAATTGGGAATGGCATCCTTTAGCCCAGTGGAACCCCTTTTTACACCTGGGGCATATCCCTAGGGGATTGTAATTTCCTTGTCTCTTTTGGTTATTGAAATTGCCCTTCCCATTGGTATTCTGATTGCTATTCCTTTTCCAGAACTCTTTTTTCATATGGCCTGGCTTCCCGCAATTATGGCATATCACAAAATTTGATTTGAACCCATCTTTTAGGACAGCAGCAAGAAGATTATCCTTGCAGGGTTTGGTTCCCACATCAGAGCATGCTCCTATGTATTCCTCTAGGGGAGCATTTTGTGCCCTCAGAGGATGAAAAACCTTTTGACACTCAGAGTTAGCATTCTCAAATGCTAAGGTTTGAAAAAGTATATCTCTAAGTTCTGACTGAGCAACCGATTTATCTACTGATCTTTTTAATTGAGCTAAAAAGTCAGTGTAAGGTTCATTTGCAGACTGCATTACTTATTAAAAGATTTAGAGACATCTCCAAGTGTCTGAACCTTTTCGTAGGCTCTAAGACAGCATATCTTTGTTTGTATTGTAGCTATATCATCATATTGAAGTTGTTTTGGAATGTCCATCCACTGACCAGAGCTAGTGAGCTGTTCTGAAGTTACGGGAACATTCCTCTGCTGGTTCTGATGACTTATCAAGTCAACCTCCTCCTTTCATCAAGTTTTAAATTGTAAATATTGGCCAGATTCGAGAACAGTTCTGGCCAGTATGTCCCAATCATATGGAATAAGAGGCTGCTCTTGCACAAGTCTGTGTAATAAGCCTCTAGAAAACGGAGACTGCATGCCACACTGTGTTACAGCCTGTTTGAGATTTTTTAGAATTTTAAAAGTAGACATATGATGACTAAAAGTGTTGGTCCTCTTGAAGATATTGCGAATTAGGAAGGATGTCAGTAGCTGTAACAGGAAAGAGTCCCAAAGTATTTCCTAAAGTGAAGTCTCCTGTTTGGCAACTCTCTAACTGTGCTTTCATAACTGGAGTAGTGGGAGAGCTATCTTCATAAGGGGGTGCTGAGGGCAGTGATGGAAGTTTTATTTGAGTAGTCTTAACTGTGAGATCACTCAACCAGTCTTCTAAATGCTTAATCCTGACTTTTAGGGTTTGATTCAGCTTTGCTTTATTGACGCATGAAGGTGGCAATGGATGGGATGACACAGAGTCCAAAGACTTGGGTTCTTCCACATTCTGTTCTAATTAAACCTGCTGCACCACCTCATCACTGTCTATATCAGTCTGAAACTGTTGTGACTCCACAGACCAGAAGCCACCTATTGCTTTCCTGTAAATCCTTTTGCTATTTCAAAAGCTCTCTCCCACTACAATTGCCATTCCCCTTGGTATGGGATTTGATTATTATTTTGCCAAAGGTCTTAATACCCCGTTTGTAGGTGTCTATGATTTGTCAAAGGTGTCACTCACCCTGAGTGATCCTGTCCTTTGGTAGGTTACCTATTACAGACAACTTATGATTTGTCAAGGGTCTTACTCACTTTAAGAGACATTGCCCCCTTGGTAGGTACCTATCATGGCCAAAGGCTATGTTGTCCCTTGGTCAATCTGGATGGAGAGTCCCTTTTTTCTCCCTGTTACTCCCTCCTGTCATATTGCTGAAGGTTACACATATTCAGAGTGATATTCTCCTTCAGTCCCTGTCTGCTATCCTGCTGACTACACCAGATATTGGTGCCATCACCAGGGAAGCAGGCCAGACAATGGATTGTAAGCTGGAAGCTTGTGGGAGGTGAGCTTCCCCATGCATGTCAGAGAAAAGGCCCAAAGCAAACTTTGCAGCTGTTATTTACTGAGAACAAGCTCCCCTCCTCTGAGTCTGATCCCCACACTGGAGTTCCACAGCTGATCAATTTCCAACTGCCAATGCCTGTTCCTTAACATCTAGTGATTACTTGTATGTTTCATAAAACTGCCATTTTGTCCCTGCAAGCCTGCTGTCTTGGTTCCTACACATCTTGCTGCATAGGTTGCTATATAGCTTGTTACATAGATCACAACATATGTTGTTACGTAAGCTGTTACATATCTTATTACATAGGTTGCTACATAACTTATTACATAGGTTGTTACAGGGAGATCTGTAATTGCTTCTTCAATCTCACTGCTCATTATTGTACTGTTCAGAATTTCTCTTCAGGATTTCCATTTCTTCCTGATTTAGATTTGGTAGGCTGTGTGTTTCCAGAATTTTACAGATTTAATGCAATCCCCATCAAAATAGCATGTCATATTTCACAGATCTAGAAAAAATAATTCTACACCTCACTCAGAAGTAAAAAAGAGCCCAAATAGCCAATACAATCTTAAGCAAAAAGAACAAAGCTGGAGGTATCACATTATAAAAGTTCCTGTTAGACTACAAGGATATAATAACCAAAACAGCATGACACCGGTGTAAAGGTAGAGATGTAGAACAATGGGACATAATAGGGACCCAGAAATAAAACCAACTGTCTACAATCAACTGACCTTCCACAAAGCAGACGACAACATGCACTGTGGGAGGGAAGTCCTTTTCAATAAATGGTGCTGGGGAACCGTAGCCACATGCAGAGGAAAGACACAGGATGCCCATTTATTGCCATATACAAAAAATTAATTCAATATGGAAAAAACCCTTAAATGTAAGACATGACATGAAATTAGAAAAATTCTAGAATAACACATAGGAAAAACTCTCTAGACATTGGCTTAGGCAAAGAATTTTTGACTAAGGTCCCAAAGGCAAATGCAACAACAACAAAAATAAATAAATGGGACTTTTTTTTTTCCAGTTTTTGACCAGGGCTGGGTTTGAAACCACCACCTCTGGCATATGCAGCCGGTGCCCTACTCCTTTGAGCCACAGGCGCCACCCAATAAATGGGACTTGATCAAATCAAATAGCTTCTGCAAAGCAAAGGGAATAATCAACAGAGTAAACAACCAACTTACAGAATGGGAGAATACATTCACAAATTTCCACAAGCTGTGGAAAATACCTTTTATGATTTTATTACCACCTGCTTTCCAGCCTGCTTCACTGCTGGCATAAATAAGCTAACATTAAAATGGCCACACTGCGTCCATGCAGTTTTGATTAATTGCATTGCTTCTGGTTTGGGATATTATAAGCTAAGCTTTTGATTTGAAATTGGACATTTCAAATTGGAGCATACTTTAATTAACTGTCTTGCTTCTGGTTTGGGATATAATAAGCTAAGCTTTTGATTTGAATTGGACATTTCATATTTAATGATCCAATATACCAGGAATGGAAAAACATGCATCACGTATACTCTCTAATAATTTGGAGCTAAACGATGGGCACATGTGGGCACAAAGAGATATAAAGGCTATTGGTAACCAAGAATACAGGATGGCAGGACAGAGTGAGAGGCAAACCCTTACTCATCAAGTACAAGGAATGTTATTTGGGTGATGAACACTCTAAAAGTCCCTATTCAAGCATTCTACAGGGGACTCCTGTAACAGTAATGTTTGTACCCCTTTAATACTCTGAAATAAAAAAGAAGGTATGAATAAATTGACAAATAAAGCAATAAAGATATATTCTTAGATGTAAAAAAGAATGACCTTATCTATCAATAGTTTACTTAGTATTTAATTTGAAATCATATGCATTATTTTGACAGGCATATTGCCTGCTTATTTTTCAGTATGATTTATTTTTCCAATTCACTTATGAAAGTGAGATTTTGAAGTTCATGTCAGAGTCAATAGTCTACACACACACACAGTGGATCCTTGGAAGGATTCAGAGCCAGAGGTAAGAAAGCTCCGAATTTCTCCCAGGTGTATTCAGTTGCATTTAAATAGAAAGCAGATTCTATTTAACATCTGGTTTCCACCTACCTGGGGCCAAAGGGTAACTTTCTATGCAGAAAGAAATTTTCAAGTTCTCCCTACTGAGAATTTTAATTTTCACTTGTTTCTTTATGTCAATCATTATGTCACTCCCCGAACTTCAACAATGAGAGAGTTAAAGTAGCTCCTTTTCCCATGATATTAATCATCAGGTGCCAATTTCATGAAACCAGAGCTCATTGTATCTGACCTAAATTATTATAAAACCCAAATTAAAGGCCAGTTTCTATCCATCACTGACCACCGTAGGTTAAATTAATGGCTTTTTACCAATGCAGATGGTCCTTGGATTATGATGGGATTACATCCCAATGAGATCACTGTAAGCTAAAATGTGGTAGATCGGAAACACATTGAATACACTTAACTGTCTGAAAATCATAGCTCCACTTAGCTTATCTCAAGTGTGCTGAGAACAGTTACATTAGCCTACAGTTGGGCAAAATCATCTAACACAAATTCTGTTTCCTAATATGAGGTTGAATATCCCATGTAATTTATTGAATACTTCATGGGACGTGAACAACAGAATGGTTGAATTGGGTATAAGAGATATAGTTTCTACTATATGTCTATCACTTTTCCAACATTTTACAGTCAAAAAAATCTCAAGTAAAACCATTGCAAATCAGGGGCCATTTCTAATTGCTTGTTCAATTTTTCATTTTCCTTGTAGTTTATTCATTCTATCATAGTTGTTACCTATTGCTGCATAACAATCCCAAATATAGTCACTTAAAACAACCAACATTTATTTTCTTATAGTTTCTGCTGGTGTCTCTGCCTTTGATTTGTATATTTATGCTTTTAACAGGGCTACAATCTCACCTGAAGTTTAACTGGGAGAGCATCTTCTTCCGTATTCAATCATGTGGGGGTTCTAAGTATTCAGGTCTTAAGAGGCTGTTGGGCTAAGGGCCTCAGTTCCTCACTGGCTGTTTCTTGAGACTTGAGTGTCTCAATTGAGCTACTCTCAACATAACAACTAGATTCTGGTAGACTAAGCCAATAAGAAAGTATGAGAGGGCACCCAAGACAAAAGCCACTTTTGCACTACTCCATGTTTAGAAGTGAGTTGTCAAATTAAGGTCACATTGAATCAGAGGAGACTGCACAAGGTCATGAACACCAAGCAAGACCATGATTGGGGACTATGTTTGAGGCTGCCTATGACACCCAGGAAAACGGTAAACATGTTTTATTACATACAGTCTGTCTGCAGATTATCACCATTTAGTAGGAGATCAAATGCATATTAAAATAAAATGTATTTAAATGGAATTTGATTGACTGTACCATTAAGCAGGACATTATTTTTAAAAACAAGAAGATGAAAATTGCTAGAGTCATCGGATTTAAGAACTGGGAATGCACAATTCCTAAATTTATATCTAATCATAGGTAATTAGAATTTATTTTTACAACATTTATATTAACAATATCTTTCTATCTAATAATATTTTATTTTGGTTCTGTGAAAGAATATTATTTAAAAAGACATTAGACTATCCAATGGTTATTTCAATTTAAAAGTAGAGAAATAAAAATGAAATCCTAAGCCCTCCCCCAAGTGGACCCCATTTTAGCCAAAGGCACCCGAGAGAAACCTTAAAACTGTTCCCAGCTGTCATGAGACAGGAGGCCAAGCATGCCTTGTTATATCCCGTCCATCTTTAATTGTCATTAGGCTTTTTTCCCTAAAGAATAAATAGAACAAGACTTTTGAAAAGACTGGCTTGCTTCACAACTACTTTCAAGCAACCACTTAAAGCTGCTTGTGTATTTTTGTGGTTTTGGCACAAGAACTGACCACTATTTCTGCCTATTACGAGGGCTGTGGAGCAGTTCTGGACAGTCTCCGGAGGATGTGCAGTGAGTGTTTTCACGTCCTCTGTGAGGACGTGGTGTCAGAGGGCTGTTAATTCCAAGGGGGATCAAATTAACAGAGCCATTTTTGCTACTGGCAGCTGGCATGCATTTTGCCTTCCCCAAGTATTCAGAACTCCTCCTACAGTTTATTAAATATGTATATTTTTTGCCATCTATAAATCCCGTTTCCCAATGAAGTTCTCTCAAAGTTCCTGCTCTCAGCTTCTCTTGAGGCTATTGTCTCCCAGCCTGTCAGAATGTCCACCCTGCAGGGGCAATATTTTATGAGAAATAAAGTTCTCCTTTGCAAATTTATGAACCTTACAAGTATAAAATCATGCTTAATAGAAATTATATACATCATATGTATGTCAGTAAAAAAATTCTGTCTGCAAAGTGAATCACTAAAACATATTTATTTTGACCCATGATGTCTTCTTAGTCAAACTAATTCATTTTAGTGTTTTCCCAGGTATTACCTTGGCATGTTAAAACAGAGTACCCTATACTCATGGCTCAATGTTAGGCAGATAAAATCTACTCTGTTGTGAATAAATAAGATATTATGTATCTAAAATACACGCTTTATTTTGGATGTTCTTAGGGCAAAAATAGGAAGATTTTTCCAGCTTAGAGCAGCCAGCGAAAGCCTGTAGGACATTAACTAATTAAGATAGAGACGTTCTTTGTGTGTTTTTTTAATAATTTTATTTTTTAACTTTAATGTACACAATGTTTATTTGTTAATGTACTGCAATAAATATGGAAATAAAATATTTTAGGATGACTTTCCTTTTAATGCAAATATTTGCAAGTATACATTTTCTTTTTTTAACCTCTTAATTTTTTTTATTAAATCATATCTGTGTACATTAATGCATTTATGGGGCACAATGTGCTAGTTTTTATATACAGTTTGGAATGCTCACCCCCTACATCCAACCATCACACAACAGCTTACATCAAACTGGTTAACATAGCCTTTAATGTAGAATAGAACAAGTTTAATACAACCTGAAATAAAGATTGAACAAGTACTGCTTATAATCAAAATCTACTCATAAAGGAACATGACATACTTTTATTATGTGCCCATTAAGTCATATTTTCATTATATATGTTCCATTGTTTCTCCTTTATGCCACTACATATTTTCTGAGTGCTTAGTAAAATTGTCAAGTTTATAAAAATTTCTTAACAAATATCGACTAAGTAAATAAATTAACCAACAGATCATCCATAGGAGTATTTATAAATATGCTTTAGTTCCAAATAATTGCTTTACATTATACTAATTTCCCTAATGTAGTATGTGGTATAATTGTTATATCTTCCTGAAGAACGACACACTTTATCTTTCTGTAATATTTTCTTTGTCCCTGAAAACCTTTTCCGGAGGTCTGACTTGTCTGAATGGTACAGCTATATCATATTCATTTTAGTTAGTGTTTTTCTCCAACTCTTTATTTTTAACTCAGCCCTAATTCTTACAATGGGTTTCTTACAGACAGGGTAAAGTTCAGTATTGTTTTTCCAATGCAGTCTGAAAATACATTTTAACTACTGTGCTCATATCTGTCATATTAAAGGTAACTATTGACACAGCTAAACTAAACTCAGCCATCTTTCTAAACATTTTCTATTCATGTATTTGTTCATAGTTCATTTCTTTCATCTTTTTTGTCTTCTCTGACTTACAGTGAGTATTTTTATGATTCCATTTCATTTCCCTTTTTTTTGTTTTTTGTTTTTTTTTTTTTTGAGACAGAGCCTCAAGCTGTCCCCCTGGGTAGAGTGCCGTGGCATTACAGCTCACAGCAACCTCCAACTCCTGGGCTCAAGTGAGTCTCCTGCCTCCGCCTCCCAAGTAGCTGGGACCACAGGCGCCCGCCACAACGCCCGGCTATTTTTTGGGGCATCCATTGTTGTTTGGCGGGGCGGGGCTGGGGATTCGCCCCCGCCACCTTAGGTGTACGTGGCTGGCGCCTTAGCTGGTTGAGCTATGGGCGCCGAGCCCCTTTTTTTTGTTTTTCATCACGTTCTTTTCTGTAAGTCTTGGAAAGGCATCTTTCAAATTAACAATACACATTTTAAATAATGTACGTTTATCTTCAAGTGATTCTGTATCATTTCCCATGCTGCGTAGTTGTCTTATAATGGAAGAGTCCTAATTCCTCCATTCTATGCTTTAGAATATTTTTACATGATACAAACAGCCAATCTATTGCTACTACTATTTTTTAAACATTCAATGTTTTAGAGGAAGTGTTAAAAAGAAAAAAATAAAAGATTCCACATTACCTTCCTTTATTTAATCTTTTTATTCCTCTCCCTTTGTGGGGATTCAACATTCTGACATATATTGTTTTCCTGGTTGTGAATCAGCTTCACTGTGCACAGCTTACCGCCTAGGCCCACTGCGTCTTGGGCTGTGATTTATATTCTTTGCAGGAAACCAGTAAAAAGAAAAAAGAAAAACCTCACACAAGTTAAGTAAAACAACTTTATGACTGACAGGCAGAGCAAGGAACAGTAAATGCCTAAGATTCAGGGCAAGCCATTTCTTCAAGGTTGGGAATCCTGCCAGGATGAACAAAATCGTGCCCGCCTGTGTGTGCTTCACTTACACGGCAGTGGAGGGGGCCCGGGACACAGCACATCTGGGTTGGGAGGACATGACACGCTGGGCTAAAGCACCACAGGATATCTTGTTTTTAGGAGGCATTGAAACAGCACCTCGGGCTGCTCCGGCTGGTTCCTCCTTATCTCAGACGCTGCGTGTTCAGCATATTCTACAGTTATTCTTGGGAAGTTCAAGTAAGAAGGGAAGAACTAGGTTGGTCCAAGGTTACCTCAAGAAATATTTTGCGAGTCTACCTGAAGATTTTCTTTTTAAATTTATTACAGGTAATGAACTCCGTTAATTTGTGCTTGCTGGATATGATAGGCTAATAAATACCCTTCCCAAATGTGTCCACTTATTTTCTAGGACCTGTGAATGTTTTTGTCATTAATTTTGAAAAACTGTTAAGCCATTATTACTTCACCTATTCCTTCTGCCTCATTTTCTCTTTTCTGGCTGGTATCCACATTACATGTGTTTATGTTATCTGATAGTGCCCCTTGCTTCTAGAATGTTCTATCGTTTTCTTTCCTTTTTTTCCCCCTATTTGGCAATTTCCATTGAATTCTTTCCTTTGTTCTGCTGAGTGTATTAGTGAGCACTTTCAAGGCATTCTTTCTTCGACTGTGTTTAGATTTTCTCTTGATTCTCTTGTGCTGTTTTTCTCTCTCTGCAGGTATATGCTCAACACTTGGGGTTGCAGGTTGCATATCTTCTCATTAACACATTAATAATAATCCACTGAAATGTTTTTGTCTGATAATACCAACTCCATTGTCATATGTGAATCTAATTCTCATGATTGTTTTATCCAATCAGACTGTTTACAAATGCCTTGCAATTATTTAATGATAAATAACTGTGCATAAAACACTATTGAAGTAAATAGGGCTTTGGTGTGAGGATTTATGTTAAATGAACAGGGAGGGGTGTTGGGCTCTGTTTTTCTTTTTTTTTTTCAACTATTGACAAGGTGCTTCAAATGCCTCAGGTGACCTTGTTTTTTAGTTCTGGGGTAAAAAAGCAAAACAAAACGAAAGAGTTTTAATGGTGAGTTTCCCCTCATGGCTGTGACTTAACAGTTTTTGGAATGCAGTCCACTACTGTTGTTACCGGGAGCTTATTAACGTGGTAGGCTGTAGCCAGGACATTCTCCACTCTCCTTGTGTTCGGTCTTTGTAGTGCACAGTGGGATGATGGGCCTGGGTCTCAGGAGTATGGCCTCACACACGTTTCTTTCCCACACAGGTGTTTTGTTCTTCCTCAAAGAAGGCAGAGCTTTTTCCGTGTGCTCCTAAATTCCTTCCTTGACTCCAGTTGTCCTTCAGTATTCCCCATGTTTTATGAAATACATTTCTTCCATTAGCTAACATGAATGCCTTAAATGTGAGTTCTTGATTTTAAGCTTGAAGTTTTATATTATCAATATATCCATATCTTCATTTGAGAACTATATCCTAGAATCATAAAGGTTAAATTTATTTATTTTTTATTTTTTATTTTTTGCAGTTTTTGGCTGGGGCTGGGTCTGTACCCACTACCTCCAGCCGATGGGGCCAGTGCCCTACTCCTTTGAGCCACAAGTGCCACCCTAAATTTTTTTTTTTTTAATTCTCAAGAAATGTAAAACATGCTAGAACCACACAATCACTGCTTGTTTTCTTCTTATTGGCTCGATATACTAGAAAGGTGTTGAAAGGATAAGATACTGTTTAAAAATGCAGTCATAGGCTCAATGCCTGTAGTACAGTGGTCAAAGCACCAGCTGCCAGACACCCAGGCTGGTGGGTTGTTACAATGACAGTGTAACAAAAAATAGTTAAGTGTTATGGTAGGCACCTGTAGTCCCAGCTACTTGAGAGGCTGAGGAAAGAGAATCGCTTAAGCCCAAGAGTTGAAGGTTGCTGTGAACATAGTGAAAGTCTGTCCCCTCCCCCTAAAAATAAAAATTCAGTCATAATTTTATAAATATATCTTTTGCTTGTGGACTGTGCTTGTAATTCTCATGAGATATATATTTTCTATGAATAAGCATCTCAAAAGAACTATCAAGTAGGCAACGTTCCATTGGCATACAAATAAAATAGTTTTTAAAAGAACACTAAATTTTTTCAAAAAATTAAATACATCATATTTATTAAATTTTATTGCAGACTTCATAACAATTGTACACTGAAACACACAGCCAAGATAATAACAGTTCAAACTAATGTAGCATATTGAGATAAGTAATTGTTTTCTATTTTCCTTGCAAAAAGAAAAATGAAAATGAATAGACAAAAACTCTCTTATAAGAGCATGAGACTTTAGTTTCTACAATAATATTTAATTGAATAAAGGACAAAATTACTAACTCATTATCAAGTGGGACATTAATTCATTTCTTAATTTAATTCAATGAACGTGTATTTTGTTAGGTCAAACATTTTAAATTCTAGGAAAACAGTGATTCAAGATCTATGTATCTATATCTCTTACCTATTCTTTTGTTCTCCAAGAGTTTACAGACCAGAGAATCCTACACAAGTTAACTCAGACACTGCAATAAATGTAAAGTAACAAGGCAGCTACAGGCTGCAGTTCCCAAACACAGACTGGGAAGATTTTGAAGCGTGTTGATTATAAATGTGTGTAGCATACCTATTTGGAGTGAGACTAGAGAGAGAGTAGAACAGAGTAGAATTTGCAAAGGTCCACATAATGAGGAGATCTTCGGTTCAAAAATTGGAAATCAGTTTCATTATTAATGCTGTTTCTCAACCAGTGGAACATACATTTCTGGCTGTCATGAATGGATCCAGTTACCCAGTGGAATAATGATTATGCTTTATAGCACATTGCTACTGTAAAATACTCATATTGGATCAGGGTATATTGATGGATACACGTTTGTGCTCAGTTAATTATTGCTTAAAAAAAGCAACTGTATTGCCAGGGGGTATTTCTTTGTCTTCCATAAAAATGTATAACTAGAGGTTTGTCTAATTCTTCTCGATGTGAACCCAGTGAGAATCTTTGAATAGGAAGGGAGTCATGTTAAAGTAATTCCTTTCTAATTTCAGAATAAGAGTTGTTAAAAAATAAAGTAACTGAATCAGTGAGAGGTAAAGTTTGCAAGGCAGTGGAAGCAGCACTGATGGTCTGTCAGGCAACCCATGTAAACTAAGTCAGAGGGAGAGGGGAAGCACTTAGTATGAAATAGATTTTGAAAGGCCAGAGAAAGAAAGGGCTCGACAAAATATGCACTACAAGAAAATTAGGAGAAACAGTACAGGTTCAAAATGAAATTTGCGTATAATAACCTGGGCAGTCAGGTTATTTGACTGAATATTAAATTTTGTCGTAGATAGCCTGTTTGCTTTTCTCCTTGGAATTCCAGGAATAGCCAAATCAGTGCTTACTAGTTTTAAATGCCAACAAGGGCAAGTGACTTGATGCTCTGTGAAAATTTCCATGGCATTCAAGTCATACTCAGAGGTAAGAGAAACAATTCTGGCAGGAAAGGAAGTCATTGCTTCCTTGACCATAGGACTAAACAGAGACCACATGGGTGTAGAATTCTACCCTAACTCAATTTGTCTACTTACATTCCTGGGTCCAGGGATTAAAAATAAGGGAGGGCTATGAGCTTATTCACCAATAACCTTGTTGCCAGGGCTTGTGTTTTTATTACAGTAACTGAATTTTGTCACAAATATATTCATTCACAAATAGATGTAATAATAGCTACACAAACTTGCAAGCTCAATGCATGCAAAGTATATTTCAGGCAGATGGGGTATTAGTTTAATTTCAGCATCAGATAAACGTCTAGTCATGCCATCTAATGAATATAATGGAATTCCTAAGAAAAAAGATAAGACACAGTATTTGACTGAGTTCCAGCCGAGAGAACTACTTAGAAGGGCATTGACTCATCTGGTTAGTGATAATCACAAGGGTTCCTGTGATGACTTTGTAATATTAAGGCAAAATTAAAGAGATCTATATAATATATTATCTAGACAACCCACACATGTTGCTACACATTTCATAAATTTTTCTATCACATTTTATTATAATGAATAAACTTTATAGTGTAGCTTTAGACAGTGACAATTTAAGGCTACAGACTCTTCCTTTGGATGGTGGATTTTTAATTGAGGTCATTAAAATACCAGTTGACACACCTGGTCTATGGGCTGTTAATTGTGACAACTTAAATGTTATCTTTCTTCTTGTAGGCTACAGACTTCAGTTCATTTTCACACTCCTATGTAGCTCACGTTTATGATTAAGTAGTTTAAGGTGTCTAGGATTACAGCTGTAATCCAATACTCTAGAAGGCCGAGACAGGTGGATTGTTGAGCTTAGGAGTTCAAGGCGAGCCGGAGCAAGAGCAAGACCCTGCATCTATTAAAATTAGAAAAACTAGCAGGGGTTTTGCAAGATGCCTGTAGTCCCAGCTTCTCAGGAGACTGAGCAAGTGGATTGCTCAAATACCAAGAGTTTGAGGTTGCTGTGAGCTGTGATGCCAAGACACTCTACCCAGAGAGACTCTGTCTCAAAAAAAAAAAAAAAAACAAAAGGAGGAAAGAAAAGCTAAAGTAATATTATCTACATCACAACGTATGTAACAATGTTAAAAGCATCGCTTATATAGAATAAACCACAGCAATAAATTCTACTCTAGCAGGCCATTTTTGTTTAAAATTATTAATTTCATAATTGAAAATGTATCACTCGTAGTCAATGAAATACAGTGTATTAGTCACGACAGACAATGTTTGAAGAAAATTCTCCAAATCTCAGAAGATTCCTACAAACTACTGTTTATTTCAAATTTATGCTACATGCCCCAAACCAAAAAACTAAGTTTCCATCACATGAAGATAGGCAGAGATTCAGAAGGTTGGGAGCATCTAGTGTCCCACCTGAAACATATGGTCACAATAGCTGAAGAGACAGATGGAAGCGTTTTCTCTGCTACTTCACCTGGAACTGATACATGTCACCATCAACCCAGACCATTGACTCAAGTACATAACATCCTCATCTGCCTCTGAGGTTGTTAGGAAAAGAAAGGAGCAAACGCAATAATAAGGTGAGAAAGCTGTGAATTGTTTCTAATTCTTGTTCTTAAATTAGTGACACGTGTGATCCTAGATTGGCGGTGTAATTTCCTTAAACCTCGGAAAATAGTAGATTGAACCTGAATAGTACTTAAGGTCCAGCCAAGCTCTAAATTTTGGTGATTACAGCAGGTAAATGAACAGACTATAAATGAATGAAGTTGGCTGTACTCTAACAAAACTTGTTTTTTAAATTTTTTTTCTAACAAAACTTTATTTATAAAACCAGGTGACAGGACAGATTTGGTTCCTAGGTTACAGTTTGCCAACTTTTGATTTAGAGTAGTTTTTGTTGGATACATAGTACTTTTTTTCTTCCTTCACTGTTTAGTAAATATACAGAAAGAATATATGTTCAAATTTTCCCATGTAACAGAAATAAGAGAAATTTCTCAGGTTTTGAAGAAATTGTACTCATTTGTACCTTTTGTAATTCTGTCTGCAACTTCTGATCATGTCACTTCTAGCATTAGAGTGCTTTGGAAAATTGTTAATAAACATGATTTTATAAAATAAATCTTATTGGAAAAATGATAGAGGATATATTTTAAAGTTTAGAGAGCCTAAGATTATGGCACAGAAGTTGATTTTGTATAAACATACTACACCTAAGCTATAGCTGTGGGCAAAGGTGGAATGTATTCAGGGGTAAAATGCAGTATATAATTCCAGGAAATACAGAATATCATAACAAGGAGCCTGGATGTCTGGATGGATTAGACGGAGGATGGTAAGTATGGAATGCCCATTAAAAGAATGAGATTTTTCTGATGGAGCTGAGAGTCTTTGCTTCATTGTATTTATTTATTCATTCATTCATTTTTTTTTTTTAATTGTTGGGGATTCATTGAGGATACAAAGAACCAGGTTACAGTGATTGCCTTGTTAGGTAAAGTCCCTCTTATAATTGAGTTCCACCCCCAAAAGGTGTATCACGCACTGTGAGCCCTTGACTTCCTTGTACTTTTGAAGATCAAAAGAGTAGGTCAAAATGGAAAGCAAGCTACACTAAAATGACTAAAATGTAGCTGAAAAATGAACTTGTAGAGGCAATACATTGATAATTGAAGTATACAAATAAGCCAACCACTATTTTTCACAGGTCGAATCTCTCTAGTTAACAAATAATGATAATAAAAGGTTATGAATATTCTGGGATTATTTTAGTTTTAAATAGTTAATTTTCAACACATATAAACATATTTCGTATAAAGTTTTTTTATAAAAAAAATCAGTGAGCATTTGCATCAGTGATTATCGGCCACATATTAGTTTAAATTCATTATTTTGTCAACATTATTTTTCATGTAACTTTCAGCAATTGGTTCTAACATTTCAGCCATCTTATTTTATAAATTATTTATTTTTAATATATTAATTATAACTAAGAGAGAACAGTCCATTGTTCCAGCATTCATATAGAAAGACATAAAATGATCACATAAAATACTGTTAGATTTTCTATGTTCTATAATGTATAGATTCTGGTGAAAGGGTTAATAAAATGAACAAATCTCTCAACAAGTAATCTCTCATTTATTGATAATAGTAACAGCATAGTATTTAGTCTATTTATATCATATTGCATGTACACTTTAAAAAGAAGAAAAGAATGGTGATCATATTTTGAAAAAGTTAGAGGCAGTGATGCAATTAATAAATCATTATTATACACTAAGGATATATACTTAGAATTTTTATGCAGGTACTATTTAAGTTTGTTTTAAGGGATCTATATTAAATCATAAATTTAGTCTTTTCTAGAAAACACAAAGATTTTGTGATTCTCAATTTGTGCAACATTCTACAGGATCTCTTACCTACTGGAAGCAAGAAGAAACAAAGGGAAAAAAATTAGAAGGAAAGAATTAGCCAGTGTACTCACAAATGATGTGATTGTTTTGACAGAAAAATCCTAATGAATAAAAGAACTACTTAATAGAACTAATGAATAAATGTATGAAGGTTAAGGATGCAGGATACAATGTTAATAAACAGATATTAATTCTATGTTTATATTAGCAACAAACAATTGGAAAAAATAAAATGAACAAAGTAACTTAACATTAGCAAGATAGTGGAATAGGATCTCTCTGTTCCTCCTCCTCTATTCAACATTAATACATGGACCTAGTGCTTTTCACAAGAGTCATTTAAGAGGCACCCCAGGCAAGCAGAAAATCAGCCTTTTTTTTTTTTTTTTTTTTGCATTTTTTGGCCAGGGCTGGTTTTGAACCTGCCACATCTGGTATATGGGGCCAGTGCCCTACTCCTTGAGCCACAGGTGCTGCCCCCCAAACCAGCCATCTTAAATCCAATAGATAATCTGTGGCAATAATCACAAGAAACTGTACCCATAGCATAGTGAGATGTGATTGAGATGGAACTCACAATTTCATCTCTTTGGGGAGGCAAAGACAAGATTGGAGCATACATCTAAATTAATGTTACTCAAGGAACTATTTTCTGTCTTGCATAAATCAATGACAGAAAAGAGTGCCAGGTTAGTACCACCGAGAAAAATGGAAATTGTTTGAACTAGCCTATACTTACTCAACATCACCTAATCCCACCAGGTAAATGTAGAGTGCGAAGGAAAAGCCTCCAGCTCCTGGCTTCTTACTAGAAAAAGAAAGAATTGAAACATGTTAAGATCCCACCCTGGGGACAGGGTCTGCTAAGACCTGTGGAACTGGCATGACTGACTGAAGAAATACGAAGTTAAGAATAACAATAAAGAAAGAGAAAAGACACAGAATACAATGTGGTGTCAGGGGACCACCACTCATTCGTGGGATTCCAGCAATGGTCCTGAGTGTCTTTTCCACTCAGCTTTTATTCGAATCTCTTTGCCAAGATGGTAAACTGAGGGAGGGAACAAAGATGCCAGCATTTTCTCCCAGTGAGTATATCAGCTCCTATTGTTATTATTAACTTTAAGGATCTGAGCAGTATTGAGAAATATGGAACTTGAGCCTTGTGTGAAGGCAGCCTTCTGTCTGGAGTCACACACACAGATTCCTACGGAGGAGTTAAACTCTGCTAGTCCCCTGTGGTACGTCAATCTCCTCTGAGGAATTGGAGGGAGAGAAGCATTTTCCTCTCATCACCGCCTCAGAGGATCTTCCTCTGTGATAAGGGATATAAGCCCTCCTGCCCATACCTCAGGGCTCTAGCATTTCCCTTGGTTTCTGCCCCAGTCCAATGCAAATCTCCACAATGAGTATCTGCTTTGTCTGTTTAATGGGCAGGAACCAATCTAGGTAATCTATCTTTCTAGGTCTTGCCATAGCTGCTTCTATGGCCATTGTTTTTTTTTTTCCTCAGAGTGTTCACAGACTCAGCAGGGGTAGCTATATGCCCAATATGCCAGAGTTTCAGAAAAGGTCAGAAACTTGTTCAGATAAGGAATTTAGCAATGGCTGGCTTAAAGGTAAACTAGCTCACTTTTCTTTGTTCCCACTCCCTCAGCTTACTTTTTAATTTTCCCTTTTTCTGGGGGTGCCTTCCCCTGCCAAGAATGGGATCTTCGGTCCCCATTCTGCCTGAAGAAACATAATCTGGCTTTCTGGAGAAAGGGTTTGCTCATGTTTAGCCAAAGGTCTGGTTACTGTCTCATTTGTGTCAGATCACTAAAGGGCTTCCAAATACTTTGCTGCTAATAAGAATGAAGAAAGATATAGATAAGACAGATCTGTAGCTATTCAGAACATATCTACAGGTCTTTAATATACAAAACAAACCACTTACATGCGGCATATGTCCAGTAGTTTGTCTCTGAGTAACAGACTCTTATATTAGCATTCCTTTTTACTGATTCCTGGTCTATTAGACAGAGCCTAAGTTTTTCAGCCAATTTTCAGCCAAGGAATCTTTTTTTTTTTGAGGGGGGGAGGGATATGGTTTTCTATATTCCAAAAATTACTCAAAGGTAAGAAAGGATAACAGAAGAAATTAAAACTCCAGGATTGAAGACATTTGAACAAATGGAAATTCTAGCTCAGAAACTTAACAACT
This sequence comes from Otolemur garnettii, assembly GCF_000181295.1. Classification (NCBI taxonomy): domain Eukaryota; kingdom Metazoa; phylum Chordata; class Mammalia; order Primates; family Galagidae; genus Otolemur; species Otolemur garnettii. The sequence continues at coordinate 11,851,547 of NW_003852430.1, read as the reverse complement.
ATAGGACTACAGATCAGCTGCTGAAAGTCTCTATGCTAAAACATCCTCATCTGCAGAGTGGAAATACAGACTACTGACAACCAGCACTACCATTAGGATCCACAAAAGTAAGATGCAAAAACTATTATCAGGGACGCCTAGAATAGAGCAAAAAATAGCTGCTGTTGTTGCTACTATTTGCTCTTCACTCTGAAAATTTAACTTAAGATTTTTTTCAGCCAAGGAATCTTTAAATCAACCTGTAATCTGTGGGCCCCCACTTTGAGATGTCCCACCTTTCTGGAACAAACCAATGTATGCCTTCCACATACTGATTTATAATTTTACCTATAATTCCTGTCTCCCTAAAATGTATAAAACCAAACTGTAACCCCATCACCACAAATACATTTGCACAAGGATTCTTGGGTGTGGGTCCAAGTTATGGTCCTCAAAATTGGCTCAGAATAAACCTGTTTAAATTTAAGAAAAATATATTATCTAGACAATTTTCTGCTTACCTGTAAGACTCATGGCATGTTAGACAGGCTAATCTAGCTCAGTGGCCCTTTGGAGAGGGATGAAATTAAGAGTAGAGCATTAGGATGAAATTAAGAGTAGAGCAGAATAGGGCATTCAACCAAAATTCTAAATTTACAAGCGTTACACAAAGAATGAGTTCTACCTCATCAAACTCAGTGAGTTAACGATACCACCCAGTATAATCTAGAAGCTGAAGGCCACTGAAGGGAAAAAAATAGTGAGCCTATGATAGCTCCTGAAAACCTGCAGTAATGTGGTAAACTCAACAAGGAGCAAAATAATGGGAGCTCATAGAAAAAGAAACCAGAAGACTCTTCTAAGTAAGAATTTATACCTTTAAGTATAAATAAAACTGATTTATGAATAGGCATGAAAGGTCCCTATGAAGCTATAGCTGGGCTACTAATGAAGATATATTTTTTTTTTTGGTACAAAGGAGGTCTACAAAGACTGAGAAAGGTGACATTTTTTAAACATGTATCTTCCAATACAAAGGAATATGGTACATGAAGAAACAGGAAACCATGGCAAAATAAAAAGAAACAAAACAAATCTCCAGAAACCTACAGTAAAGAAAGAGGGGCATATGAATTACTTAACAAAAATTCAAAATAAGGGCATCACCTGTGGCTCAAAGGAGTAGGGCACTGGCCCCATATGCCAGAGGTGGTGGGTACAAAGCCATCCCTGGCCAAAAACTGCAAAAAAAAAAAAAAAATCAAAACAAACATCATGTTTGCTTTACTTACTGTGTGCTTGGCTGTGTAAAAGCTTTTTAGTTTGATCAAATCCCAGTAATGTATTTTTGGTGTTGCTTCAATAGTCTCCCAGGCCGATTTCTTCAAGTGTTTTCCCTGAACTCTGTTTTAGTGTTTTTATAGTTTCATGTCCTAAGTTTAAATCTTTATCCAGTGAGCATCAATTTTTGTGAATGGTGAAAGATGGACCTTCAGAATGGGAGAAGATTTTTGCAGGTTATACTTCTGATAAAGGTTTGATAACTAGGAGCTACAGAGAACTCAAACTAACCAATAAGAAAAGAATAAATAACCCCATTTCTATGTGGGCAAGAGACTTGAACAGAAACTTGTTTGATGAAGATCGGTGCATGGCCTACAAACAGATGAAAAAATGCTCATCATCCTTAATCATCAGAGAAATGCAAATCAAAACCACTTTGAGATATCATCTAACTCCAGTAAGATTAGCTCACATCACAAAATCCCAAAACTACAGATGTTGGCATGGATGTGGAGAGAAGGGAACACTTCTGCACTGCTGGTGGGAATGTAAGCTAATATGGCCTTTTTGGAAAGAAGTTTGGAGAACACTCAAGGAATTAAAGTAGACCTACTCTTTGACCCTGCAATTCCTCTACTAGGTATGTACCCAGATGATCAAAAATTATTTTACAACAAAGACATTTGCACCAGAATGTTTATTGCATCCCAATTTATAATAGGCAAGAAATGGAAACAGCCCAAATGCCCATTGACCCATGAATGGGTTAACAAACTGTGGTATATGTACACCATGGAATACTTTTTTATGCAGCCATAAAAAAGATGGAGACTTCACATCTTTTATGTTTACCTGGATGGAGCTGGAACATATTCTTCTTAGTAAAGTATCCCAAGAATGGAAAAAAAGTATCCAATGTACTCGATACTACAATGAAATCAATATATAACCACCTACACAATCATATGAATGGCAAAACATAACTATAGTCCATAAAGTAGAAGGGAAGAGGAGAGAGAGGTGTGAGAAGAGGGGATATGAGAGAAGGGAGGGTATTTGGGGGGAACCTCATCTAATGTGCATGATGCAATGGTACATTTCAAACTATTAAGAAATGAGTATAATTGTGATGGCTGTGTTACTTGGTTTAATGTAAACATTTCACAATGTATATTGAAGCAGTACCCTAAACCCCATAAATGCATCAATGTACAAAGTTATGATTTAATAAAAAATTATTATTAAAAAATAAACATCATAAAGATAGTCAATGATCTCAGGAAAATAATGCATAAACAAAATGGGGTTATTAATAAAATGATAGAAAATATTTAAAAGATACAAACAGGACCAAAAGGATGAGAAGATTGAAGAATGAGAAGAAAAAAAGATTTAAAAAAAAAGAAAAAAGAGAGGAAAGGGAGTGAGTAAAAGGGAATATTGACATAAAGAAGAGAGGCACATATAGAGGGAGACCGGAAAAATGAAAGTTTACAGTAGGGTACTTTGACCCATACCTTAAAATCCCCCAACCTCTGGGGGTGCTGAGTTGGGGGGTTCCCTTGAGGTCAGCAGCTCTTTGTAAGCCTAAGCAAACATGGTACCCCACCTCCACCAAATAGAAAGGAAAGACAAAAATACTATAAATCAAACAAACAGAAAATCTTACAGGATAAAATTGGAGGGAAAATCAAATAATAGAGGCAGAAACACTAGCAAAAATGAAGTTCTCATTACTAAAGTAGGCAACAATGGAAAATTATATTTACACTAGAAAAATGAATAAAAGAGAACGAAAAATCTAGGGGGAAAAAGTTGAAATAAAAAAGGTAGGTCTCAAAACCAAAAACAAAGAAGTATATATATCTTGCTGAATATTGTCTGGGCAACGGGTGATCTTCTGGGGTATGAGATGCTAATCACAATGCTGATAAGGCTGTATAAGATAGAGACTGGAGGCCTCCCCTGACTTCTTTGCCCTCAATCCCTGGAGGGTTGAGAGCATGAATCTCTCCTCAGCCCACTTAAAAATCACTTTAAACCATTAACCTTGGTTAAGCAGAGGCTTTCCCAGGAAAGCCCTTGTCACTGGGATCTCTCCTGAAGTGGCTGCCCAAACCAACCTCATTCTATGCCCCTGAGGGCTGAGGCTGCAAGGCAGGTCTCCTACTGTTTAATACCAAAAGCTCTGCTCTTCCACTCCGTCTCAGTCCTGAACTTTGGTGCTGTTTACATTAGATCACTTGGCCAAGGTCTGCCAGCCTGGGCCTCACTCTGTGACCCTGAGGGCAGAGCCTGCAGGACAGCTCTCCCGCAATGGCTGCTCCAGGCCCACAGCAGAGCAATGATATCTCTGTTCTGGCCCAGCAACTCAGTCCTGGACCCTGGACAACTCTTAAAATTGTCCATACCTTCACCTAAGTTCTCCCAAGGTAATTCAACAGAATGCTCAAGTCCAAAAGAATAACCCACAGGAAAGGCCTTTCCTTCCTGCAATCTCATTGCTATTGTAGCTACAGCTGCGCGGCCTCAGACTGAACACAACTTCTTGTCACTTCTCCACTGCTTTTGTCCTCCTCCTAGGGTCTAGAAGTCTCTTGCTGTCTCCCTGTGTACCAAAAGGATGTTTCCAGGCAAAGCCCACAAGCCAGAGGTACCTGGAGTCCTCTCTTCAATCTCACCTTGCCTGGTTGCAAAGAAGCTGTTACTTGGACGCCATCTTGCTTCCCCCACCCCCCGCCCCCAGCCAAATAAGTCATCTTATCTTTCATAAACGAAACAAGAACATACACTGGGGGAAGGGATCCCTATTCAATAAATGGTGCTGGGAGAACTGGATATCCACATCTAAAAGACTGAAAATGGACGCACACAACTCTTCACTCACAAAAATTGATTCAAGATGGATAAAAGACCTAAACGTAAGGCATGAGTGATAAAAATCCTTAAAGAAAGGATATGAAAGACACTTGAAGATTACAACCTGGGGGAAAACTTTATGAAGAAGACATCCATGGCAATTGCAACAATAACAAAAATAAACAAATGGGACTTAATTAAACTGAAAAGCTTCTGTACAGCTTTAAGAGAAAGGAGACAACAACCAAAGCAAATAGACAACCTACACAATGGGAAAGGATATTTGCATATTTTGAATCAGACAAAATCTTGAAAACTAGGATTTATAGAGAACCCAAATTAATCCACATGAAAAAAGCCAACAATCCCATATATCAATGGGCAAGAGAGATGAATAGAACCTTCTCTAAAGAAGACAGACAAATGGCTCATAAACATATGAAAAAATGCTCATTGTCCCTAATTATTAGAGAAAAGTAAATCAAAACCAAGGGGACATCATCATCTCACCAGATGAGATATCATCTAACACCAGCGAGAAAGATCTAGAAAAAATAGTTTGATGCTTCATATGGAAACAGGAAATAAACAATGTAATCTTCCTTAATAAGAACAAAAGAGCAAGTACCACCTTACCAGACTTGAAGCTACAGTACAGGGCTATAATAACCAAAGTAGCATAGTACTGGTACAAAAGCAGAGATATAGTCGTAGACCTATGGATCAGAACAGGTAATCCAGAGATAAAATCATCTCCATATTCCCATTTGAGTTTTGACAGAACATAAAAACCAACACTGGGGAAAAGAATCCCTGTTCCATAAATGGTGCTGGGAAAACTGGACAGCCACAAGCAAAAGACTGAAACAGGACCCACACCTCTCATCATTCACAAAAATCAACTCATGATGGATGAAAGATTTAATCCTAAGGCAGAAATTTCCAATCCTAGAAAGAAATGTTAGTAACACTAATCCTAGTATCTATAAGAGTGTTAGCAATATTTCTTTCTAGGATTATAATTTCTGCCTTAAGGAAGAAATTTGTAACACTCTTATAGATACTGCCCTAGGCAAAGGATTTATGAAGAAGGCTCCCCAAAACAATTACAGTAACAACAAAAATAAATAAATGGGCTCTGATCAAGCTAAAAGCTTCTGCACATCAAGAACACAATGAGAAGAGCAAATAAACATCCCACAGAATGGAAGAAAATATTTGCATGCTATATATCTAATAAATGTCCGATAACTGTAAAGTTCTATAATGAATTCAAGCAAATCAGTAAGAAACAGCCAAACAACCCCATTAAAAAGTGGGCAAAATACATGATGGGAAACTTTTCAACTAATCTGGGTGTTTTTTGGTAGAAGTGTATGTTCCAATGGGTCCCATGTTGGATGAATAGATGGACAGTGTTGGACTGTATTTAATGAGATACAGTGAATATATCCTCTCTATGTGGCCTCCATCTGCATGGTTAGAAGCAGTTTTGAATCTCCCTGCCAACGATGAGGCAGATACAGCTACAATGTCACTCTCCTCAGAAGCTACCATGGACTCATTATTATAACAGTGGAATGTTTGGGCCATCTTTGAAAAGAGCAGAGGCTTTAAGGTAGCTGACATTACATACTTACCTTGTCCATTAAGAACAAAATCAGTAACTAGATTATCACATTTCTATTAGATTATCCAAGAAAGAATGCTGACATCAACAGAGAAGCAAACATCAACAGGAAACACCCAAATTAGGAAAGGAGAGTGAAGTGAGTCTGCCTGCTTGGCTGGAATCAGCCGGGAGCTAGAAGAGCGTTCCCAGTGAGTCAGACATTCTTTGTGAATGCTTGCAAGTCTAGCTGCAGGAAATCCACCACGGGCCTTCAAACTAACAGGGAGCTTCCTGGAGAATGCCCCATGGTACTCCTCCAGGAAGGGAGCTGGTTCTAAGTCTCACACTAACCTCAAGGCAGCATTTTGAGATCCCAATTCACAACAGACTACACATTCTCATGGGTCTTAACAGTACTGGGGATAAGTGCAAACTAAACTCCTGCTGCCATGTCAGGGTCTGAGGGAAGAGAGAGGTGCAGGCTATCACTACCAGGGTTGAGAAGTAAGTGATATACATAGTCTCCAACAATCGGCCTAAGCTGCTACCACTGAATGTAACCATGTCCTATCAAGTGGCAGGGCAACAGGGCACCTGCTGCCACTTCTAACTCAAGTATTCCATCAGAAGACTGAGGATCACCACACTCCTGCAGTACTTGTGCAAAACATTGAGAGGTTTCAGAACAAGTTCACCCAACCCAGGTTCCACCACCCAGTGCCTGTGTATAAAGTATGGGGGCCTGAGGATTGCTCAGCCCAGTCTATCACCATTGGCACCTCACCATTCCTTGAGGCTTAAAGTTGAACCTACCCATTCTGTCACTAACAACCCAGTTGGCGCTGACATGCATATACCATCAATAGACCTAGAGACTGGACCACCCAACTCCTCACAGCCACTGGTAATACCAGAGTGTTGTCCCATCTCTGATACTGCCATCACCCATGCCACACTGGCTGCCCAGCGAGCTGAGAACCTGCCCAACCTCTGGCTCACTGCTGCCACTACCAGCATCTGAGCAAACCATCTTGAAACCCAAGAATTGGCCCTGCTGGACCTACTGACACCAGTCCTAAGTATGCACATGCCAGCCCACTGCTGCCACCACTTGTTCCCAAAGATCAGTCCACTTAACATCCCAGTCACCAATCTAATTTTATAATAGCTTCAACTAATAAGCACACAGGGATCCTCAAACTTTTAAACAGGGGACCAGTTCATTGCCCCTCAGACCATTGGAGAGCCAGACTGCAGGCCCCAGGACGAGTTGGCTGCTAAGCAGGCAGACAGTGGCAGCAAAAACACCTGATGGGATGGATAAATGTCCTAGGTGGGCTGCATGTGGCCCACATCCATAGTTTGAGGACACCAAAGAAATTGCAGATATAACTGTTGCTGTTTGTATCCAAAGAAATCAAGCAGAGACCACACTCTTGCACCCAGAGGCAGCAAAGTGCCTTACACAGCCAACATCACAGATATATCTTCAGGAAAAAGTTCTCCCTTATAAAAGCAAATTCAAAAAAATTGAAAGATGCAACCACTACATAAGATGTCCAAATATCAACATAAGGACACAGGAAACAAAATACCCAACAATATGTTACCTCACCTCCAAATAAACACATTTCATTTCCAACAACAGATCCCAAGCAGAGACAAATTTAGAAAATCAGTAAAAGAATTCAAAATGTTGATTTTAAAGAAGCTCAATAATATATGATAGAATGCTGCAAAATAATATAAAGAAAGCAGAAAACATTCAGGAGATGAATGAGAAATTTATCAGAGTTAGATATCATAAAGACAAATAATAAAACAGGCATTCTTGAATAGAAGAATTAATTAAATGACATACAAAATGCATTTATGAAATTCAAAAATAGACTAGATCAAGTAGAAGAAAGAATCTCAGAATTGAGGACATATCTTTTGAAATAACACAGTAAGACAAAAATAAACAGAAAAGAATGATCAAAACCTTCAAGATGTGTTACACCATGAATGAACCAATAATTGAATTTTTAAGGTCAAAGAATGAAGAAGAAAATGAAAGTGTTAGAAAAACCATGTTACTGAGTAATGAATAAAGTCTTCCTAATTCTAGTAAGATCTACAGACATCCAGAGCTAGTAGGAATAAGATCGGCAAAATTTTTTTCCTATGGCAAACTGTCAAACACCAAAGAAAGAATTATAAAACCAGCAGGAGAAAGTCATCCAGTCAAGGGAGTGTGAAGGAACTCCCTTCAAACTAGTAGCAGACTTCTCAGCAGAAATCTTGCATCACAGTGCTTAAAGCAAAAAAGCCTGCTAGCCAATGATATGATTAGCCTAGAGTAATTATCCTAGTAAATGAAGGAGAAATAAAGTTTTTCACAGACAAGTCAAATCTGAGGGAACTCCTCACCACTAGACTGACCCTACAAGAAATGTTTAAGTGAATCCTACATCTGGAAGTAAAAGAACCTTATCTACCATCATATAAATACATGAAAAAAAATATGAACACTGGTAGAGCATACACACAGACACAAGAGCAAATGTTACCACTACAGAAAATCACAAAGCCACACAGATAAGAATGAAACAAATAAGGTACAAAACAACCAGAAATCATTTAACAAAATGCTTCAAATATGCTCATAGAACTTTATGAATTAATAATGATCATGAATGTAAACATATTAATCTTTCCACTTAAATTATATAGATAGGCTAAATGAATTGAAAGAAAAAATAATACATAACCCAACGATATTATGTCTACTAAACAATCCCCAAGCTCATCTCACCTATAAAGACACATAAAGACTGAAAGTGAAGGAATGGGAAAATATATTCTATACAAATGAGAAACAAAAGTGAGCAGGAGTAATTATATTTATATCAGAAAAATTAAAAAAAAAAAAAACAGACTTGAAGTTAAAACCTTTAAAAAGAAACAAAGGTGACCATGGTATAATGCTAAAGGGAGTGATTCAGTAAGAAGACACAATTCTAAATATATATTCATGCAACACTAGAGCACCCAGAGAGATGAAGAAAGTATCATGAGATCTAAAAAGACAGATAGGTTCCTATATAGTACTAGCTGAGGACTTCAACAACCCACTCTCAGCATTATATGGATCATCTAGAAGAGTGGTTGTGAACCTTCCTAATGCCACGGCCCTGTAATATAGTTCCTGTGGGTGGCGACCCACAGGTTGAGAACCGCTGATCTAGAAAGAGAATAAAGGAAGAAACATAGGATTTAAAGTATCTTTGGCACATAGCAAATGAACCTCACGGACATTTATAGAACATCTCTACAATAGTTACCAAATACACTTTTTTCTTATCAGTTCACGAGCAGTCTTCAGAAGTGTTAGTAAAAAAAAACAAAACAAGTCTTCACAAATTAAAAAAAAAATCAGATTCCAATGTAATAAAAATATTGACCAATTACAGAGGAATGTTGGAAACTGTACAAACACATGGAAATGAAATGACAGGCTCTGGAATGACAATTGGGTCAAGAACAAAATTAAAAAGGAGATAAAAATTTTTCTTGAAATAAATGAAAATTGAAACACAACATACCCAAACCTACATGATACAGAAAAAGTAGTGCTAAGGAAGAAGTTTATAGCAAGAAATGCCCATAAGAAAGAAGTGGAAAGATTTTGAATACACAATCTATTGATATTTAATAATAACCTCAGGGAACTTGGAAAGTAAGAACGAACAAGCAGAAAGAAATAATAACAGATCAAAACTAAACCAAATAGGGTCTAACAAAAATATTAAGCATCAAGGTAAAAAAAAGTTATTTCTGAAAAGATAAACAAAATGGATAAATCACTTGCTAGATAGATTAATCAAGAAAAGAAAAAGGAAAAGACATCCCCCCCCAAAAAAAACAAAATCAGAAATGAAAAAGAAGACATTACAACTAATAATATAGAAATACAAATGGTTATCAGAAATAATTATGAAAAACTACCTATCAATACAATGGAAAACATATAAGAAAAGGACAAATTTCTGGAAACATACAACCTACCAAGGCTGAAGCAGGAAGAAGTAGAAAACATGGACAGACCAATAACAAGATTGCAATGGTAATAAAAAGGCTCTTAAGAAAGAGAAGCTCAGGCCTGGGTAGCTTCAATGCTGAGTTTTACCAAATGTTCAGAAAAGACCCTTTGGTCCAAAGCAATCTACAGATTCAAGGTGATCGCTATCAAAATACCGACTTCATTTTTCATATAATTGGAAAAATCAATTCTGCAATTTAAAAGGATTCCCAAAATGGCATGAATAGCCAAGGCAATCCTACCTCAAAGAGCAAAACTAGAGACATCACATTATCCGATGTCAAATACTACCACAAGACTATAAATTTGCTATAAGCAATCATTAAATAATATAATGTGATGCTGAATGGAGAACAGTTTCAGAGTTATTTAAATCAATATCATGGATAGTAGGACTGACTCAGTATATGGTACACATTTAGACATTTTTGCAAACACAAAGTATTCTGCAACACATTATCAATATTTCTAAGTGATGTATTCTTTCTATTCCCACTTATTTCACTTGTTTTTTGCCCACACTCACTTAGCTTATACAAGCAGGAGAGGAATCTCCTTACATTTTTATCTAGTTGCGCATGGGTACTAACAACCAGTGAGAATTTCCAAAGGTCTTTAAGAAGGAAACTGAAAATAGATTATAAAATGTACTTTGACTGGCAGATCAGTGTTTAGACTGTAATACTTGTTTCTTTCCAGATGCAGGGGATGAGCTTTGGAATTTAGCCTTTTTTCCCCTCCACATAGGAATATGAACATAGAGAAAGACAGTGATGATAATTCTCTTGACTCTCTAAAATCATGACAGCTGAATCCTAGTCACAGTTTAGATAATCCAACTGAACATATATTGAGTTGTCAGAAGCAACAATTATATTTTAGTGAATGATTGAAGATAACTTTTAGTAAATGATTGAAGACAAATGTCTAATACAAGATGAATCTGTAATGAAGCCTGAAGATCAACAATCCAGATAGCTGAAAGACGCACAAAGAAACGCTTTTCTAAATATGAGAAAATGTGCTGGAAATGCCTGTTCCTTTATGATTACAGGGAGGATAAAAACTACGCCAACTAAAAATTGTAACTTTAATCATTTAAAGAAGCCAGGACAGCCAGGAGTTTTGTAACTAAGGACAAAAAAAGGATTTTTCAGAGTGAAATGTAATCAATAATTTGAATATCAGTAACACATAGGAATATGTGTATTCATCTGTGCTCATATAATACATACACAAATACATAAATTGTGTATAATCTATGCATGTCAAGATGTGTTGTAAACAAGCCATGGCGAATTATCCCATTTGCAGATTTTGAATATCTTAAATATTTACTTATGCATAATTCATTTGTCAAATTGTATTTTTGTATGTATTAATATATATTTTGGTGCACAAGTTTCAACTTTGGTACTATGGATGTTCTGTAGTGCCAGATGTTCTTTTCAGGATGGAACTGTCCTATACATTGTAAGAAGTCAGCAGTACCATTGATTTCTACCCTGTAAATGCCAGTAGCAGTGATCGACCCAGTTGTGACACCAAAGATTTCTCTAGATTTTCTAAACGTTTCGTGGGCTGGGGAAAGTGGTGGGAAAAAAGTGCCCCAGTTAACAACCACCGCCTAAAGAAAAATATTCTTTAATGGACACTGGCAAAAACTCTGCTTCAGCATACACAGATCCATTCTGAACATGTAACATAATTTCAATTTTACATATGACTGCATCATTTAAATATCATACCTTTTGTTCTCATGTTGGGTCCGAGAAAGCCTCCCAAATCAACCCCAACCGACAAACTCGAGACTCACTCCGATGTAAAGGACATAAGATGAGATTTAATACAGACCCGGGAAGCCCCGGGGCCCCGGGCCTGGGACGAGCCCCGAACTCGGGGTGAAGGCAGTTTTTATGGGGTACAGAAAGCAAGAGGGGTAGGGTCGGATACGAGTACACTTTTCATTGGTGGTTGGTGATTTCATTAGTAAAGGTGAATTTGGATTGGTACAGGTAAGGGGTGGAGGGTCCCTTAACCGGGGGCTAATAGAAACTTATCTGTTGCCTAGGGTGGTACTATTTGGTTGAGTAACTATGAAAGGAATGAGAAAGGTTGCAGGGTGAGCCCTGCGGGTGTGGTTTAAACTAGGAATAGAATGGGGAGGGTTATAGGGTGGGCCCTGCTAGGAATGAGGAAGGTTACAAGGTGGGCCCTGCAGTTTTAACAGAGCAGACAAGAAAATGGCGCTGGTCTGGCCCTTACACTCATATTTGAGAAATATGATAATTTAGTCAAATATAAAATATATACATATTTAGTCAAGTATTTATATAAAAGAATAAAGTCGAAGTTATTACCATACACCTTCTACTTTAAAAATTCTCCTTAAATTCATTGGAAGGCCATAATGATTGTGCAGTTATTAATTATCCATAAAGGGGTGTGTGAATTATATAACAATTATCTCCCCAGTTTATATTCGAATTTTAAGAGGTAAAGACATCTGCACCTTCCATAAAATTAATTTTATATGCAAATAAAATATTAATGAAGAATACACATATGAACTTAAAATATTTTAAAATCACTGCTTGTCTAATTTTCAAAACCAATTGGAATTTCACAGTACTTGGATACCTCCTGCATTCAATCCCTCTGAAATATTGTACTACTTTGTTATATTTTTGTGTTCAAGAACACAATGAAGGGGAATTCAATTATCAAATGACACAATGTTTATTTTATGTTTATATTTATCCTCAAATAAGGTACGTTATTGAAGGGGGCAAAAGAGATTTTTACAACACACTATGGACATTCAGTTTAAAATTTTCCCTTCATGGTGTGACTGGACACTGTCAAGCTCAGTTTGCAATAATTCTACCTGTTGAAGAGGAAATTTTAAATATGCAGACTCCATAGTTATCTCTGCTTAAAACATATTTCCTGTTTTACACTTATGTGGGAGTGGCAAAATAAAAAAAAATTGCCTACTGAAAAGAATAGCCTCCATAATAATCATTTCCAAAATGTGCTGGACTGATCCTCATATGTCTACACAGATGGCGAGGTGGTGAAATGGAACCAAGAACACCCAAGACACTTGTTGCTGTTACTCTCTTGAGAATGGCAGCATGGCAGCATGCCTGTCTAAAGTCTGCAACAACCTCGTAAGTCAAAAAGAGATTTTCAATGTACTCTCCACAAAGTAAGATAGTAATCTGGCGTGTGCCCACTCTTTTCTGCTCAGACAAAACTCTATATTTTACTGGATATAGAATTACAAATGTACAACGTGGCTTTACATAAGGACTAAATTACCAACATTTATTGCAACTCTATCCTAAGGTTCTTCTAACTTTACAAAGACTTTTGGTTCTAATGCATTGAAGCACAAAGTCTGGGCTGGAAAAAGAGGCGTGCCCAGGAAAGAGGGGGGCTTTATAGTATAATCAAGAAGATAAACTTCATTTCTATCTTCAAGAAATGAGTAGGAAGACCCTAAGAACATACTGATGTTTCTGGAAAAAAGGTGAGGACTGTCATTTTCATATGGACGATGACATTTAGAAGTACTCCCTGAATAATCTCTGGCTAAGGCTATTACATAGTTCCCTACACAACCAATTAATATACAGAAAAGAAACCAAAAATATAATCTATATTGTGAAAACAGTTGCTAGCAATTTATATTTTACAATAGGACTAAAATAATGAGACTTGTTCACATATCTTTCTAACTCTGTCATGTATACAGATATAGATGAGAGAGAAAAAAAGAGAATCAAGTACTACCACTTTTAAACTATTTCCTAATAGTTACTATTGATATAAATATAAATATATATAATTATTCCACAAATGCTAATTTTCAACACTTGGAATTTTTCATAAAGTAAAAAAAAAAAAAAGATGCTGTGAGGTTCTAAATCCCTGAGGTACATATAATTCTTAGAAATAAAACATAACTTTTTTGCTAATAAAGTTATCAAAATTAACAAAGTAAAGCATTTGACGCAGTGCTTCTGTACTTCTTTACTCTTTCAGTTAAATTTAGCAAGCATGTGATGGTATAACCGTTCCAAATATTTTTCCTTTTTTTTTTTTTTTTTTTTTTTTTTGAGA
>NW_003852430.1:11787116-11837396 GCF_000181295.1 Otolemur garnettii | reverse complement strand
GCCTTAGCCGGTTGAGCTATAGGCGCCGAGCCCCAAATATTTTTCATTACCAAAGTATATCGCCATGCATCTCTGCCAAGCATATCGCCAATTAAGATATCATTTCCACAACGAGTCTCAGTCGTTGCTGTGAGGCTCAGCTCGGCATCCAAACCCTAAGTTCAATATAACTCAGTTTATTTACACATTTCCTAGAGCTGCAGTCCCCAACCTTTTTTGGTACCAAGGACCAGTTTCATGGAAGATAATTTTTCCCTGCACCTTGAGTGGGTGGGAAGACCTGACAGGAGGCAGAGCTCAGGCCGTGATGCGAGAGATGGGGAGCGGCTGTAGGTACAGAGGAAGCTTGGCTCTCTCTCCCACCCACCTCCTGCTGTGCAGCCAGGTGTCTGGACCCTGCGAAAATAAACATGCAAGCTCTAACAATTCTTCCAGAACCTTCAAATTTTATCCCCTTCCGTCTTTAAATACCACAGTATATTTTACTGTGAACTTTAAATCAAAACTTCTCACCCAGTCTTATTTGATACCTTCTTCCATTACTTCTCCCATATTACTTCTGTGTTTTATTTATTTACTTATTTACAGAAATGAGAAACCTGTTTGGCGAACCTGACTGAAGAGGAGACATAGAATCAACACAGTGTCCTCTTCAGCTAAATTGTAGGAGAAAACGGCGGGAACAGTATGCTGATAAGTTTTATCCTATTTTATAGGATACTATATTTGATGCTGATAATTTTTTTTTTGGTTTAAAATAATGTAGATTTAATTTAAAAACAAAATTTGCAAAGTTTATGACATTTGTAGAAATAAAGAGGGTGTTCATTTATTTGATAGATATTTATTCTATGGAAGTAAACTATTGAAAACACAGAAAGTACAAAATAAGGAATAAAATAGTATATTTAACCTTGCTATAAGAAAAATAATCAAGGGTAAATCATGTAAAAGACATTGTGTGATATTAGGTGATGTTATTCAAATCTTACTTTTGGACATACTATGTGCATGGGGATGAGCACGTAGCTAAGCTTCAGTTTTATCCTCTATAAGCTGGAGTTGATAATAACTTAGAGCTGCATTGTGGAGAGAATTTTCTGCAATGAGGGGAGTGTTCTATATCATCCAGTTACATAGTAGCTAGTAGTCACATATGGTTATTGAGCCCTATAGGTGTGACTAATGCTATTGAATAACTGGATTTTTAATTTTAGTTAATTTAAATTTAAATAATTGTATGTGACTAGCATACATTATTTAGCACAGCCTTAGAGGATGTCTTGATATTATCAGGAAATTATATTTCTATTATTAAAATACTACCTAACATGTTCTCAAAAAATTAGCAATAATCTAAATATTGACATGGTATGGTAAAAATGTCTTTTTAATAAAATTATTATGCAATCATCTATGGATACTACATTAGAAAGAGAATCACATAAGAAAGACCTACCAAAAGTCTGAAAATGACATCTTTTTACTTTAAAATTTTATTTCAAAATATAACCTATGACATAATCTAATTTTCAGATTCAAGGTTTTTGCCAATCATCTTTCATTTGAGGCAAAGATTGATAATTACTATGATGGTTTATTAATCCATTGAGTCTGCAAATTCTGTGACAGTTTGAACAACAATTAAATTCAGCACCTAATAAGCTGACGCAGATTAATATGAGCTGTGGTAGAGTGAAAAAGAAGAACAACAAAACAATAACCCACAAGCCTGAGGAAAGACTTTGCATTTCTCTTGCCAGCTTGTTCTCTGCTTTTGGGAAAATCAAATGACTTCTGGGGTCTTGGTTTCTCATTCGTGAATGAAAGATAAATAATCTATAAAGGATATTCCCGTTCCGTAATTCTATCTCTTGCTGTTTTTCATTGAAAGACCCGAAAATATGTTTTGTTTTGTTTTGTTTTTTTTAATGGCCCTGTTGCTCACCACAGTTGTATTTAAGAGGATTTGGATCTTCAGGGAAGAATTAATATCTATCCTGAGGCAAAGATGCAGTTAAGTGGGATAATTTGTCAAATGCATCTTGAGAGCACTCTGTTGAACCTAATCAAAGAGGAGACAGCACTTGGGTTTGTCTTGCGATAACCCACAAGGTATCTCCTTTGAGCAGGGCATGTGAGTGAGAGCCCCAAGGCACACCACAGCAGTCAAAGAAATGAGCTGGGCCAGAGACCAGAGGAAATATGAAGCCTAGTGAGAACGTGACTGCGTCCATGTGGTTTAGTAATGAAGATAAACTCTGAGAGCGATGCTGCAGCTTGGATTTTATCTGTCTAAATTATGATGATAAATTGTAAGGAAAGCCCCAGATTATGTGTAGGATGCTGGTGCGATGAACTTGAATGTAGAGGCACTTCTCATCTAATCAGCACACATCAAATGTATAAAATCACCAACCATCAGATTCGAATATAGGTATGAGAAGGAAGAAGGGACACTTTTGGAGAAAAAATAATATTATTTAATATATTATTAATAATATTATTAAATTATATTATAATATAATATTATTTAATATTATATAATAATATTTATTTTAATTTTGTATGAAATCATAAGTTTCCATAAGATAGCTAAGGGGAATGAAAGTCTGAACCTCCAGTATGAAGACAGAGTGAAAATATTTTTATATGCATCATCTATGTTCACTGAGCTCACTGAGCTCAAACTCTAGTTCAGGGGTGTCCAACCTGTGGCCCACAGGTTGCGTATGGCCTAGAATGACTATGAACTTAACCCAACACAAAAATCACAAGCTTAGGTAAAACACCATGAGATTGTTTTGTGATTTTTTTTTTTTTTTTGTGGAACTTCATTGTGTGGTTCTCAAGTGTGAACTCTGTAGATGACAACATTTCACTATGTCACTTAACTGAGTATACACATGTCCTTTCTATTTGCACACCCACAAGTTGCTTCAGTTTTATGTAGATATGTGGCTTCCAGTGCGTTATCTTCCAAGTACAGACAGTTGAATGGGCACCATCAGACCTTACATGTGCTCCTGGTGGCTAAGTGAGGCAGGGATTATGAATAATATTTCAATCTACCATTCCATCATTAGGCTTTTGATGTGATTTAAAAGTCAGGTAAGCATTCTTATTTGGTTATTAAGCACCTCACACATCACCCACTCTGCTTTATAATCAGCCCTCCGCCCTGCCCTACATCAGTAGCCAAATTGTGGAAGAGCCCAAACCTTGCTTTCTATTTTCCTGTCAATTACTTTTCATAATAAAAGTAAATATAATCCCTTATCTATTATTATTATTTTTAAATCCCAGCATGGCTTCTACAATGTTTCAAAAGAAAACAGAACCTAAAAAAGGAAAATATATGGATGAAGGAAGATTGTTCAATGAAAAGTGGACACATGACTGTTGAGACTCGGAATGAAGCCACAAATCCTCAGACTGAGAGTCCCAAGCAGGGACAGTTCCTGACCAATCCAGACGGCAGACAGAGGGAAAGAAGGCTCAGGAAACTCACAAAGTTTCTTTCTTGTGACCCACAGAGACTGACATGTTATCAGCCCATAGCAAGGCAGGGAAGTGCTACCTAGAGTGGAATTCTCAAGGCCCTTTTATTGGGATTTTGGGGACATGCATATAAAGGAAAAAAGATTTCTCTTTTTTTATTGTCTCCTGTTTAAATTAAACAGACATTCTTGTTTAAGGAGGAGAGCTTTCAGGATAAAGGACAGTGGAGCGCTAAATCAGAGATTAAACAGCACCACTGTAGGGACTTAATGGGGAGAGGTTACAGCCCACAGGTTAGATAGCTATGGCTGGGGATATTAGTCAGCCGCTTTCTAACTTTCTTGATACCCTGTCTTTACTAAGCTGTTGATTTCCATCTAGACATTTCCTAGGCTACCTTTTCATCTCTTTTGATGAACATCTCACCCCACCACCTTAGTAGTGCAGTGTGTGTGTGTGGGGGGGGGGTGATTGTGAGGCCTGGGGCCTTTTCCACTCCATTGCTCTGGAATGTCAGCCCACTAGCTTCTATCCACAGATGACAACTGTTTTATCAGAGAAAATAGCGAGGCACTCTGCTTAATTTTTAGATAATGTGCGCAAGTTTTCAAAAACTGTAATTTGAAAGGCATTCTATGCAGAGTCATGCTGCAGAATGTGATGTATATGAAGTATTTTGTCATGAGGACAAGATAGTGTGAAAACAAATCTGTCTTCTCCACTGAAACTTTTTTTAAAAGTCACAACTCAGATGGAGCCCATTGTAAAAGTGAGTTGTGTGGTATTATATTTAATAGCAAAAAAAAAAAAATCAAAAACATATACTAATAGTGAGTTTATTAGGCAATGCATAGAAAGCATGGGGGATATAATTTGCCTTGAAGCAAGGAGGATATTTCCAGAATCAATTTGTCTCACCAGACTATAGTCAGGGGAATTGAAGAAATTGGAAAATCTACCGAAAGAAGTCTGGAGAATAAAGCTACGAATTAAAAATTGTATGCTTTGTCAAAGGGTGATAGAATGAGCCTACAAAGGTGGCTCAGCTTGCCAGTGGTATTTGAGGTAGAGATGACTGACATCACATCACTGAAGAAATAGCTCTTTTAGTGCCATTAAAAGACACAACTAATCAAGAAATTTATATAAAACAGTAAAAAAACATGTTAAAGCGGTCTTCTTTGTCCCTTGTCAACATATCTGGTACAGTTCCTGGTGATGCCACAGTGGGGGGATGTAAAAGAGAAGGACTTGTAAAATTAATAGAAGACGATGCAATAGCTGCCCCAAACTCATGTTTGATGAAGTATCATTGCATAGTACATAAAGAAAAGTAAGGTACAAAAGCTTTAAAAATGGATGTCATGAAAACCATCATTAAGTCTGTGAACTTCATAAGGGATGAGGGATTGAATCATTACCAGTTCTAGGAATTCCTTCAAAGTATTGATGCTGAGTATGGCAAAACATAATTTACTTATTGGAAGCCAAAGCCAAATGTTGAAAAGATTTTATGATTTGTGATGTATTACCAAGTCACTTATGACATCCAAAAACAAATTTGCAACCGAAAGCAAGGACAAAAAAACTGCCTTACCGATTTAGCATTTTTTTGTTGATTTAACTGTTCATTTAAACAAGTGAAACATACATTGTCAAGGTAAAAATCAACTTATCAATAAAATGTTTTAAACAATAACAGTGTTATAAATGAAACTGAAATTATAGAAAGCTCAAATGAAGGCAAATAATTTTATGCATTTTGACACATTGGCTAAACACAGTCCTGTCAACAGTGAATAACATGTGACCTTGCTTTTTTTTAAAAGAATTTAAAAATAGATTTGAAGATTTCTGAAACATAATCAATATTTTGGTGCATCTGTGACTCCATTTTCAGTCGACATAGGTATGTCAACAGTGAATAACATGTGACCTTGCTTTTTTTTAAAAGAATTTGAAAATAGATTTGAAGATTTCTGAAACATAATCAATATTTTGGTGCATCTGTGACTCCATTTTCAGTCGACATAGGTATGTTGCCTGCCAGTTTTCAAATGGAATGTGTAGAGCTTCAAGCTGACATTCAACTTAAAGAAAAATTTGATCATGTCTCTTTACTGGACTTTTGTAAGTCCCGTCTTTCCAGAGACAAACACCCTCACTTCATAATTATGCTTTATTCATGTCGGCACTTTTTGGCAGCACCTACACTTGGGAGAAACTATTTTCAAGAATGAAAACATTAAGAGGAAAATGAGAACCAAAATATCTGAGGAGCACCTTGAGAACCCACTGAGAATTGCAGTTACTTCCATCAAACCAGGTATTGAGACATTACTTTCTGTTGCCTACTGTTTTTTTTTACTTTCATAATAAAAATATCAAACACCCCTAAGATGTTTTGTTACTTAGCTATATGATTTAACCTTATCATTGGTTCTTTCTTTAATACTAAACCTTATATAACTTTAACTAAAATGAAATGGTATGTCTGAACTGTTCTTCCAGATCAAAATTCTGTCCGTAGCATTGGCACGATTGCCACCACGCAAAATGGTCCCTCCTTTAATGGAAAAAGTTTTGGTACACATGGGTTGCTCCTGTGGTCATATCTTTTCTATAGGTTTTCAGTCTATGGAATGTTATTTCATCCAGCTGAGACAAATCATATTTTTTTTTTCCTGGACCTTAAAACTTAAACCAAAATATAGGTAGTGGAATCTATTAAAACTAAGACCTTAGAGATAAATTGACATCTTAGAGATAATTCCAGTGAATTCTATGTTTTTAATTTAATTCTTTATAAAAACATAACTGTGAACCTTAATGCATATATGAGGTACAATGTGCTGTTTTGATATACAATGTGAATGCTTACATCTAACTGATTAACATAACCATCTCCTTGCTTACTGGTTGCGGTAAGACATTTGTACTGTATTCTTAATAGTTTAGTGTTCTGGGGCTGCTCTGGACCTAGGCCTGGGAAAAAAATGCACATATCACTTTGCTTCTAATTCCTGAGCTACCTAAGGAAACTTTCAGTAAGTTTGTTTTTCTTTACTTTCCAGAGCAGATTTCAACCGAGAGACTCTTCACAACTAATTATGCACCATTACGCGATAAAAATTGGCCAGAATCAGAAGAAATATCTCTGCCTCTATATATGTAAATCCCAGTCCTTCTTTCTCTTTCTTTGTCCCTCTCTCCCTCTCGCCTTTCCCCCCATCCCACATGTGTATGTGTCTCTGTGTGTATATGTGTCTATCGGGTACCTGACATGAATCATCTGACCCTTCATTTTCTCATCTGAAAATTAAGGTGAGCTTGGCTATTTCTGACTTTTCTTACATTCCATAGAGTGCTTATTAAAAAGGCAGATTACTGAAACCTACTCAAAGAGATGCTTGGGTTGAGCAGAAAATATGGCCTAGAAAACTGCATTTATTCATGTTCTCTATTTTCTATGTATGAGTATGTGTACACCTACATCCCCACACATGCCACATGTGGCAGTTCCCATCTTATCCTAAGAGGATGCATTCCAAGACCCCTAAGGATGTCTGAAACCTGAAACTCTGGATAATACCAAACCCTATATATCCTATCTTTTTTCCTATATGTGCATACTTATGATAAAATTTAATTTAGGCACAGTAAGATATGAATAATAACTATAATAAAGCAGAATAGTTATAACAATATATAATAACAAGAGTAATGAGAATATGGTCTCTCTCAAAATGTAGTACTGTATCATATTTACCTATTTTTGAGTCATGGTTGAGCTAGTGTAACTGAAACCTGCAAAGTAAAATTATCAAAAACTGAATGGGAGAGAAAGGGGACCTATTTTGTTGTTTATAAACATATCATTAGTTGAAGCAGCAACAATCACAAGAAATAGGTTTTGTTCCCCAATTTGGAAGGATTCTAATGTAATCTCATAAAAATAAATTGAAAGATAAAATACCATACGTAAGGCTATAAAATTCAAATAAATTATGATTAGGAAAAATCATTATCCCTTCACCTTAATCCTTCACCTTATTACGTTTTAATAAAGGATAGTACTGGTTTGTGGATGTACCTTATATCAATACTTAAAATGTGAATGGAAGAGAGGAGCTCTGAATAATACATTTAATCTCAAGTAATGAGGGATGTCTTCTTCATAAAGATATTTCAAATGCACAGAACTTTCACACGTACTGACCTCTGGATAGAAGAAGCCAAGCATCTTACTTCATTGTTATCGAAGTTTTAAAGCATAGGGATAGTGTAATCACAATTGCTACACATGGAACTTTTCCTTCAAACTCATCATTTGAACTATAATAGAAGAATATTGTATTTTAAGTATGAAATAATGTTTAATCCTAGCAAATAATATTAGTGACAATTCATACCTCAAGTATTAAAGAAAAAGAAATAGATTCGTATTAGAATTGAGTACATTAACTCAAATTAATTCAAAGTGGGGAGGTGGGAGAGTGAGGGATTGGGGAGAGGGGAGGACAGGAGGAGATGGGTGTGCTCCCACTTAATGAGCACAATGTTAGGGTGTAGGGCACACCTTCTGGGGGCTGGACAAAAGGACTTTATATAACAAATGCAAACATTGCAAACGAATTCTTTGTACCCTCAATTAACCAGTAACAGTAAAAAATATAAAAAAAATGAAATAAATAAATATAGAGAAATAAAGTCCTTTGCATTTGGCAGAACGAGCAGAGGCCCATACCAGTCCTCATTAGTTACTCCTCTGTATCTTCAGCATCACCAATTGTCCTTTCCTGACTTGGGAGTTTAGCAGTCAACGAGAACTATCAAATCAAGAAAAATTCCTGGGCAGCGGCCTGTGGATCAAAGGAGTAGGGCACCAGCCCCATATGCCAGAAGTGGCGGGTTCACCACCCAGCCCCTGGCCAAAAACTGCAAAAAAAAAAAAAAAAAGCAAAATTCCTTTTCCTCATTTTCTTAGATGCTTCTGTGGAACACTCAGTTGGTAAAGTTAGTCACTATAAACTTATGCAGGGTTTCAAGTCCTGACATGAAAGTACACAATATTATTATCCTGAGTCATTCTGTCCCTCTGGATTTTCTCCATTCTTAGTCTCTATTACACGCAGTAAAATACCAGGTGTGGAATCAGTAATTTTATAGAGTTACAGAAATTCCCTCACTGTTTTTATTTTAATTAAATTGGAAAGAACCTGAAACATGAACATGGTAATGAGCCAGACAATCATAAACCTGTAGATGAAGAAGAAATATATTTTTAGGGTTTAAGATTTAAAAACATAAAAGTGAATAATTCTATTCAACTGGATATGTGTCTGCCCAAGAAACAGAGAGTCATAAACATGACGTTAGCTCATTTCTAGTAAACTAATACTGTTACAATTTCCCACCTGGAGTTTTATACAAAGGAATGTGAAAGAAAGAAGCAGAACCCAAAAACCTTTTATTTTCTTCTCCATTCTGGTTTCCCTTGCCGTCCTTACGTTGTAAGTGGTACAGTTGAGGTTGTATTGATATTCTTCACTCTTTCTCTTTACCTTCTTATTTTTCTCTCTTTTTCTGGTTCTCTTTCCCTATTTGTATGAAAAACCTCCCTGGAAATTTCTCACCATAAATATGAGCAGTCTTTAAACAGTTCAGAGAAAAATGAAATTAAGAGACAAAAATTTTACACCTATTTCTCAAGTGTCATCAAGGTCAAGACACTTTTCTAAGCCATTATAAGAGCCATTTAGCCCATCTGGGAATTTAATCACATTAAGGTAGACTTTTTACCTAATTAACTGGAGGAAATGGGGCGCTCCTTAGATTTTTTTTTTAAGTTTCCTTTTTAAGAAGAAGAAAAGAAGTCAGAAGGAGCATATCAGAGCTGTGAGATGTAAACTTAATAATTTTACACTGAAACCAGTAAAATTGCAGGGCGGTGCCTGTGGCTCAAAGGAGTAAGGCACCAGCCCCATATACCAGAGGTGGCGGGGGTTCAAACCCAGCCCCAGCCAAAAACCGCAAAAAAAAACTAACTCTACTAACTCTAAATACTCTCATAATAAGAAGATGTTACTTATTCTTTGGCCTTCAGA
The DNA here is from genome assembly GCF_000181295.1 of Otolemur garnettii. NCBI lineage: Eukaryota > Metazoa > Chordata > Mammalia > Primates > Galagidae > Otolemur > Otolemur garnettii. Next base: position 11,827,788 of record NW_003852430.1, on the reverse strand, counting down.
AAGTCAACAATCAAAATACTTGAGCTTCCAAAAAAATTGTTGCCATTACCTTTGTTCCTGACTAGTCCATTTTCATTTTGACTGGATAATTTCCTCTCTTGGTAGCCATTGCGTTGATTGTGCTTTGTTCTCCGGATTTCACTGGTAAAGCTATGTCTCATTTCCTATTACAATGCTTTGACGAAATGATTAAGGAATTTGATCCCATCTGTTTAAAATTTCCATTGAAAGCTCTTGCTTACAGCTAACCTGGGTGTAAGGATTTGGGCACCCATTGATTGGAGAGTTTACTCAACTTAATTTTGTGGTCAGAATTGTGTAAGCTGATCCACTTGAGATGTCTGTGGTATTGGCTATTGTTTCTTTTGTTCATCCTCGGTCTTCTTCAGTTATGACATGAGCAAAATTATGTTTTTGCTCACAAATTGATGTGGATGGTCGGCTATGGTGAGTTTCATCTTCTACATCATCTTGTCCCTTGTACCTTTGAGGTATTTATTTGTAAGCTGCTGATTTCTGTGGGGAATATTTTTCCATAAACGTCTAAAGCATCAACAATGATTTTCCTATTTTTCCCCTCAAGCTTCACCATAAATATGACATTTGTTCTGGCTTCTATTTTAGAATAGTTCCTGGTGCTCTAAGGGGGGTTATTTTGAGACTAATGTGATATGCTTCTTAGTGCCTCAAAGTAGATCCTGTTCTGATCTGTTGTAACAAGTTAGTATGAATTTATTTTGATGTGGAAATTTCCTACTACACACTTTTCATAAAGCTTTTGAAGTCCCCTTGTATCTCCTTAAAACTTTAACTTTCAAATCATCTATCCTCTCTTGTTTTAGATTTAATATATTCATGACTCAATAATGAAAGTGTGTGAGTGAGGCTAGCTTCCTAAGCTCTGGTCAGCTGGCACTGAGGCAGCTTCAGACCTTATTTTTATAATTGTTACATAGTTTTTAATATTCTTTCTTAATAGACATTTTAATATTTTGTGACTTCATTAGCTATGAGTCCTTGATAAAGTACTACATAATTATGAAATATCTCTTTTATTTTTGGTGTTATTTCTTACAGTTTTATTTGTCGGACACCAATATAAGCATGTCAGCTTTTTAATATATATACATTTTATGTTGTGTGTATTTTTTCTATCCCTTTATGTAAGCCTGTTGTGCAGTTATGTTTTAAATAAACATGTATTTCTTATAACCATCATACAGTTGAGTTTTGTTTTCTTAGCCAGTCTAACAATCTCTGCATTTTAATTTTTAGTGCAGCTGCAGATATGTTTAAGATTAAGTCTAAACTACTGGTATTTGTTTTCTCTTGGATTAATTTGTTCTTTTATTTGTTCTTGCTTTTGTGTATCTTTGTAACAAATTATGTAGTGTTCTGTTCCATTTATTTGTGATGTTTATTACGCCTCTTTGCATTATTAAGTTTTGTGGGTCACTTTAAAGATTATGATGATTATTTGTATCTTCTTACTGCCCATGCTGAAAAGCATAGTCAAGTACTCCATAGTAAGGTAGGAAGCCTGTATTTTCCTTACTCTCCACCTGCTGTATGGGTCTAACATTACATCCTTCACATCTGTGTATGACATCAAGTCCCCAGTATGCATACAATAGTACTTTTGCTTTAAACGGGCACTAGTCTGTTTTGAAGATTTGAGTAAGTCTAATTTTAAAGGCTTTTGTTTTATATTTACCTTCTCCATCTTCTTCATTCCTTCCTAAAGATTAGATTTTCCTGCTACATACTTTCATTTTCTAAATGAAAATACGAAATCAAAATAGGAAATATTTTTTATCCTAAATAGATTTGTTTGAAACATAGCTTGAAGTTCAAGTCTGTTGAGTAAAAATATTCTACCTTTTGTCCATCAAAAAGGACTTTACTTTGCCTTCAATGGGGAACAAATATTTTTCCTGGCCATGGACTGATTCTACATTGTCAATAATCAATCAGCTTCTAATAATTGTGGTTCCATTATCTCCTCACTGATCTCATGAAGTGTCCTTTTTCTTGTGTTGGAAATTTAAAATTGGTACTTTATATTTGGTTTTAAGTGTTTTTTTTTTTTCATAATACATCTAAGTCTAATTTTATCCTTTTGAGATTCAGTAGGTTTTTTTGTTTCTGGTGATTAAAATATTTCTTTCATTTTGGAAAATTGTAAATACCATCTCTTTACATGTTTTTAATTTCTCCTTCTTCAGAAGTTTCAGTTACGTATCTGTTGGACCATTTAATATTGCCCTACACATCACTGTGCAGTTTTTAATTCAGTTTGAATAATTTCTCTAATATTTTCTTTAAGTTTATTGATACTTGATTCTGGCCATGACAAACGTTTATCTCTGATATTACATTTCTCAGGTATAGTATTTACATTTTTGCATTTCCATGTCTCTGTTGAGAATTTTCAAATGTACATATATGTGTATATGTATATATATATGTTGCTATTTTCACAAGATACTTTACTATATTTATAAGCCAGATAACACCCAACACCCAAACCTGGGCTGCCTTTTGTTTGGTTTTTAGTAACTATTTCCTCTCTTTGGTTATATTTTCTTGCTTTTTGCTATTTCTTGTATTTTCTTTAAAGTTTTGCTAAACATTGGGTATGAGAGAATAATAGAAACTACATGAAATAATATTTAAAATTCCCCAAATGTGTGCTTTATAGAAATGAGGCTTCCTGTATTAGGTGTTTGTGAGTAAATTTTATCTGAGGTGTCTGGATGTGTATTAAGTTCATTATGGTCTTCAGATAATTTAAAGTGGGTTCAGAACCTTCTCTTTATCAAGAGTTTGACACCTGATAACCAGAGATATTCTAGAGATTTGCTTATGGTTTAAAGGCCAAATGTCAGTTTCACAAACAGTGGGAGAAGTCAGACCGCTTAGGAGCCTGACCACTGTCGGTCTTCCCAGGAAGCTGGCTCTCCCCTGCTGGGCCTGACATTTTATATCTTTCCTCATCTTTATCTCCTTTTTTTTCTCTGCTCTATTTTGCCTCTCTGCCTCTAGCCTTAGAAAGTGGAGCCTGGGCTCGGCGCCTGTGGCTCAAGTGGCTAAGGGGCCAGCCACATACACCTAAGGTGGCGGCTTTGAATCTAGCCTGGCCCACCAAACAACAATGATGGCTGCAACCAAAAAAAAAGAAAAAAAATAACTGGGCATTGTGGCGGGCGGGTGCCTGTGTTCCCAGCTACTTGTGAAACTGAGGCAGGAGACTCGCTTGAGCCCAGGACTTGGAGGTTGCTATGAGCTGTGATGCCACAGCACTCTATCCAGGGGGACAACTTGAGGCTCTGTCTCAAAAAAAAAAAAAAGAAAGAAAGTGGAGCCTACGTACACTATGAATATCCAAATAGCTATAATAGTTTCTCAATTCTCTCTCTGTCTTTTTTTTTTTTTTGTCTCCCAGCGTTAGAAGTTCCTGCACACCTACATGTATAAGTTCTATCTGTCAAAAATGCAATTTGCAACTTGAAATGGGACATATAGAAGAAAAAATAAGATTACATAAATGCCCTGTATTACATCTTTAGTTTACTCTGTAAATGAAGAAAAAAATTTATAAAGATTTATGTATATTTAAAATTCCAGTCCTACATGAAAGAAGAAAAGAAACAATGCCTCTACCAAAAATTGAAAAAGTTACTAGACGAGGGAAATGAGTATTATGTAAATGAACTCATTTGCGATCTTTTATGGAGGAGAATCAATTAACAATGTCTACACTTATTAATCTAGAAATAAATACATAATGTTCAATGTTGCACATGTAAACACAGAGGAAACATGAATAAAACTGCCACACTCAGGAAAAGATACTGGTAATGATATTATGTGAGGAACACCATCATTTTATTACACAAAAACTGTGTTATTTGATTTATAAACAGTCCCCCTGGGTGTAGTTCTAGTACTTTTTCTTACAGACCACAAAAAGCCAAAAGAGGAAGAGGGTTGAGTGTAGGATACGAGGCTGATGAGGCTGTTCCCTTTCTACTCCCCCCCAACAAAACAAAACAAAAAATAACAAAAAGACAGAAAAATAAAATGAGTCTTTGAACATGAATGCAAGATTACATTCACAGGTCTGCCTAGCTATATGTTTGAAAGTCTAAGCCCTAGTGAAATGAGACCAGAGAAAAAGATGATGCCTGTCCTAGCAGTGAAGTATACTACATTCTTAGGTTCAGAGAAAATAGTTTTCTTCTACAGACTTTTATTTGAGAGCATTGGGCTGTACAGTCAGAAAAGCAAAGAAACTGGACTGTGATTGAAGCACATAGCTAACTTACGTCAGTGATTCTATATCATTAATATTTGGGGGGGTGGCATATGTAGAAGAATAACAAGAACTCTGTGAAATGAAACGTGTGTTTATATACAAACAAATGACCAGTGTGTCCCTGAGTCAGATGCTGCTTCTCTTCTGCAATCTCTAGCTAATGGCAAAAGCTATGAGTTCTGGATGAGCTGTCGATTTTAGAGAATATATGAACTCAATAGAATGCAAATATTAATGAATTGAAGTGTATATGAATGCATGTACATAGATATAATAGCTAATGCTGATGGTCACACATAAAAGGAATGAATATCAAGAAAAAAGATAAAATGGCATACTTTCATGAGAGAATAAAATATTCTATAAATAAGTTATTATAAAGGGATAATTTATTTACATCAATACAAATTAAACCTTTATATCTTCAATGTATATAATGCACAAATTATGGACAGTGTAGTACAGAGATAATCTTTGGACCTTACTTGACTAAAACAAAAAAACTTTATTATCTTCTCTTAACATTAAAATGACAGAACCAACTTGATCAGGTTACTGTAAGTGAGTGACCCATGCTAATGAGTAGTGAATTTGAGTGAATTTTTATTCATCCACTCACTGGAGAAGAGTGTTGTTTTGTTTTTTTAAAAAAATTTTTCCCTGATTCTATGAGGCATACAGAAGAGAATCAGGATGTTGTGTTCAGAGTACTATTAATAAGCTGATCCTTTTTAGCAGAAAATTTTTCAGTTATAGGGTATAAAGTTAACTAGGAGAAGCTTTACAAATAAGTTGAGAAGGTGAGAGTTTGTATTACCTTTTGGTAATAAGAACTTATTGAGAATAAATGGAATTTTGCAGGTGCTTATATTATTCAGCCTACAGCTGGATGTTTCTTTAAAATGGGTAAACAGTACACCTATCAGTTTAACTCATAGTAAACCTAATGAGATCTTGAAAAGACTAAGAGACTTTTACATACTTTTCAAACTGTTTATGGTTATGGGTACGTAACAGTTGTATATCTCTATAGGGTACATGTGTAATTTAAAGACAGACATACATGTGCATTAATAAAATCAGGATAACTGGGCTATCCCTTACCTCAGGCACTTATCATTTCTTGGCTTGAGAAACATTCCAATTGCACTCTTAAAGTATGCTGTAAGTGTTGATTATAGACACTTTGTTTGGCTATTGAATAATGTTCATTCTAACTCCTACTATATTTTTGCACCCATTAACTGTCCCCACTTTGTCCCTTTAATCTACACATTTTAATGACTTCAGTGACCTAATCACACAGAGTATATGCTTAAGGAGGCATACACACTTGTCTCTTAACAGGCCACGTGTTTTGATATTCTATCACACATAAATACAAAACCATTTTTAGTGTAATATTGAGCTTGATATTTTAAGCTCCTTAATGTTGATAAAATGCAAATTTCAGGTTCTCATAGTAAATTCTGTCTCCTAGGAAACATGTTGCAGCCCTTTCTGAATATAAGAAAACTCTAATTACTTTATGTTGACTAGCCATTTCAATATTGAACTTAACTTTAGCAATCCTGTAAGAGGTTTATATAACGTCCAGATCATGTTTTCTTAACCCGAAGATAGATGAGGCTGAGTTACAGGATCTTTAAGGCCTTCCCCAGCAGAAGAATCCAACCTGTGTGCTTTTTCCAGCCATTTTCTAGCATTGTTTTAGAAAAATACCTGTCTTTGCCATAGCTGAAAACATGGATATACTTACCGTGAGTTAAGTTTCTAAACACATTCTCTTTTTATAGGGAAATACAGGGAGTGGAGGGGGTGCTGGTGGGAGTGGGAGGAGAAATATTAAATGACAATGGAAAACAGGGAAGTGAAGTGGAAGAGAACAATGATGGAGCTGTACATTAATTACGTGGAAGGTGAAGTACCACTGTTTGATGCAATTTTACAAATCCAGACACGTCATCCCATTTCATGTCACTTCCTAATGTGCTGTTCTTCACAATATAATCCACATGTGGATAGTTATATCAATTTAGTTCATTTCATGAACTTTATTAAAAATATAAAATGTAACAGATAATATTAATAGCCACCACATATCATAAAAATAAATATTGTATAATTAAAATTTGTTTTATCTATCATCTATTTGTTTATCTTCCTCTATTCAGCAATTAAACTAAAATAAATTTTCAATTATTAGTAGTAGAAACTGTTGTCGGCTCGGCGCCTATAGCTCAACCGGCTAAGGCGCCAGCCACATACACCTAAGGTGGCGGGTTCGAATCCCCAGCCCGGACCCGCCAAACAACAATGACAGCAGCAACCAAAAAAAATAGCCGGGCGTGCGCCTGTGGTCCCAGCTGCTTGGGAGGCGGAGGCAGGAGACTCGCTTAAGCCCAGGAGTTGGAGGTTGCTGTGAGCTGTAATGCCACGGCACTCTACCCAGGGGGACAGCTTGAGGCTCTGTCTCAAAAAAAAAAAAAAAAAAAAAAACTGTTGTCAAACCTTTTCACTGACTATTCTTGGGAAATGTCGTCCATCGTGAGTTTATTCTAAAACTCTGCTTGAGATAAAATTTTAGTCATTTTCTCTCGAAAAGAACTACAGAAAGAGACATCAACATAAGAACTGGTGTTGGGTATTAAGTATATGGTAAAGGATCATTGAAAATGTAAATAAAAAGAGTTGTTAAAAAGGGAACATGATACTATGAAAGGGATATGTGATTTGAAAATATGAATAATGTCATTTTACTACATATAAATACATATCTAGACATTGAGATGGAGAATAAGTGTGGCTAATGTGAAAAAATTAACCCTTCAATAATTTGTGGTGATAATAATTAATCTGATGTTATTATCCCAATAATATAATATTATAAAATATGGCTAAGTAAAAGTGTAAATGAAATATTTTGTTCTTAATTATCCCTTGTATGATTGAAAATTCAGGAAAATTTTCTGTGTAAATCTGTGTGGAAGAAGGATAAAGATATATCATAAAGGAGGTTAAGTAAGCTACATAACATTGAACTTGGAATCAGCTTAATGCTCATGTTACATCTACATCTACATTATACATGTTGTAATATGAGAGATATTGATATATGTGTGATATCATGATGGGATATATTTTATATTTTACATTGTCTTTATATTTTTATATTTGTAAAACCAGTTTTATTCACAGAAGAGTTCCAGAACCAATTAGTAATAGTAAAAATGCACATTCATAGTGCCCAAATTGTGTCCATGATATATAGTTTACTACAAAGATATTGTAAGGTCTTTAGGAAAAATTATTGACTCAGGTCCTAGGCCCAAAATAGTCAAAATAGGCCTGAAACATCTGATATATCAGAGATACCAAGCTATTAAAATAAATTAGGGTCACATGGACAAGGACAGAGCAGCCAACTTGAAGGGTTTCCCATTGGCCAATGAATTGGCGTTTCGTACTTCAATGTGAGTAAGAATTGCAATAGTACAGAGTAAAGCCAATTACATTTGTGAGCTCATAAGTGTTAGCGCATCACTTACAGAAGTTAAAAAGAAATCATTCATTATACTGAAAATCAAGAAAATAAAATGATCGAATTAAGCATTTGTTCTACCTTTTCTACATTGACTATAAAACTTATAGAAGTAGTGGGTAAGGAGACACACCTCATAAAATTATTCCACCCAATAAATTAAAATAAAGTGATACAGTTAGAATATCATTATTTTGTAACTATCTTCCCACAATGAATAGACAGGGATCCATAAAGCACCTGTTCTACAAAAATAGCAAAAGCACACATAATAAATGCCTCTTAAATAAACATCCAAACACTTAGTCTTACAAAAGATTTGAACAAGACTTCCATCAAGGCTCTGTATCTGGTGCCAACTACATAGAGAAACATGTTTATTACCCCTTAAAGATGCAGGTAGACAAATTCAGACCTCAGCTGCTACATGTTTCCAAAATACTGATGATTCAGTTCCATGATTTATTTGTTTTAGTTAATAATTTATTCTAGCTTAGCGACAGTACTTAGTAGGTTAAATTCTCCTCCTTATTTTTCTTCAGAATTATCTTGACTCTTCTTCTGAGGGTGATAAAGTGAGACTCTGTATCTAAAAATAATAATAATAATAATTTTTATATTTTATTATCTAATTCATTGTACAATCTTGTTCAGGGACTCTATTGACTTTTAAATACTACTGTAGATCAACAATCCTGCTAAATTTTTATTTTTTTTAATTACAATAGTTTTTCATTCATTCTTTTTAATTTTTACTTTGTCATCTTTTCCAATTTTCCTACTCAGTCCTTCCTTCCACCTTCCTTCATCTCTTTGTATTTTTTCTTCTTTGTCTCTTTATTTCTTTTTAAGTTTTTAATGTAGTTTACACTTGTAATCCTACTACTCTGGGAGGCTGAGGCAGGCAGATCTCTTGAGCTCAGGATATCCAGACAGCTTGAGCAAGGGTGAGACCCTGTTTTTAGAAATAGCCAGGCATTGTGGTGGGTGCCTGTAGTTCCAGCCACTTTAAAGGCTGAGGCAAGAGAATCACTTGAGCCCAAGAGTTTGAGGTTTCTTTGAGCTGTGATAGCACTGCACTCTACTGAGGGTAACAAATTGAGACTGTCTCAAAAATAAGTAAATAAAAATAAATGAATTTTAACATAGTAAGTTACACAAGATGATCATGTGTTTTTGTCAGAGAAAGTAGTGATATTAGTCTTACTAAGATTCATGGGAGTTAGCTTTCAGTGAGAAACAATATATGGCTTAAAATTCAGTATATAATGTTTCAATGATTTACATTTTCCCTGATTAACTGTCCAATAATTTAAAGCAGAAAAACTCTCTTTTCTTTTCATCATATATGGATCATAATTCTTCTTTTCTGGGTTTTCAAATATGAACAATTATTACATTATTGGAATACTTCTTAGTTGATCTAATTGTGTTAATTTAAGTGTTAATAATTCAGTATGCTCTGTAGGCTTTTTGTCACAAGAGAGACTAGCAATAATATTTTTATCTTTTGTTCTATTAATATTATTTTTTATTAAATCATAACTTTATACATTGATGTATTTATGGGGTTCAGGGCACTGCTTTGATATACAATATGCTATGCTTACATTGAACAAAGTAACACATCCATCACAATTATACTCATTTCTTAATAGTTTTGAAATGTATCATTGCATCATATACAATAGGTGAGGTCCCCCCAAATATCCTCCCTCCTCCCATATCCCCCTCCCCTCCCCTCTCTCTCTTCCTCCCTTCTATTTTCTGAACTATAGTTATGTTTTGCCATTCATATCAGTGTGTCAGTGATTATATATTGATTTCATAGTAGTATTGAGTACATCGGATACATTTTTTTCCATTCTTGAGATACTTTACTAAGAGGAATATATTCCAGCTCCATCCAGGTAAACAGAAAAGATGTGAAGTCTCCATCTTTTTATGGCTGCATAGTATTCCATGGTGTACATATACCACAATTTGTTAATTCATTCATGGGTCAGTGGGCACTTAGGCTGTTTCCGTGTCTTGGCTATTATGAATTGGGCTGCAATAAACATTCTGGTGCAAATGTCTTTGTTGTAAAATAATTTTTGATCATCTGAGTATATACCTAGTAGAGGAATTGCTGGACTGACAATAGGTCTACTTTTAGTTCCTTGAGTGTTCTCCAAACTTCTTTCCAAAAAGGTCATATTAGTTTGCATTCCCACCAGCACTATAGAAGCGTTCCCTTCTCTCTGCATCCATCCCAGCATCTGTAGTTCTGGGATTTTGTGATGTGGTCTAATCTTACTGGAGTTAGATGATATCTCAAAGTGGTTTTGATTTGCATTTCTCTGATGATAAGGATGATGAGTATTTTTTCATGTATTTGTAGGCCACAGACCTGTCTTCATCAGAGAAGTTTCTGTTCAAGTCTCTTGCCCACATAAAATGGGAGTTAATTGTTCTTTTCTTATTGATTAGTTTGAGTTCTCTGTAGATTCTAGTTATCAGATGTTTGTCGGAAGCATAACCTGGAAAAATCTTCTCCCATTCTGAAGGTTGACTGTTTGCTTTACTTACTGTGCTCTTGGCTGTGGAAAAAGCTTTTTACTTTGATCAGATCCCAGTAATGTATTTTTGGTGTTGCTTCAATTGCCCAAGGGGCTCTCCTCATAAAATATTCTCCCAGGCCAATTTCTTCAAGTGTTTTCCCTGCACTCTCTTCTAGTATTTTTAGTTTCATGTCTTAAGTTTAAATCTTTTATCCAGTGAGAATCAATTTTTGTTAATGGTGAAAGGAGGAGGTCCAATTTCAGTCTTCTACAGGCCACCAGCCAGTTCACCAAGCACCATTTGTTAAATAGGAAATCTTTCCCACATTGAATATTTTTGATAGGCTTGTCGAAGATCAAATGATGATAAGTAGTTGGGTTCATCTCTTGGTTCTCCATTCTGTTCCATAAATCTACCTCTCTGTTTTTGTGCCTGTACTATGCTGTTTTGATCACTATAGATTTATAGTATAGCCTGAATTCTGGTAATGTGCTACTTCCTGATTTATTCTTATTTCTGAGTAATGTATTTGCTATTCAGGGTATTTTCTGATTCCATATAAAACAAAGTACTATTTTTTTCCAGTTCTTTAAAGTATGCTGATGGCGCTTTAATGGGGATTGCATTAAATCTGTATATTGCTTTGGGTAGTATGGACATGATAATCATGTTGACACTTCCCATCCATGAGCATGATATGTTTTTCCATTTGTTAACATCTTCAGCTATTTCCTTTCTCGGAGTTTCATAATTCTCTTTATAGAGATCTTTCACATCCTTTGTTAGGTAAATTCCCAAATATTTCATCTTCTTTGGCAGTACTATAAAAGGAATAGAGTCCTTGACTATATTTTCAGCTTGACTATTGTTGGCATATACAATAGCTACTGACTTGTAAGTATTGATTTTGTATCCTGAGATGTTGTTGTAGTCCTTGATCACTTCTAAGAGTTTTAAAGTTGAGTCCCTGGCATTTTGCAGGTATAGGATCATATTATCAGCAAAGAATGAGATTTTGATCTCTTCTGACCCTATTTGGATACCTTGATTACCTTCCCTTGCCTGATTGCAAAGGCTAAGAGTTTCATAACTATGTTGAATAGCAGTGGAGACAGTGGGTATCCTTGCCTTGTTCCTGATCTGAATGGAAATGTTTTCAATTTTGCACCATTCAATATGACATTGGCTGCGGATTTGCTGTAGATGACCTCCATCAGTTTAAGAGATGCCCCTTCTATGCCTATTTTCTTAAGTGTTTGGATCATGAAAGGATGCTGGATATTATAAAAGGCTTTTTCTGCATCAAGTGAGAGAATTATATGGTCTTTGTTTTTTATTTTATTGATGTGATGTATTATATTTATAGATTTGCATATGTTGAACCAACCCTGTAACCCTGGAATAAAACCATCTTGATTATGGCATACAATTTTTTTGATGTGTTGTTGAATTCTGTTTGCTAAGATCTTATTGAATATTTTTCCCTTGATATTCATTAATGATATTAGTCTATAATTTTCTTTCTTTGTTGTATCATTTCCTGGTTTGGGTATCAGGGTGATATTTGCTTCATAGAATGTTTTGGGAAGTATGCCTTCTTTTCCCATGCTTTGGAAAAGGTTGTATCAACCTCTTGAAAGGTTTGATAGAATTCAGATGTGAAGCCATCTGGTCCTGGACTTTTCTTTTCTGAAAGATTTCGTATTGTTGATATTATTTCAGTGATTGCTATAGGTCTATTGAAGATTTCTAATTTTTTTCTGGTTGAGTCAAGGAAGGTGATGAGCTTCCAGGTATTGGTCTATGTCCTTTATATTTTCATATTTCTGGGAATAGAGATTTTTGTAATAATCATTGAGGAGTTTTTGAATTTCTGAAGTGTCTGTTGTTATTTCTCCTTTCTCATTTCTGATAAATGATATTAGAGATTTTACTTTTCTATTTCTGGTTAGGTTGGCCAAAGATTTATCAATTTTGTTAATCTTTTCAAAAAACCAACTTTTTGTTTCCTTGATCTTCTGAATGATTCTTTTGTTTTCAATTTAATTTAATTCTGCCCTAATTTTGGTTATCTTTTTCCTCTGCTGGGTTTGGGGTTGAAATGTTCTTCCCTTTCCAGTTTCTTTAGATGATCCATTAAGTTATTGGTTTCCTCTATTTTTGTTTTTTTCATGAAGGCTTCCAATGATATAAATTTCCCTCTTTGGATTGCCTTTGCAGTATCCCACAGATTTTGATAATTTGTTTTTTCATTATCATTTTGTTCCACAAATTTGGTGATTTCCTTCTTAATCTCATTTGACACAGCTATCATTCAGCCTAAGATTATCTAGTTTCCATGACTTTGTTTGAGTAAGAAGATTTCTGTTGCTGCTGAGTTCAACTTTTATTTCATCATGGTCTGAGAAGATATAAGGAATAATAATAATTTCTATACTTTTAAATTTGCTGAGGTTTGACTTGTGTCCTAGGATATGATCTATTTTTGAGGATGACTCATGGGCTGATGAGAAGAATGTATATTCAGTTTTATTAGGGTGAGATGTTCTGTAGAGGTCTGTAAAGTCCATTTGTTCTAGGGTCAAATTTAAGTCTAATATTTCTTTGTTTAGTTTCTTCTTGGAGGATCTATACAAAACTGTCAAAGGGGTTTTAAAATCTCCAACTATTATAGTGCAGGAAGATATCAAGTTGTTCATATCCATTAGGGTCTGTTTTATGAATTGTGGAGCATTCTGGCAGGGTGCATGAATGTTAATATCATGTTTCCCTTGACAAATATGTAGTGATGTTCCTTATCTTCCTTTATCTTTGTTGGTTTAAAGCCAATTGTATCTGCTACTAAAATAGCAACTCTTTCTCTTTTTTTTGGTTTTCATTTGCCTGTATTATACAACTCTATCCCTTCACTCTGAGTCTATTTTTATCCTTTAAGGTAAGGTGATATTCTTGTATACAGCAGATATCTGATCTGAGTTTATGTATCCAGTCAGCCAGCCTGTGTCTCTTTAGAGGACAATTTAAGCAATTCACATTAATTGAGAGAATTTATAAGCCTGGTTGTGTTTTGGATGTTGTGATTTTTGGATGTCTAGTGGACATTTTAATCCTTTCACCACTGTGGAATTTGGGTTTTGTTCAAAAATTTCTGGGTGAGTTTTCTTTGGAGGTAGAGCATTGTGCTGGTCATTATGGAGGATGGGTCTGAGAATATACTGGAGAGCTGGTTTAGTTATGGCAAATTTCTTCAATATTTGTACGTCATTAAAGTATTTGCTCCATCGCAAATGAAATTAGCTGGATAGAGGATCCTGGGCTAGAAGTTGTTTTGTTTTAAGGGACTGTATGTTGATAGCCATTCTCTTCTGGCTTGAAATGTTTCAGCTGAGAGATCTGGAGTGATTCTGATAACTTCTCCCTTTGTCTGCCTGCTTGTAGAATTTTCTCCTTTGTTTTAACTTTGGCAAAGTTAATTACAATGTGTCTAGGAGATGCTTTATTTGGATTAAGTCTTGCTTGCATTCTGAAACTGTCTGCTGTCTGAAGTTCTGTATTTCTTGCAATGCTTGGGAAATTCTCCTCCAAAATCTATTGGCATAGAACATCTGGACCTTTAAGGCCATCCTCTTCTCCTTTGGGAAATCCTATAAGATGAATATTTGATCTTTTGGAGTGATCCCACAACTCTCTTAGGGAATGATCAGTTGTTGCTCTCCATTTGTCTGCCTTTTTGAGCATTTTGAATCACTCAAAAACTTTGTCTTCAGTTCAGAGATCCTTTCTTCTGCCCAGCCAATTCTATTACTGAGGGATTCTACCATATTTTGGAGTTCTACAGCTAACTTTTTCATTTCCTTGAGCTCTGCTATCTCTTTTCTCATTATAACCTTATCTTTGGTGACTTGGTCTTTGAATTCTTTAATTTCTTGAGGCATCTTAGAATTACTTTTTGTAATTAACGTTCCATTTTTTCTTCCATTCCATTTAACTTATTTGCAATACATATTGTGAATTTGACTTTTGACATTCTTGCCATTTGTCTATGCATGGCATCTTCAGTTGTATCTCCTTTGTCATTTCTTGGGGAGGTTGATGTACTCTGGTTATTCACGTTGCCAGAGTTCTTCTTTGGGTTCTGCATCATGTTTATTTTCCACCATTTGGTTATTAGAATTGGTAAAGTGAGATTGAATTGGGATTCCCAGGTAGTAGAGATAGCCCCTTACCAAAGTGCTAAGCTTTGTAATCGTGGCTTATCTCCTACATCCTTACAAAGGCCCCTTTTAGAGTTTTGGCCAAAGACTCTGAGGACCTACTTGGTGAGACAGTACAAGCTAGCTCTGTTTTGATATCAGCCAACCTCTACCCTATTTTAAGAAGCCACAGTATTATGTTTCAATCTCAACTGTGAAGAGATACAAAGAGCTGTGGAGCCCAGCCCTCACCCTTCAGTTTTCTGCCACAGAACTTCTAAGGACAACCTCAGAATATCCCCAATGGACAGCCCCAGACATGGGTTCCAATTAAATTGTTTCAGGCATTGCAAACCCTGCTCAACAGAGAGGAGTTCAAGGGTCTCCAACAGCACAATTAGAGCCAAGGATCCACTTTCATGCCCACCAGTCTCAGTCCACACTGTTGTCCACTTCTCTGCTCATAGGCCCAGTTGGAGTCAGGGGCCACACCCCCACCCACTGATCTCACCTCACACCCAGCTTACCTCTGCTTGCCAGATCAGTTGGTGACAGGGGACCACACCCCCACCTGCCAGTCTCTTTTTGCAGGCTTTGTTAGATTCAAGGCACCATACCCTGCAGCAGGTCCCACCCAGTAAGCCGCTGCTCACCCTGGAGACAGGGGACCACGCCCTATCCCTAAGGTCTTGGTTCACACCCAGCATGCCACTGCTCCAGTGTTCTGTTGGACTCAGGAGGCCATGCCCTTGCCCTCAGGTCTCAGTCCATGCCTAGCAAGTCTCTGCTCACAGGCCCAGCAGGGGACCAGCCCTGTGTGCTCAGCTCAGTCCACATGGGCTAACCGTTCTCTCACTGTGGGTGCCATCTGAGCTGGGGGTTCTGCACTCCTCCTGCCAAACACAGCCTGAACCAAGGGTCAATACCACTGCTGGCTGGGCATAGTCATAACCAGAGGACTGCTCCTCCTCCCACCAAATGTCTCTTTCTTCCCCATTATTCACAGATTCTATCCTGATGGTTGGCAGTCCATAGGATGTCCAGATCTCTCAGGACTAGGTTCATAAGTGGGACCTCCCTGGAGAAAGAGACCTAGAGTTTAGTGGCTCTCTCCAGTGAGGTAAAATGAGAGGTCTTCCATTCCCTGCTCTTTCATAAATAGCCTGTGGCAGGCTTCTTGCTTGGGGGAGGGGTATTCCGTCCTCTAGTTGATAAGCTTTGTACCTGAAATTTGTTTTCTTGAATGCTTGTCCTTGGAGATACAGCTTGCTGAACTTCTTTCTAGGCTCACCTCCCCATCTTTGGCTTCACAGAGTCTGATTCTGTCTAGTTTTTCTTCCTCTGCTCAGAAGCCTCTGTAGAGGGTTGCTACCAGTTGGTCATCTGCCCAGAGTTCTCTAGTTTTCTCTTTTACAATGACTTTTTTAAAATCAAGTTATATAGCCTTAATTCATTAATTGGTTTAATAATCAATTAATTATAAATTATCTTTTTATTTTGGGGGAAAATATCAGACAATGTTTATGTTTTTCTTGAAGTTTTGGTACAATTTGCCATTAAAATCATCTGAGTCTTTGTATTATATTGTTTTTCTTCCTTTTTTGTGGTTAGATTTACCTTATCACAAGCATTTGTTCACTCTTGCCCATTCCTTGTGCATTCTGAAGGAAAGAGGACAAATACAGAACCAGGACCACAATCCTCCTCTCTGTTCCTACACATGCTCTCTCTTTATATGTGGGTTGCTCACACACACACAGGAGGTGGTGCTCATGGGTGCCACCAAACATGTGACCTGTTCACCTTCTTTGTTTTAAACAATTACTCCTCAACAACTCAAGTCTGCACCTGTGCATGAATGGGCACAGCCCATTCAGGAAAGATTGGATGTAGATAAAAGTCCTGGGCTAGAGTGGGGCAGGAATTTCAGCATTCTGAATCACTAACGTGTATTTTAGAAGAGGGATCATGGGCTCCTGGTTGTTACATTTATTACTCTCTCCTATTCTTTGCCTATACAGATGTGATACACCTGGAGAAAGGCAATAACTAAGCTCCAAATTGTGGAGTCTAAAATATGAAACTACTTCCTAGGGCCTAAGGGTGGCATTAGGTTGAGTAAGAGGATTCTCTCAGTTACACTTTGAAGGAATAATAAGAAATATAAATAGACACACAAGTGTCTGAATGCCAAAGGGTATTTTAAGGTAGATAAATTGGTTAAAAACATTATATGCTGAAAGTAGATCTGAGAAAATAAGGATATAAGACAATGCAGCGTGTTAAATTATATAAATTGTAAAAGCAATTTCAGTGACATGATTAGGGCAAATTGTAATAGATTGTATTGCTCTTATTATAATTTCAGTATCCATCAACCACAGAGAATGCTGTAATCCCTTTCATGTTCAGTTGTATCTCAATTCAGCCTTATAAATCAATGGAGCCTGTCCATGAGTCTTTAAATAAAGAATTCTTTACTTTTGAAGAGAATGTCAATATTTTCATATGAGTTCCAATGTTGTAATATGAATGTTTTTATTACCATTCTCTATCCACTATTGAGCTTGGCTCTTTTTTTACTCAGTAAACGTTTACTAAATTATCCCCACTGAATAAAGGAGTTTGTGTGGCAAGTTGATTGTCTCCCATTGCTGAAGAAGTCATTTCTTCCTCCTTAACCCTGGGAAAACTGTCTGGGTTGATATATTATCCTTCAGACTTAGGCTTTCTTAAGCCAATTCATGTCAACCAGAGGCCTCCAGAAAGCTGAATTCTCAACCTCCTGAAGAAACAAGCTTATTGAGATAATTGGAAACAATTTCAAAAACAACCACTTGAAGTAAGTCCTACCTACCCACTTTAGTGGCTGAAAATTGGGAAAGGAATCAAAATTTACTTGTGGCATAAGGGAGACAAGGACAATAAAGGAATGTAGCAGGTTTCTTTCTTGTCACTATATTTCTAACAGGAAAAATACAACAGTGAATATTAAATGCATTTTTCAAAAATCTAGTCACCTTTTGCCATTATTTTCCCCAAACTAAGCATAAAATGGTTAATCTTCACAATTCATACTTTATGTTCTTTCTGTATCCAACATAAAATATATGTTTTCTTCTTTTTTTTCCTCCTGTCTTTCCCCCTCAGTACAGAATAACATATTCCATAGTGATAAGAAGCAAAAGATATTCTAATTTCTTTTACTCCCATCCTCTCTTTTTAGTAGAAGTCACAGTTGCCTAACAAAACAAATGTCTAATGTTATAAAATAACTATAGTAAGCTTGGAGAAGGGAGAAAGAATTTGAAATAACAAGAGAAATTTTATACTTTCTGCCCTATCCCTAGACACTCCTGGTTTTGGAATTTCAACATTTTTTTTGTTGTTGTTGTTGGTTGGTTGTTTTGTACTACTTCTGCAAAACTCTATTGCAATAAGAAATAGCTTTGAATTATATTGAACTTGAACTCCTTGTATCTGCAAAGAAAAGGGCCTTGAGCATGATTTTAATAATTGTTGAACAATGGATTATGCATCCAAAGAGTTGCAACCATTTATATGAAACTTCTTTTAATATACTAATATACCAAAATATTGTCAACACTGAAAGTTCCAGTTCTAATTTCTTATTCTAATACCTCCTTTCCTTTAGAAATTTATGTTTCTTTTTCATTTTGCTACTCAAAGTCAACAACTAAAAATCAATACTATGGTTTGTTCAGTGCCCTCAGTTGCTCATAAACAGGAAAGTTGGCTTTATGTCTTAGTAATATTGGGGTTTCTACACTGTAAACAGAAAAAGCACTTATAGAAGAGTTTTTAAACTAAAATGAATGTTTACTTTTTGCATCTATAATTCTTTTGATTTGTAAAACCTAGGATTTTCAAAAACAATTTTCCTATAATTAATGACAAGGACATCTAGCCTTATAATTTTAGTACAGCTAATTAAGTTGTTCCTAATACATGACAAAGATACCATACATGTGCATACTGGAAAATGTTAAAATTTATAACAAATTTACTTACTATTAAGTTTATTTCTCTAAAGGATTGTTCCTGGCAGCAAACGAAGTAGGCGATCCTGGACTATTTGCAATACTATCAAAATATAAATTCCCGAGAGGCTACTTACCAATTTGAATTGTTTTTTAAAGGCATGCACATGCCTCTTTTCAAATATATCATCCCATGAGTCAAAAAAATTGGTAACGTAATACAGACAATCAATGAGGCAAGAGGAGAGAGGTATGATAACACAGAATTATAAGAGCCCCAAAGGAGGAATGCTCCACAAAAGGATAGCAGAAGTGTGTTGAGAGATTAGAGTGGACAGCACCACGAGAAATTAAATTTCAATTATTGAAAAAAAGCTTATACCTCTTTGGGTGATATTGTCACTGAAAGATACATACACTGGGAAATCCTGGTTAAATTAAGGTAAGAAGTAACTTGTTTAAGTAACTAAAGATACTATTTGGAAAGCAAGTTATGTTTAGCAAAGTATGTTTTGACAGTTTCAGGTCAATGGAGTTCAATAAATACTGACTATGGTTGGCTATCTGGTAGCCATTTCATATCTTTTCTTTCTCTAGCAAAGAAAATAGAGGTGGGCTTGTGGATATTTGGGTTACATACCTGTGGAAGTGTATGTGAGAGAGTAGAAAGCATGACTCTGGAGCTCAGAACCTGTGAAAATGATTTATAGCATTTGGTATATAAAGAGTTGAAGAAGCTTCAGGATTAAGTAATCTCATCCTAGTCAATTGTGTAGAGTGAAAAGTAGACTGAACCTGCAGACTTTTCTATGGTTTTGTTGAAGAATACATTTGACATTTTCTTCTACCTCAATATCTGGAAGATAAAATTACACACTTCAATAATTTACAAGCATTTACCAGGGCAGAGATTCCCAAAGATATGTGTGTGTGTGTGTGTGTGTGTGTGTTACCTCTATGAAGTAGAATGAATCTGTGTCATACAAGGAAATGGGAAAAGCTTGCTCTGTGCTCCTTATATACTTTCGAATCTTATGGGTATTGATGTTCAAGGCTGCAAATTACTACTAATAATTACAGAATAGAAGTTTAAGAGATCTATTATATCACATGATAACTGTTGTTGGTTACAAAGTACTGTATGCTTAAAAATTGCTTATTGAGTAGATTTGAAGTGGTCTCACCACAAATAAATGATAAGTATGTGAGGTAATGTACTTGTTAATTAGTTTGACTTAGTTGTTTGACCTGTATACATATTTCATATCATCATATTATACTCCATAAATAGGCAATTTTTAATTTGTCAATTTAAAAAGTAGAGTAAATAAGCCTCTGAAAGACTAAATAACATGGATAAGAACTCTAGAAAAAATAATGTTTTTAAAAATCAACATAGGGACATATAAAAATTAGGGAATGTAACTATAAGAGGATGTGGTACTGTGATAAATGGGTACAATCTTTCTTTGGTGAACAGCTCATCAAGAACTTAGAAAATGTATTTATTTTTGACAAAAGAGCCAAATTATAAGAATTTGTAATAAATAAGCAAACAGATTCTCAAAGAGTTAGTCCTATAATAGATGGCTTATAAGATAAATGGTCTTTCTATACAGTTAATAGAACAGTGTGGTGATAGCTCATTTAATAACAAGAAAATATATTTGTAACATATTTTTAAGCCACAGCAACAACAACAAAAAGCAAGTTAGAAATGCTCCATAACCAGAGGCAAGAAAGTAGAATTAGGTGCCAAATTCAGCGCCTAGCTCCCTTCTCAGTAACTTTGAGCCATTAGGTAAGTTGTTTTATCTCCTTAATTCAGATTCCTTATCACTTAAATAGAATTAAAATAGTGCTTACCTCACAGGGGTTCTGTTAATAAAAGTCAGCTCACAAAACTTAATTGTAAAATTTGTATGAGATCAAGCACAGACATTAGATTGTAAAAATCGTTATACCTTTTTTTCTTCCTGATTTCAATTTTTGTAAATTCATAGAGAGAAAATTAAATTTTTATAAGCTAAACAAAATGAAAAAAGGGGTTTTAGAGGTGGCAATAAAGAGTATATTCTATGGAGACAAAAGTAGGGTGACCAGCTGAACGTATGAAAAGAATATAATCATGATAAAAACTACCTGTTGTAGGACTGCAAGTTTTCATCTCTTATTTCAAAACAATCTACATCCAAACTCTTTGTTTTCAAATGTTTGTGCATATCAGAAATATATTCTCATATGTGTATATATATATTTCCTTTTTTGTTGATTTTGATTCTGTACATAAGATCATCTCTATTTAAAACAAAAACAAAGAGAAGAAAAGAATGAAAACTTTATAGGTAATACTAATGCCCACCACATCTTGAGAACTTTTGTTTGAGATAGCAATGTATTAAAATGTGGTCAGAAAAAAGGATGTTTTCAAAATACATTATAGATACATTTTTATTTATTTTTATATCCTGAAGGATTGATCTACAAATAACAAGAGGATGAAAGAGACAATTTATCATGGAATTAAATAAATCCTCTAGTCAGATGAAAAAGTTACTTTAAAATAGTTAAATGAGTTTTAGGGGGAAGCTAAATATGGCTGATTAGAGACATTGGAGGCCCAGTCTCCTCAGAAGGAAGAACCAGCATTACAAGTCCATCATCATAACTACCACAGAATGTCAGGTAGCCCAGAAGACAACTCATGGGGAAGAAGGTTGAACACAGCAACAGAGGAAAAGAGGCTAGATTGGATGGCAGAAATTGGGGCCCTGAGGGACTTGGCATTTTGCAGAAAGGGTAAGTTGGAGTGTTATGATTCATCTCATCCCTGAGGCTGAATGTCAATATCCCAAACTGTTAGAGAACTTCTCTGCCTTTATGAACCCTGACATTGCTGTGGGAGGCAATTTGGGGACTTTGTAAGGGAGCTCAATAGGCTGTGAAGGGAACGCAATACATGGGGCTAGGTGGATCCAAGGGAGATACAGGGTTCCCAGAGGTCTAGCCCTCAGGGAGTATTGTTCCTTAGGGAAGGGAGAGTGCAGTGTACCAGGGGCAACCCAAGGGACAAAGGAAACCATAGCATATGCTATCCTCTGCCCAAGATCTCATTGTTTATGAGCTGCGAGCGGTGGCACCACTTTCAACAGAGACACAAAATCTCCTCATAGATCTTGGAGGGAGATATATAATGCTATCCCACTGGCAGCTAGGTGACCTCAGGACACAGACGAGGACTTCCTTTCCTTTTTACTCACTGTTGTGCATGCAGTGCTGCTGTTCTCTCAGAAAGTTGGTACAAGTGCAACAGGGACAGACCTTCAGGGGCCTGCACCCCCCATTGGCAGTGTGGCTACTGGCCTGAGGCTTGGTGGAGAGGGGGATGGGCCCTTCTCTACACAGAGCTGCAGATTTCCTGCAAGAGAGGGGAGAAGAGTGGGGGGGGGGCTATGTTTCTAGGATTGAGGGAGGTACCCCTCTACCAGCCATTTCAACAGTAAGATGTAGGGCAGATGTCTCCTACAGCTTTTGGCTGCATTACAACCTGGAGATAGACAGTGGTGTCTGACTGAACTGAGTGTCCATAGGGACATGACAGGGAAGTGGATCCCATTCCTGCCTCATGAGACTATGGTGTTGAGACAGCCCTCTGCTCACCCCACAGAGACTTTGGTACATTTCACCAGTGGCTTCTCAACTACAACCATCAGAATTGATACTTATGCCTTCCATTGGAGGTCCAAAGACAGGCATGCCTAATCCAACCTTACCCAGCTTCACCCCCTGCCAGGGTTGAGCACAGAACCCAGGATACTCTGCATTGTTTAGACAAGTGCATTGCCTGAAGCAAAAAACAACTTCCCCCAGTGAACAAAAATTAAGCATATACCCTTCTGCTGGCAATGGTTCTTTCATACAAGTACTACGTATTGGCATGGAAGCTGAAATGCACAACCCAACACAGAAGCTGCTGACACAGGCACATAGCAGTTGGACACAAGATAAGCCTGTGGAGACCTCCGCCACCCTGGCCCCACAGGATGTTGTGAGTGTTCACTCTCACAGTACACCACTACTATAATATACTATATATATTATACTATAACCAACATTTGAGAAAACCATCACACTAAACCCAACTGCCCTATAAGCAAAGAATTCATGCAGAGCATTGGCCAATGAAAGCATGCAGATGGAAAACCCAAAGACCTAACTCAACATACCTTCTATTAATAGTTACATCCCTAAAGGCAAACAAACAAGTAACTCCTATACAAATTAAAATAAATTCAAAAATTAGAAGAGACAATTTCTCTAGGTCAGAAGGAACTAGTGTAATAATTCTGGAAGTATGAAAAATGGGGCGTCATGGCATTGTCACAGTAGCTGTCTAGCAATTGACACCAAACAAATTTGAACTTTTGAAGTACTAGATAAAGAATTCAAAATGCTGATTTTAAAGATCATAGCATCAATATATAAAAAAATTAAAGCAAGAAAGAAGTCAATGAGATCCAAAAGAAACATGAAAACCAATACCAAAAGTCAAAAATTTTTTTTGGCATACAAATGAGAAACTCATTATGTCAAAGGGATAGATATTAAAAAAAATAGAACTTCTGGAAATGAAAAACTCAATGAAGGAATAACAAACATGGTTGAAAATTTCAACAATAGACTCAACCAAGCAGAAGAATGAATCTCAGAATTTGAAACAGGTCTTTTGAATTAATAGTCAGAAATAAAATACAGAAGCAAAAATAAAATGAACAATTAAAGAAAAATAAACAAAGCCTTCAAGAGGTATGGGACATCTGAGGATATGAATCAGTAGTATTCCAGAGGGAGATGAAAAACAAAGTTTGGAAACCTATTCAAGGAAAACTTCCTTAGTCTGGCTATAAGATCAGAAAATGCAAAGAAATACATTGCAAGAAGCGCTTCTTAATAACTTAACCATCAGATTATTTAAAGACATCATGAAAGAAAATAATTATAAAATAAGCAAGAAAACAGTACCTAGTTGCCTATAAAGAAAATCTCATCAGACTAAGAGTGAATTTATCAGCATAAACCTTACAAGCCATAAAAGATTGGGGTCCTATTTCTAGACTTCTTAAACAAAAAAAAATTACAATGATGACTTTTATGCTACAATGTTTAAATATATGCAAATAAATAAATATGATTCACTACACAAACATAATTATTTTAAAAAAAAACTATAGTTTTTGATCAATATTAACCTGAAATTAAAAAAAAAAAATAACAGAGAAAGGAAAAAAAACCGAAGGGAAGGAAGGAAAAAAAAAAAGCCAAACTATATTATCATCTTGATAGTTGCAGAAAAAGCATTTAATAAAATTTAAAATCCCTTCAACATAAATACTCTTAACAAACTAGGCATGGAGAAACAGACCTCAGAATTATAGGAGCCATATATAACAAAACCCACAGCCTTAAACTCACCATACCTAATGGGGAGTAATTGAAATCCCTTGCCCAAAGAACTGGAACAAGATAAGGATGCCAACTTCGACATTCCCATTCAACATAGTACTGGAAGGACTGGAAATTATAGCCAGAACAATCAAGCAAGGGAAAAATAAAGCATCCAAATAGAAAAGAAGGAATTCAAATTGTCTCAGTTTTCTAATGATATCAACTTATATCAAGAAAGCCCTAGAGACTCTGCCAAAGACTCCTAAATTTGATATATGAATTCAATACAGTTTCAGGATAGAAAATCGACAAACAAAAATTGTTGACATTTTTATATACCAATAGCAATCAAGCTGACAAATAAATTGAGATATCAATCCCATTTAAAAAAACAATAACTAGGAATACGTCTATGCCAGGAGATGAACAATCTGTACAAGGAGAATTACAGGTCATCAATGAAAGTAACTGTAGATTACACAAATAAATAGATAAACATCATATGCTCATGGATTAAAAAAAATCAGTCTCTATAAATTGACCATACTACCCGAGAAATCTACAGATTCAATGCAATTTCTATTGAAATGTCAACATAATTTTTCAATGAATTGGAGAAAGGAATTCTAATTTTTTTTATAATGAAAATAGATCCCAAATGACCCAAGCGGTAATCCTAAGCAAAACAAACCAACCAACAAACAGCTGAAGGAGTTACATTACTTGAATTCAAATTATATTATAAGGTGATTGTAACCACAACAACATGGTACTGATATGAAAATAGACACATATATCAGTCCAGCAGAAGAGAGAACCTAGAAATAAAGCTACATATTTACAGCTATCTGACTTTGAAGCTGTATATTGGTGGAAAGGATAGCCTTTTAATAAACTGTGCTAAGAAAAATTTAATAGCTGTATGGAGAATAATGAAACAGTACCTCTATCTCTAAACATATATAAAAATCAAATAGAGTTATATTAAAAAATTAAACATAGTATAACATATTTCTCCCTATATATCTTTACAGGAAGAAATATGAAACACTAAGGAAAGAAATCACAGAGGATGTAATCTGATAGAAAACATATCATGCTCATGGATTGGTAGAATCATAATAGTTAAAATGGCTATACTACCCACAGTGATTTACAGATTCAATGAAATTCCTGCCAAAATACCAACGCCATTTTTCATAGATACAGAAAAAATATTTCTGTATTTCTTATGGAACCAGAAAAGATCCTAAATAGCCAAAACATAGAGCGAGGCATCACTCTACCAGACCTCAACCTATACTATAAGGTAATAGTAACCAAAACAGAAAGGCACTGTCACAGAAACAGAAATATAGACCTATGGATCAGAACAGATAACCCAAAGATGAAACCATCCTTATATTCTCATCTTATTTTTGGCAAAAGATATAAAATCATATTCTGGGGAAAGGGATCTTTGTTCAATAAATGGTGCTAGGGAAAACTGGATAGCAACACATAAAAGACTGAAACAAGATCTGCATCTCTCACCACTCACAAAAATTAATTCACAAGGGATAACAGACTTAAAATTAAGGTGTGAAACTAAGAATTCTAGAAGAAAATGCTGAAAAAGCTCTTATAGGTATTGATCTGGGCAAAGGATTTATGAAGAAGATCCCAAAATCAATCATAGCAATGACAAAAATAAACAAATGAGAACTGATCAAACTGAAGTTTCTGCACAGCCAGCAACACAATCAATAGAGTAAATAAACAGCCTCCAGAATGGGCAGTTTGATTGTTTCCACATCTTTGCTATACATCCAATAAATGGCCAGCAATCAGAATTTACAAAGAATTCAAACAAATCAGAAAGAAAAAAATTAAACAGCCTCATTTGAAAGTGGTCAAAAGACACACACAGAAACTTTTTAAATGAAGATAGTCTAATGGCCAAAAAACATGTGAAAAAATGCTCAATATCTCTATTCATTAGGGAAATGCAAATCAAAACCATCATGAGATATTACCTACCTCCAGTGAGAATGGCTCACATCCAAAAGTCCTAAAACAAGTGCCAGCATGGATGTGGAGAGAAAGGAACACTTATTCATTGTTCGTGGAAATGCAAGCTAATACAACTTTTGTGAAAAATAATATGGGGATACCTCAAAGAACTAAAAGTAGACCTGTCATGTGACCCAGCAGTCCCACTACTAGGTATTTACCCCAAGGAAAAAAATACATTTTGTCAAAGAGACACTTGCTCTTGAATGTTTATAGCAGCATAATTTACCATTGTGAAGATGCAGAAACAACCCAAGTGCCCATCAATATATAAGTCTATTACTAAAATGGCGTATATGCAAACCATGGTGTACTTTTCCCCTATAAAAACAACATGGCTATCTAGTAGTATCTTTTGCAACAACTTGCATGGAACCAGAGACCATTCTTCTAAGCAAAGCATGACAAAAATGGAAAAACAATCACCACTTACACCCAATACTAAATTGGAACTAGTGGATCAACATTTATTTGTAGGTAAGTAAAGCTGAATAGGAATCGATTATTTGGAACGGGGAAGAAGTTGAGTTAATTCACACCTAACTCATACAATGCACACATTCTTACAATTTGTCTTAAAATATAAGGAAGAAAATCATGCAACCAAAACGTGTGTCCTCCTTTAATATTCTGAAATAAAAATAATAAGTAAAACTGTATGCTTACTAGAAAGAATAAAACACAGAAAACAAAAATAAAAATAGACAAAGATGACTCAATTAAACTAAAAGGCTCTGCATAGCAAAGTAAATAGTCAAAAAACTGAACATAAACCGTTTGGAATGGGAGTAAATAATTTCAAACTATGTATCCAAAAAATGACTGACACTCAGAATCTCCAAGGAACTCAAATTTTTAACTAAAAAAAAAAAGTGGGCAAAAGAAATGAAAAGACATGCAGAAAAAAATAAAAAAGACATACAAATGGACAAAAAAAGACATGAAAAAATGATCAACATTGCCAATCATTAGAGAAATGCAAATTAAGACCACAATGGGATACTATCTTCTACTAGTCTGAAGGATTATTATTAAAAAGTCAAAAAATAACAGATGTTGGTGAGGATATAGAGCAAACAGGAATTTAAAGTATACAATCTCTGTAGAAAACAGATGGAGATTTGTCAAATGACTAAAAATAAAATTTCCATTTGATCTAATAATCCCCCCTACTGTCTATCTGCCCATAGGAAAATAAATAATTATGTAAAAAAGATATCTGAATGCATATTTTTATCTCAACATTTTGCAAAATCATAGATGTGGAATCATATTATGTGTCCATCAACGGGTAATAGGATAAGAAAATTTGGGGGATGTGTACACACACACACACACACAGGGACACACACCTTGGAGTAATAGCCATAAGAAAGAATAAAATCACGTTTTTTTTTCCCAGCAATATGGATAGAACTAGAGGCTATTATCTTACACAAATTAGCTCAGAAACAGAAAGCCAAATACCATATTCTCATTTATAAATGGGAGGTAACTAATGAGTAAATAATGTGTACACATGAAAAGAGTGAAATAATGCTCATTGGCAACTCAGAAGGGGGAGAGGAGGGGAGGAAAGCATGGGATGAGAAATTACTTAATGGGTACAATGTAAACTGTTCAGATCATGATGACACTAAAAGCTTGGACTTCACCACTAAGCAATATATCCACATAACCAAAGTGCACTTGGACATCCTAAATCTGTAAAAAAAAAAAAAAAGAATAAAAATATGAAACCAAATAGGTACGTGAAATGGCACAAAGAGTTGTTGCCAGCTGATGACTGGCTACAACACTGTCAATACATAACTCATTCTATCAGAATGGAGCATGAATATCCCAGGATGGTAGCAGTGGCAAGAATATTAGAATGGAAACTTGAAGAGATGAACTGAAAAAAACTATTGAATAGAAGTTTTGGAATGTGACACAAATGGATCTCAAACTTTTAGTTCTTAATGAATAAAGCAGGATAGATAACTACATATGTAACACAATTCAACTTTTATAAATTTAAAGAGCATTAACATGATAGAACAATACTGAAATTACATAAACCTTTATCTATACCTATTATATACATATTGGAAGAAGAAAGGAATGGATATACATATCCAAAAAGTCAAGAAAGGACCTTGCATGGATCAAGGTCCTTACGTGTCATTTACTTGACCATTAGCATTTTGAGCTTGTGGCATCCGTGAGATATTTTTTGGAAAAGTGTTTTATGGGACCTAAAAAATTTAGGTTCCATCAATTTATTCAGCCAAAAAATGGTAATTATTTTGACTTTGGGGATGTCAGAAAGTTAACAGCTTGACTGAAGTTATTTTAGAATGGGAAGAGTCAGTTAATGTGTCTCATGGAAGGAAGCATCACAGTTGACTATTACACTACACCGATGATCCTGCAACATGAACTGAGAAAGGAGTTCTGTAAGCAGCAAGAGGAAAAAGAAAAAAGGTTAAATTGTGAGGTACCCAGAGGAGTGGAGCCGTGAGACCAGCTGGGCAGCTATTGGTATAGGCAGTACCTTCATAAATATTGTTGCACAATTAGTGATGAAAGTTAGTCATAGAAGAAATACATGTTTGAGCCAGAGGCTGTGGTGTTTGATGGTGTATTAAATACAAAATTTTATGGAAAGGAAGAAATAAAAATTATTTCGTGATTTTAGACCTGAGAATGTCCGTTGAACAGTGCCATTGTTAACTGAAAGTAAATTTGATGAGATTGGGACATGGGGAAAGATCAGTACTTTTTTTTTTTTTTTTTTTGGTCCACCTTAAGTTTAAAGAATTTATTGGATATCCAGCATAGACATGGAAGACTACAGATACAAGAAGCCAGATAATGATCTGATGTCATCAGTATAGGGATGGGAATTACAAATACTCATCTAAATGGGATCACCTAATATAGCTTGAAAAACAATCCCAGAGATCTCTACAAGGCCCATAAAAACTTGAAGTCCTCTAGAGGCCGTATACACAACCAAGAATTCTGAGAAGTAGCCTCTGAGGTCAGAGAACAACCAGACTTATAATTCTGGAACCCTAGAGGTGGAAATTTTCTAGAAGTATGCAATTACCCAATATGGGAAAGCATAGAGAATGGACCTCTGGCATTGGCAAAGTTATAGGACCAATGGTGACTTTGCTGGGAAGGGGAAATTTCTTCTGAGATCAAATTCTAATTAAAGTGGTTGAAGCAGAGAATGGGATAGAAGGAAAGAAGATAATAAGTATTGATGATTATTTCAAGACATTTTATGGTAAAGGAGAATAGAGAAATAAATGATATATTAAAGGGTGTAGAGAGTCAAAGGAAAATTAAACAAGTATTTTCAAAACAACTTGCAGAAATGGACTAGAAAGATATTTTCATATATTGTGAAATTATTTGAATATAAACTCCCATTAGAGATAACTCAAATGGAAAAGCTTTGGTTTGAAAGGGCTAGCGTGCTTTCCTTTACTGTGTAGTGTAAATGAGATATGTAGTCATTTATGTTTCAGGTGAATTTGGGAGATCAACCTGAATAGTGTCTTTAAAACTTTCCTTTTTTAAGATGCCACATTTATTTTATTTTTTTTATTTTTTTGCAGTTTTTGACCAGGGATGGGCTTGAACCCACCACCTCCAGCATCTGGGGTCAGCGCCCTACTCCTTTGAGCCACAGCCGGCACCCCAAGATGCCACATTTTTAAATATGTTTAGCTGCAGTTGATACAGCAGTACAAGTACTCATACAAGCTCTCATAGAAGTAGCCAGAACTTATCTAACGTGGCACTTAAATCATAGTCAAAACTAAATAATTTGTGTATCCAATGAATAGGTTGGAAAAATTACAAGATACCATTTTTCTCTTATTTCCCCTTTCTTTCCTAGGTATTCTCCTGGATTCTTCATGAGAGCAGGGCTACATAAGGCAACAGATTGGACATGTCCATCACCACAGAAAACATGAATTGTTTCCTGCATCTATTATATTCTATCAAAAAAATGCATTTTTTTCTCTTTTTAACTTGAGGAAGGTAATAAACCACCTGTGGTACATATTTGTTTTCGAGATTCTTTTTGTATCCCATTCATTCTAAGATCAATGAATTCTTACTAATTCATCATGAAAGCATGGATAGCCAATATAGTCTCAACTACGTAAAAGTGGAAAAACAATCCAGGAAACTAGTGTAAGAAGAAAACAAAAAGAAATTAATAGTAGCTATCCAGGAGGAAGTACTAGGAGATAATTCATTTTTTTCTACTTCTCTCTGTTTCATTTTATAAAGACTTCATACTGTTTTTAATGCTAAAACACCTATGTGATTTTTAAATGGTATTTTCTGGATAAGATTATCAATTTGATTAATGAAAAGTTTGGCAATCATGTATGACATGTTATCTTTAGCAATGTGTATTTCATAAACTTTCTTGTTTTATATGTATATATATTTTAAAATCTCTATTTATTCATTTATTTATTGATATTTCTACCAATAAATTCACAAAATATGAAATCTCTGTGGACTCATTCAAGAATCTGAAACATTTTTTTTTCCTTATGAGAAAAGAGTGATGAGTCTAGGCTTACAGTTTTCTTTGTAGTCTTTCTATCTCTATGCCCGAAATCAGAGGACATATCCAGGGGTCCTTAAACTTTTTAAACAGGGGGCCAGTTCACTGTCCCTCAGACCTTTGGAAGACCGGACTGCAGGCCCCGGGATGAGTCGGCTGCTACGCAGGACAGGTGGCTGCGGCAAAAATACCCAGTGGGCTGGATAAATGATGGTAGTTTGAGGACACCTGATGCAGAATCTGGTAGAGTCCCCTTGGCATAGGAGGAAGATAGTGGCTACTTGTATCTGTTTGGCTATAGTATTTCGTTAATTTTAATAGAAACTAGTAAACAGGAGAATAGTTAGGAAAGCTAGATATTAAGCCGTCTGTCTTTGGCTACGTTTAAATAGCCTGAAAATCTTTCCCTCTAAGTCCAAGAGTTTCTGCATGTATCCAAGATTTATAAAATATAATTCAAAAATGTCTTTATATTTTTATATTTCATTTCTCAACCTGAATCCTTGGGAAATTATTCTAATAACTGTACACCACAGGTACGATCATGTTCTGGACTAAAATTCCGTCGAGTTGACACATACAGGACCTGCAGGGGGAGGTGGCTCTGATACTCTTAAGGAATTGATTAGATCCCTGTGCCCTTTACTGGGCCCCTTCCGTCTTGCATCCACCTTCACTTGGGGGTGAAAATAGACAAGAATATTTTGTATTAGCTTATTCTGGCATGTCCTGAGGAAAGCCCAAATCATCTCCCTTTTGCTATTTCCTACAGTTTTTCTAGTTTCCATGGCTCTAAGACTCAGAGTTGAAGGTTTCTTGCCTTTTTTTTTTTTTTTTTTTTTTTTTGAGACAGAGTCTTATTTTGTCCCTCTTGGTACAGTGCTATGGAATCATAGCTCACAGCAACCTCAAACTCTTGGACTAAAGCCATCCTCTTGCCTGGAGTTTTTCATTTTTAGTAGAGACATGGTCTCACTCTTGCTCAGGCTGGTCTCAAACTTGTGAGCTCAACATCCACCCTCCTCGGCCTCCCAGAATGCTAGGCTTGCAGGTGTGAGCCACCGCACCTGACCCAATCTCTTTCCTATTACAATCCATCTGCACCTTAGACCTTCAACATCACAGCATTTAAGTATGTGTGCTGTGACCTGATTCTATTTACTATCAAGATTCCATGTCTCGAGTAATAGATTATTAAATCTTCACAGAACGGAACTACTACTGTACTTTTCAAAGTCCTATAAAGTTGTTGCTAATACTTTCATCAATTTTGATCTGGACCCCTTTACATTAGCTGCCAGTACTATGGCAGGCATGACCCCATCCCTTTGCAAAGTTATGATTACATTCTTATTCAAACCATCCCCTTGAAATGCCCTTTTGAACCTTTTTTGTTTGTTTAATGAAATGAGGTCACCTAGGCTGGGGTACAGTGGCACAGTCATAGCTTGAAGCCTTGAAGTCCTGTGCCTTAAAAAGTTTTAATAGAATTTTCTGGGGGAAAACTATCCTCTCGATTAAGGTTTGAATTGAGTGTCCACTTAGCATAGCCCCAGCCTGAGCCTAATGTAAGTGGAATTTGAGCACGTTTTTTAAAGTCTTGTGACCTGCTGCCCAGGCTTGCCCTGGCGTGGTTTCCAGCTTCCATACATAAACATATTCTTCTTCTTCAGGCTTTACTACGTGTTTAAAAATGTAAAGTGTTGTTTTAAGGTTCTGTGCACACTAGAAAAGTTACTTTAACAATTGCCACTTCAGCGACTCTCAGTCATTCTAAGTCACATGCCTTAGATTCTACCCAGACCGCATAGCATTCTGCAAAGGATGACCAAGGTGGCTCTATCTATTAGAAATGTAGGAAATAGTGTTCTGGATGAAGTGTACTTAGGTTGACCGCAAAAGGCAACTGATTCCCCCTGCACTTTCCAGGCTAGCCATGGTATGCCATCTCTCTCAGGTATTACAGTTATCCTCTTAAAGAGGTTTAAAAATCATTTGAAAGTGCCTCTCCTCTTCATATCATTCCTAGGAAATAATTGCCAGTCAGAAAGTTTTATATTTTTCTTAAAAAATATAAGAGCCAATTCTCCTAGGGTGATCCCAGAGCTGAACTACAGATGCCTTAGCTATTCTATTTTAGTTGATCTCTAGTTAATACATGCAAAAATAAATTTCTTCCCATTTTGTTACTTTCCTACAGTCATTTAGAATAGATATACAGCATGATCTGGAGCCAAATTTGCCTGTAAGAGTTCAGTGATGATTGTGTGATTCAATAAGGTAATCATCATTAGCATTCAAATGTACCTAGGATAATTTCACTACAGTCTACAAAGAATAAATAACAGAAACTGGAGCCTGGCATTGAGATAATAAGGTTCTGCTTGTGACTAAAATGAAATATCCTGGATGAAAAAAAAATTTTCAGAACATATTGTGAACTTTAAAATTCTCAGTCTTAAACATTTACAAGATCGTTTCTTATCTGGTACAGTAAGTTTTAATCCCCAAAGCTTTACTCAATAAATATTTGTTATTGAGTGAATTATAGGATTTTTAGGTTACATAACTGATGTGGATTTGTTTGTTTTTCTCTATCTCCTGGAAAGGTAAATGAATTTAGACCTCTACTACTCTGGCAATATTTCCAAGAGTTTATTGTTTAAGGGAATCACAAGTTATCTCTGTGTAAATAACCTCAAACTTTGGTATGAATGTTCATCCTGTGTTGACCCCAACTCCCTACCTGCAAGCAGGTAAGTAGCTAGGCATTACTTTGTAAGGGCACCGTTCATATTTGATATTGAATATTCATACTAACAAAGCAAACCCTCGAGGTGGCCCTTCTTTCCTATTTAGCAGAAAGCCTGATTGCCAGCGTGGCCCACATTTTCCTGAGAAGTTCCAGTTTGCTTACAAGTGCAGCACAAAACTCTTCTCAAGGGAATCCCCATTAGAGCCAGCAGGGAACATGAGAGCACCCTGGGGATTGATGGCTACCCTGTGGTACCCCAATTTTTGTTCTATTTTTATAGATTTTCCTTTTGTCTTATTATTCTAAAAGGTACTAAGGGAAAGTTTTGCATTATGCCTATGGTTAGGCAGAGTTGTAAACTAAATATTCTTCCCAATCTTATCAAGCGTATACCTTCTCAATAGAGGCAATACCTCACCCTTGAAAAAACAAAACTACCTATTCCCCTATTATGTGTAAACCACAGACAGATGTGAAATACATAAATAGATATAACGTATATCTGTGATATTAAACTTTCATGGGAGAGATTAACATAAAATATCTAACATAAATATCTTCCTTAGGAAGATGGTAATGAAAAAATACGTTTAAGAAACACTGGTCTAGACTTGGTGCCTGTAGCTCAGTGAGTAAGGCACTGGCCACATACACCATGGCTGGTGGCCTGAGCCTGGCGCTGGCCTGCTAAACAGTGATGACAACTGCAGCTGGGCATTGTGGCAAGTGCCAGAGTCCCATCTACTTGGGAGGCTGAGGCAAGAGAATTGCAGAAGCCCAAGAGTTGGAGGTAACTGTGAGATGTGATGCCATAGCACTCTACAGAGGGCAACATAGTGAGACTCTGTGAAAGAAAGAAAAAAAAGAAGGAAGGAAGAAAACTGGTCTATAAGATTAGTTGTTTCCTTTGTACATAATGTATGTTTTCATCTCTTTTATTCTATTCTGGTTAGAATAGAGCCAGGGTTCTATAATAGTTCATTTATATTCATGTACAAAACATATAAACTTGTCAGAAAACATATCAGGGGCATCCTAGGAAAGGAAATATATCATACATTGATCCACAGTTATATATACTGGTTGCCTTTATAGCTATATAGGTCTAGTTATGTAGGGTCTAATATGTGTGACCTTTCTTATCTAAACATATTCTCAATTCCTTTCCCATGAAGTTTTGCTTGTCAAGTATGCTATTTTGACAGAAGCTATTGTAACTTAGTCATCTTCCTGCATCTAGTGTCATGTCTAGACACTAGATGGGATGAGATGCAGAAGTGGCATTAGACTGCTATGTTGTGCATATTTTGCTAATACAAAAGTTGAATATTAAATAATTGTTTTTTAATACTGATTTAAAGTGCACTCTCTTTAAAACAGCCACTTCAAGTTTCTATGAACTCAAAAAGTACATTACTATTTAGTTACTACTACCAGTGAGACTGTGTGGATAAAACCAGGCAAGTTTCAACACATAAGCAAATAAAAGCAATGCCATTTGACAGGTGTTATAATTGAGTTCTGTACAAAGTATATACACAGAGTTACAGCACAAAAAATGAGAAGTAGAAGGCTTTCCATAGACGTTGACAACTGCACTGTGATTCAAAAGTTAAGGAGAACATTTCTTGATGAAAAAGGGATAAAGGGGGCCTTCCTATTATGGCACAAATTTGAAGGAAGAAAAAAAAATCAAGAAACAATAAACCAAAAGCTTATTTAGTCCTGGAACTGCAAGAAGTTCAGTATAGTAGAAGCAGACAGATTAAGGATTTGTGTAGTGGCTGGGAACCAAGATGGAGGGAAAGAGCATGTGATGAAAAGCCATAACTGTGCTGCAGAAATTTAGATTTTTTTTTCCTGTAGAATCTGAGAAACCTGAAATGGTTTTTCCTGGTGAATGGGTCTCAATGCATTTACTTTGATAAACATACATCATGCCAGTGTGATGAGGAATGTGTTGAAAATAATGACCAACTGGAAGCATTGGAAGAGGACAAAAGGAGAAGTTGGATAATCCCAGTTTTGTATCTGGGGCTATGTGTAGACGGGCCTTATGGGCAGGAGTGTTCTCTGTCTCAATTTAGGAAGTAGATTTAGGATGTTCATCTTGTTGGAATTTCCAATAAAGAGAATCTATAAAGCTACCCGGGAGAAGAAAAACATAGAATGAGTTAAGAAAAGACAAAATCATTACAATTATCTAATTAAACTGCATGGGGTTAATACTGTGATTAACTAAATGACATTGTGTAAACATTCACATATATGTAAATTTAAACTCGAATTGTACATAATTACAGAGGAAATTTTTTAAAGTGTGTTAGGTAATGATATGATCCTGTGTTCCCTCATGGGTTATAAAATTCATTTTCTGTGGAGGTCTAAGGCAGTCATCCATTAATGCCACTAAATATGTTTATAATAACAAAAATTTTTACTTCATGTGTGTGCTTCTGCTTCATGCAAAGCAGCCCCAGCCTGCTGGCTGAGGACTGGCGCTGAGTTCTCTCATGCAGCTACTGGAAATTATAAGAGCTTTTTCCCTTTACATGTTCTCTGCACAACTGTGCTAGGGCAACCTGCCTTTTCACATTGTGGAGTCCTACTACCTATTTAGGAGAGCTCTCTTCAATGCCTCAAAGCTACCCCTATTTCACCTTCCGAAAGAAGATACTGTAGGGCTTCTAAGATCTTCCTCATGATCTGTGAAACTTTAAAGGTAGAGTGAAATATTAATAAAAAATAAACAAGATGAAATAAAGAAAAAAATTAATCTTTGGAAAACATAAGAGATTCATATGATGCAAATTGTTTTAACATTTTATTTTTTAATTTAATTTTTATACATTTATGGGGCATAAAGTGATTATTTGATATACAATGTGGAATGCTTAAATCAAACTGATTAACATAACCCAAACCTCACTTACTTATTTTTTGTAGTAAGACATTTATAATTTACTCTCAGTTATTTTGAAATATATCCTTGCATTGTGCACCAGAATGTTTATTGCAGCCCAATTTGTAATTGCCAAATGGCAGAAGCAACCCAAATACCCATCAATCCATGACGGGATTAACAAATTGTAGTATCGGGATACCATGGAATACTTTCAGCCATACAAAAGATGGAGACTTGATGTTTTATGTTTACCTGAATGGAGTTGGAACATATTATATTTAGTAAATTATCTCAAGCATGGAAAAAGAAGTATCCAATAGTACTCAATGCTATTATGAAAGCAATATATAATCACACACTCATACAAAAGATAAAACACAAATATGGTCTAACAAGAGGGAGAGGAGAGAAGGGAATAGGGAAGGAAAGAGGGAGGCTTATTGGAGGGAGGAGGGAGGGCACTTAGTGGGATCTTGCTAACGTGTACAATGCAAACTGTTTTATGATTTAGTCATGAGACTTGGAACCCAGGGTAGGTTTTGCCTGGAGCAAACTTCTTAAGTACTCTGAGTCCTGGTTTACTCATTTATAAATAGGTGTGTCACCTACCTTCCCTGCTTAA
This sequence comes from Otolemur garnettii, assembly GCF_000181295.1. Lineage (NCBI taxonomy): Eukaryota > Metazoa > Chordata > Mammalia > Primates > Galagidae > Otolemur > Otolemur garnettii. The sequence goes on along the minus strand of NW_003852430.1, from coordinate 11,790,830 downwards.
CTTGAAAGATATAAATAGCCCATTTCTATGACAGTACTTTGTGAAAAAAATAGACCATTATTAGAATATTAGAAATTATTAGCATTAAACCAAGTAAGTACTTTATATTCTAACTCATACAGATGTACCAGTAAAAATACTCATTTTCTTTTTAAAACAATCTTGAATAGAAGCAGGTTGTGCGTCTTTCACGAAACTAGGATCCTATGAATAGTTTGCCACTTTTATTCCACAGAGTATTTATATTAAAATCCTATTTTAATTTTATTATGTTATGACAGTACCCGTGACTTCAGATACTATGCATATTCATGATCAATTTGCATATCCATTTAATATTCTCCTGCTTTGCAATACTTGTTGTGATGTGCTATCTAAACTACCAGCTCAGTTTTCCAGGAGTATTGTAAATGTGTAGTTACAGGCGATGATATGCAGTACCACTTACACAAAGAAATCAAAATATTTTCAGAAACACGATTGAAGCATCTCATGCTAAGGGAAATCCCTCGTGGTGCTTTTATATCTAAGTCATTTCCCCTCGGCTATAGGTGTTACGCCAAATCAGATTGCCCGATAATTTGGAAATACTGTTTAGTACTGGCTCTTTCACAATGTCTGACTGTTTTTAGTCGTTAAAATTTCACTCCTCTTTACTTTTGCTCTCATTAGCCTGGTCTAAGGAGGTTTTTCTCCTCTCCATTCGGAAACTGGCTTACAGTGTATAGAAGATCAGCAAAGAGCAAGAGCTTCTTTTAAAGATACAAAACCCCCTAAATCTCTGGCAAGCAAATCTTTAATTTTAAAAGTTTCGGGCCTGTTATGTTTGGTAGGGTGTCTCCTTCATTATTTGCCACTATTGTATAAAATATAAAGGTATTGCAATAAATATAAAGGTTAAGTTGTGGTTTATACTCTGCCATACTCTGCTACATTCTACCATGATTGATATTACCAAGGCACCAAATCAGAATTATAAAAACTATACCAGATTCTTTTCTTCTCCACATTGCTCCCAAACTCCGTGGCATGGTCTATCCCTAAGTGACATTGATGTTATGTCTTAAATATCTGCTAAGGGATCCTGGATGATTCTTCTCTCTCCAGTTCCGTTATCTTCGTCCTAATTTGAAATTTATTTTTCGTTGTTTATAGTATTAGCCTCAAGTGCTGTGGTGTCGTTTAGTGTTCCCAATATGTTTGTTTTTGCAATGAATGAACTTTATTTTTTGGCTTTTAGGTTCACTTAAATGTTGAACAGCAACCACAGAGTCCCCTGTTCTTCCCCTTTCCTCACAGTTCCCTCTACTAGTTTCCTCCGTTAGAGACATTGGATATAATTGATGAAATGATATCGATACATTATTATTCACTACAGGCCATGGGTTACGTTAGGCCTAGTTCACGCTTTGTGTTGAACTTTCTGGGGTTTTTACAAACGAATGATGTCTGTCCACCATTACAGTATTACAAAGAAGAATTTCACTGGCCTAAAAATCAGCTGAGTTCCATCCGCTCACCCTCTCGCTTCCGAACTCCCCAGACCTTGGGAACCGCTGATTTTTGTTCTGTCCATACAGTGTTTTCTTCCCCAGAATGTCGTACAGTTAGAGCCATCCACACAGTCTGAGCTTCTACAGTTTGGCTTTTTCCACTCAACAGTTTGCATTGAAGGTCCCTTTATATTTACGGCCGGAATTCATTTATTTTTATCATCGAATAATACCTTGATGTAGGTGTATATACCACATAGTTGGCTGGTCCACTAACAACATCTTATTTGCTTCCAAGTTTGGGGGAATTATGAAGAATTCTGCTCTAAATGTTTGTGTACAGATTTTGTGTCAACATGAGTTTTTAATTCAGTCAGGTAAACACATAAAAGGGTGATTGTTAGGTCATATGGTAGGAGTATGCCTAGGGGTTTTGTTTTTTCTTTTCAAAGAAATTGCTATACTGTCCTCTAAAGTGACTATTTTATTTTGCCTTCTAATCAAAAATGAATGATAGTTCTAGTTGTTCCATATCCTCACAGTGTTTGGTGTTGTCAGCGTTTGGCTATTGGCTGTTCCACAGGCTTTATAATAATATCTCATTGCTCGCTCAAATCTGCAATTCCCTGATGGTACATAATTTTGAACATCCGATCCTATGCTCCTTGACTATCTGTAAATCATTATTATTATTGTTTTTTGGTGAGGTGACTGTTAAGATTTCTGCTTAGCATATTTTGGACACAAGCCCTTTATCAGATATGTGTTTAGTTTTTCCAGTTTGTGGCTGGTCTTTTCATTCTAACAATGTCTTTTACAGAGTATACTTTTTAATTTCAGTGAAATACCATTTATTAATTTTGCTTAAATGATCAGGCTTTTGGTATTATACCTAAAAATTCATTGCTAAACCCAAATTGCCCAAATTATATTATCTTCTAGAAGTTTTAGGCTTTGTGGTTTACATCTATGTCCAGGACTCATTTTAAACTTATCATCATTAAAGGTGTGAGGTCAGTGTCTAGATTGGTTTTATTTTTCTTGCACACAATGTCCAGTTCAAATATTCCAGCATCATTTGCCCAAAAGACTCATTCTACTTTTGGAATTAAGTTCATTTATCAAAAATCCATTGACTGAGGCCTGGGCAGTGGCCCACACCTGTAATCCAGCCCTCTGGGAGGCCAAGGCGGGTGGATTGCCTGAGCCCAGGGATTGGAGCTCAGGCTGAGCAAGAGTGAGACCCCATCTCTACTGAAACAGACAAACTAGCCAGGCACTGTGGTGGGACTTGTAGGCCCAGCTGCTTGGGGGGCTGAGATAAGAGGATCACTTGAGCCCAAGTGTTTGAGGTTGCTGGGAGCAATGATGCCATGGCATGCTACCGAGGGCGACAAGTGAGACTGCTAAAAACAAACAAACAAACAAACAAACAAAAAACCCATTGACTATATGTGTGTATATGTATACTTCTGTACATGACTATATCAGGGTTGTATATTTCTTAGCTCTCTATTCTGTTCCATTTCATTGCTATTTTTCTCTATTTCAGCAATATGGCATTGAGTATCTCATACTGTAGTTTTACAATGCGTCTTGAAGTCAGATATTGTCAGTTCTTTGACATTTTTCCTCTTTAATATTGGTTTGATTTCTATGTAAAATGGAGATTTTGATTAGAATTGCACTGAATTTGTATATTACATTGGGTAAACATCTTAACATTATTAAGTCTTCCTAATCATGAGCATGAACTACCTCTCCTTTCTAAAATAATTACTTTTCTCTGACTTACTTTTCTTTCTTCACGCTGACACCACAGTGTGCCTCTGAAGATTTAAATAGGGTGCTGAGGTTTTAAATTCTCTCTTTGCTATTATCGACCACCCCCACAAATCTCAGTCTTCTCTTTTAAACTTGGAAACTTACTTATCTCCACATTATCATCCCCTGATATTCTTTGTAGTTTACTGTCCAGCAGTCCTGACATTTTTAATTTCCCTTAATGCACTGATGACAGACCCTCTTAAATTGTTTGAAAAAATTTATTGCTTTTTATTTCTGACCATCACTTATTAAAGAGGCAAAAAATAGATATTTTTATTCTTTTTTTTTTTTTTTTTCTTGAGACAGAACCTCAAGCTGTCCCCCTGGGTAGAGTGCTGTGGTATCACAGTTCACAGCAACCTCCAACTCCTGGGCTCAAGCAAGTCTCCTGCCT
>NW_003852430.1:11772953-11787057 GCF_000181295.1 Otolemur garnettii | reverse complement strand
CAGGCTGGATTCGAACCCTCCACCTTAGGTGTATGTGGCTGGCACCTTAGCTACTTGAGCCACAGGCACCGAGCCTTTTTATTCATAGACTACTTTAAACTTAAATAAAGTAACGTCATACAGCTCTGTTTACTAACACACTGGAACTTTAAAACAGTCGTGTATAAATACATGCAGGGGGGCAGTCAAAGACTTTCGTTTTCTCCTGTCCCCGACCCCTTCCCACTTCATTGGTTTGCACTTGTTTTAATGAGACTTCTATGAATGGTTTTTATTACTTGGTTAAATAAGTAAGGCTCATGGAAAGAAATGGATATTGTCTGGGATATGATAGCCATTTTTCAACCATGAAGAGGAGAGGTTGAAGTAACAGTAGATGTACTAACCCAACGTTAACGTCACAGAGTTCCTGAACCACTGCACGGCTGCTCATGTGCACATAGTCTATGCAAACAAGAAATAACAGCTTAAATTCCTGTGGGTGATACTCTCTCTGCTTAGAATGTAATTATTTTTGCATTTTTTAAGAATTGTCATTGATGTTTTAAAATGCTACTCAGGCGACATCTTCTTTGTGAGTAAATGAATAATGTCCTACCATCTTTTCCCTCTTATGTAATTTTTTGTTCACATGCAAACCTGTCTTACTAGAATTCTTTGTGGGTAGGTATCAAGTTTTATTCATTATTGAAGCATCTCTTCCAGAAGAATTTGTAACATGGAACTATTACTTGTCACATTAATCTTTTTTTTTTTTTTTAGAGACAGAGTCTCACTTTATCACCCTCAGTAGAGTGCTGTGACATCACAGTTCACAGCAACCTCCAGTGGAATCACCTTAGGCAATTCTCTTGCCTCAGCCTTCCAAGTAGCAGGGACTACTACAGGCGCCTGCCACAACACCTGTCTATTTTTTTGGTGTAGTTTGGCCAGGTCTGAGGTTCAAACCTGCCACCCTTGGTATATGGGGTGGCGCCCTACCCACTGAGTTATAGGTGCCACCCCTCAAATCACATTATTCTAATTAATACTCTAATTTAGCCTTCCAACATTAGAACAAAATTAACTAAACAAATAATTTTAAGTTCACTATTTTCCAACAATGATTACTTGAATCTTAATGTTTCTATTTCTTAGATCTTAATAAACACTGAACCTTTTATGTATTTCAGACATCCATACGTTTTTAAACACTTTGTCATATGAAGTAATGACTTCATTTCTTCAAGTTGAAACATGATAAAATTTAATTCAGTAATTTAAAGCTTTAGCTCAAACTAGCATATTTCATTGTATCAAACAAGATCAGAAAACTAAATGATTGTATTGAATTTCTGAAAGGCATGTCTAATACGTTAAAATAATTACTTTTGGTCTTTATATCCTGTTTTCTGCAACATTTGTTAAGACAAAATATAAAGACAAATATATTTTTTAAAATTACATTCCCATTTCTACAAGATTTTAAAATCTTTAATTTTGAAAAATTCGAGTCACTTAAAGGTTGAAAAAATAGTACAGAGAACTCCCATATCTACTTCAACTGGTTTTCCCTGATGTTAACATCATTTGTAGCCACAATACAATTATTAAATTAATGAATTAATATTGACAAATACCATTAACTAAACTATAAGCTTTATGTAGATTTCATCATTTTTTTTTCATTCATGTTCTTTTTCTGGTCAGAGTCTAATTTGAGATCCCACATTGCCTTTCGTTTTGACACTTGGGCTAATTTTTAATGTCATCATCATTTTCCCTTCATGCCCCCCTGAGGTAGGGAATAACGATGAGAGAACGTTACTGAACACTTCTTAAGATGCAGACCCTTTTCAAACACTTACAAAGATCTTATGATGGAAAAAAGTACTTATTTCCATTTTACAGGTAAGAACTCCAAGGAAAACAAGATCACATATATTGCTCAAAATCAGACAGCCAGCCGTTGGCAGAGCAGATATGCAAATTCCAGTAGTCTAGTCCTCAAACCCATGTTTTTTAAATCACTTACTTACATAAGATGTAAATATCCTTAGAAAGTCTCCAATGTAAAGAATACAGCCCTTCATAATCCTGCAAATAAACCATTTCTATAAATGAATACTTTCTGTATTTATAAATTTATATTTGATACATAATAATTGCACACATTTAAGCAGTACAGTGTGGTATTTCAATGCACATAGTATAAGGACAAAATCAATATAATAATTGCCATACTCATCACTTTAAATATTCATCATTTCTTTGTGTTCACAACATTCAGAATCTTCTCTTCCAACTACCTGGAAATACACACTAAGTTGTTCTCCGCTATAAGCACCTGACTGTGTAACAAAACAACAGAACGTACTGTTCATTTTTGTCAATGTGACCATGTTTCAGAGTTTAAAATTTTATTCTGTGTATTTTTAAGGAGTTTTCATTTTTATATTTTGATTATAGGGCATTGTTCTATACAAACATCCTAACACACAAAGCCATAAACATATAAATATATATGTATTTTTTTGTAAAATAAAGAACATCTCCCAAAGTGCTTATTTGATCTTTACATCTCTTAAACTCAGTGAGATAATAGTAAATTCATTGAAAAATTACCCATTAGTCTGAGCTAATTTCTTTGAACTTACCTGATGCTTCCTATTTACATTATTTTCCCAAACAATACATTGTTCATTATCAGTGGTTTTGGTGGAAAGCAGCTTTTATTTCTGCACTCATAGGATGAGGTGATAGTTAAACCGTGTCTACACGAGGTGCAGTTCTATGATGATGGATTCATGTGACTCACATAATTTATTTCATGAGCATGACAATGTACCAAGGTGCTTGCAGAGTTTTATTCCCATCTCAGTGAGCTGTTTAAAATATTATACTAAATAACATATCTCAAATCTCTGGATAAAGTATTTGAAAATATAGTAATAATAGGACTGCCTGATTCCACCAGTCCTATTATTATTATTATGACTGTGATACCTACTATTACCTCTTCCACAATGAAATGATCTCATCCAGCTTCTTTGAAGGTCTGACAATTAAGTTAACAAACTCATCCTAGAAAAAAGTGCTCTCTACCTCATTGATGAGTATCTATCACCACAATCATCATAGTAGTACTCCCCTTGGGAAATTGCGCACTGACGCCAGTGCCTAGCGCCTCCTTCAAAGCAAATTTGGAACCCACTTTCCGGAATGACCATCAGAGATGCCAGAGTGGAGCACACAGAAATATGCAACAACGCTAATGAAGGCAGCTCGGCAAGACTCTGCCACACGCTGACACTAGCACAGCTGTGAGACACGGATATACCAAAGTTGTAAAACAGCACCAAGTTGTGTGTCCGCTGCTGACAACGTGAAGCATGGAAGCAATCCTGCAACCTGTCAGACCTCACCTGTGTGGTTTAGATACTCTCTGTATTCAGAAGAAAGTTCCGAACAATTGCAAAATAGCCTCACCTTCAGCATCCTCTATATTATATTATTATCAGCCGCATTTTATAAATGAGAAAAATCCTTGCTCAGAGATATTAATTCGCTGGAGTTCTCATGGTTTATCCCAGGTCTTCAGAGTCCACAGCCTGGTGCTTTCCCCTAAAGCATTCATGTATTTCTGTTTTATGGAAATCATGACTGAGGGGCAAGATAAATAAATATGTCTCAGAGTAAGATATTCTGAAGTAGATTTCATGGTAGTTAAAAAGGTACATACAATTCTGGTACTCCAGAATGCTATTATCCTTTTTTAAGAAGATAACTTCCTTCCTTCCTTCCTTTCCGACTATCCAGCAGCTGACAGCGTTCTCATTCTGTTACAAAACGTCTCTGAACATTTCTTTGTCCTCTACATTCTCCCCTTCAGCTCCCCACGGTGTAGCTGTCACTCCTGCCACTGCGTTAAAATTACCCCAGGGGATGCCCTCTGAGTGGGCTGGTCTGCTGGCTTCTTTTCCTTCTTCATCCCTGGTATCTCTATTCCTCTGAAAATTATGGTGTGTAGAACTTCTTTTGATTCAAATTAGCTACCCATCTCTGTTGAAGGATTGACTCTTGTGATGTTAACCTTTCCCCACCCTAGTTCTTGCAATCTCTCTGCTTAGGAGAAGACCTAAGATGTGGACTCATACTTGAGATGAGATGCCCGCAGCTGAGGACGTATTGCCAATATTATTAACAGTAAGACTACTAACTGGAGTTCATAATTTCTTTCTAATTAGATCTGTTCTTACAATGCATTTCCCAAATGGATAACATTAATAAAATTATTTCCATCCTTTTATACCAAATAATACCACAATGGATAATCTTGTGCAGAAGATTTTCATATTTATGCCATGTGTTTCTGGCTATACATTTCTAGAAGTGAAATTGTTGGATCAATGGCTAAATGCTTACATAATTGTTTTTAAAATTTACTTTGCCATATTCTTTGGCTTCTTTTATTTTTCACATCCACAGCAAAGTGTAACTTTCCACAGAATTTTGGTAACGGAGGATGGTTTCGAACTTTGACTAATTTAGTAAATAAAGCATGACACAGCATTTTCATTATTATTAACTTCATGTGCTTCTGAAGATAACCTTTCATTCTCCCCCACCCCACCCCCGTCATCTGTCTCATCATATTTTTAACTATTTTTTTTTTTTTTTTTTTTGAGACAGAGCCTCAAGCTAAGCCCCTGGGTAGAGTGCCATGACTTTACTGCTCACAGCAACCTCCAACTCCTGAGCTCAAGTGAGTCTCCTGCCTCAGCCTCCCAAGTAGCTGGGACCACAGGTGCCCCCCACAATGCCTGGCTATTTTTTTTTCTTTTCTGGTTGCAGCCATTATTGTTGGTGGGCCCGGGCTGAATTCGAACCCACCACCTTAGGTGTAAGTGGCTGGCGCCTTAGCCGCTTTAGCCACAGGTGCTGAGCCTTAGCTATCTTTTTTATTGGAGCTATTAATGTTTTTCTCTTTATCTTTTAAACCATTTTTTTAATTTGTGACATTAGTTGGTACTTGTAATTTGCTTAAGGCACTTCTTCTTGCCAAACAAGGATTTTACTTTTGTATTTTTGAATTATTCTTAAAATAATGGGTTGTTATGGGTTCACTGTGACCTCTACCAAAAAAAAAAAAAAAAAAAAAATATATTGTGGTCTCCACCATAATCGAATTAAAATGAGGTTTTTAAAGTGGGCCCACCCTAACCCAATCCCTCCAATTCTTAGAAAAGGCAGAAAATTGGACCTAGAGATGCACAGAGATGGAAGATGACATGTGGAGGCACAGAAGGAGACCGTCAGCTCTGAGCCAAGAAGGAAGCCTGGAGAGGTCCTTTCCCACAAAGCCCTCAGAACAAGTTCCAATACTTTGATTTCCTTCTTCTAGACTTCAAAAAACAAAGATATTAAATTTCTACGGTTTAAATGAACCAGTTTGTAGTACTTTATTGGGACAATTCTGAAAAACTAAAAAAGAATTGTTTTCCCCACCCTCTGGTTTTAAACCAATTTGTATCTATTTCCGTTTAGTACCTGTATGGAGTTCTTTTTGTTTTGTCTCTTTTCTTTTTATTATTTAGATTATTGATACTTTTGGAATTTCTGCAGGGCTTAGTTGTTAATTACCAATGTAAGATTTTTTCATTTTTAATTTAAATATCTATCTCTTTGTTTCTGGACAGGATTATTTATTAGCAAGTCTATCATTTCTCCACAGATATGTGATGATGTTTTTATCATTTACTGAAATTCATGATACACTTAGATCTATTTCTATGATTTATATTCAGTTGTGTTGGTTTGTGTCATCTATGCATCAATATCATATTCGGGTAATTATGAAGTCTTTCCAATGTGCTTTGATGTGTTAACAGACCAGTACTACCTCCCCTCACTGTCCCATCTCTCTCTGTCTCTCACACACATAAACACATTTCCCTTTTTAGATTTAAAAAGTGTTTAGCTACTTTTGCACTTGTCTTCAATTTACCATAGAAACTTTTAAATGAAATTTTTGAACTAGATATACAAAGTAAATTTTATTTGTAACATAATTATATTAAATTTCAATTTGCTAAGAAACCATTGGCAGCTGTTTGATCTTGAATTTTCTATTGATGAGTATAGAATGTCTTTTCATTTGTTCAAGTCTACATTTTCTTTGACAAATGACTTTATGTTTTTTGTGAAGTTTATGTCTAGGTATCATATTTTATTTTATTTTTGTTATTTTTATCCATTACATTAACTGGCTGATAATTACTTGTATATATAGATGCTATTAATTTGGGGGGTTAAATTTTCACTTTGATATTTTACTTAAATATTATTTTTTAGAAAATACTCTGTCCTATGCTATTCTTAGATAAAATATTACTTATTTTCTGACTTTTAATGCTTTTATTCTCTTTATTTAATTTCATTTAAAGGTATGTCTAATACATTGCTAGTTGTAGTGGTCCATCTTGCTTTTTTCCTGATATTAGTGGAAATGACTTCACCATTCCTTTCTTATTTAACATTCTGGGTGTAGGGCTGATTTTATATATATATATATATATATGCATATATATATTATATATTTTTATATATATTTTGCATTCTATTTAAGTATTCATTAATATGCTAGTTTTTCTTATTGCTATCAATAGTTTTCCTTATATCTATCAATATGACACACTATAATATGGATTTATTAATTAAAATTTAACTGCATATAAGTTCATGGAATAAATCTGCATTATGATGTGTTATTTTGATCAATATTTATGAAAAATCTTCTGCATTTTTGGGCAGCCTTTAAAATTTTGATAGTAATGTTAAATTGGCTTTCATAAAAAGAATTTATGAGTTGTATTCCTCTTAAGTTTAATTTTAGTGATGAGGATAATTATGCCTTAAAATAAGTTTTCTATAACGTTAATAGAAGATAATACCAAATTTTAAATCAGTATCTTCTCTAGAATATGATAAGTGTTTCCTAAGTGATAAATAAACATGTGACATTGTGCTCAAAATACAAGTGTAGCTGTGATTCTCTTCTGGCAGCCTGGGGATCCAGTGGAGAGGCCGAAAGTAAAGAGCACTGTGTTTATTGACTTCAAAGCACAACAGAAGTCAAGTCCCGAATGTAGATTCAGAGGCATTAGGTCTCCGGTTTTGAAGTGTCAGCCCAAGGGACAAAGTCATCTCTGAGCCTGCCCACGCACGACTTTCTGTTACCCGGGAATCGGTTACCATAGCTCAGCATTCTTCTCCCAAGTTTGGCATCCAAAAAGCAGATACACAATTCCACTTGTAACCTTTCCTTTGTGAAATACTTCGTAAGGTTGCTCTGAGCCAAAAACTGAAGGCGATGGCACTTTCCAGAAGATTACTCCTATTATTAAACTATGCCACAAATTCATCTTATTCATGGACCTGAACCTGTTCAAGTTTTATCTAAATTGAATCTGTGAAAAAACAAAACAAAACAACCTCCATCCTTAAGTTAAAAAAAAATAAAATTGTCAATCACTAAGAACTTCCATGACAGGTAACTAATAAAAGGTCTGAAACTGATAACCAAATTCTCTTAAAAACATTTTTAATAGTGGTTGTATAAGAAGTCTTCCATAAAACCGTTAATCTCATTGCCTTGTAAGGCAAATCTCCTAAAGAGGGAAGAAATAATTAATAAATATATAACTTCACACATTCATAATTAAAATTCTAAAAACACTGATGGATTGGTTCATTTTGAAATGGAGCACACGGCATATGTCTAGAGCCAGGCCCGTTCCCCACTGTATTAATTAACCAGGGAGAAAGAGTCTCAGATGAACTTTCCTATCAGCAAGGTATCGGATACTCATCATTATACAAGGACTGGCTTCACGTTGACAGATGGAGAGCTTGTGATCTTTGGAACTTTAAAATCTTTAAAGTAGTGTTAGCCTGTGGTGGTAGCAGGCAAGAATCTAAAGTTACTACATTTTTCTTTTTGAAAACATCAGAGTCAGTGTCATTTGAAAACTTTAATTTCAAAAGGTTCTGTTTACTCCACATTCCAGTCTATCATACAATGATATCTGATTTCTTAACCAAGATTTTATTTTAGGGGAAATGTAAACCTTCCCTGAAACATTTATTTTTCAGATTTTAGTTTTCCAAATGATAACAGGAAAAAAAATAAATTCATTTGGATATGTGTATGGCAAAATCTCCAGGAAGTTTAATAGTTCTTATCACTTATTTTTCATGTGGTTAATTATTGTATTCTCTTGTATGTAAGGGAATTTTTAATAAATTTATAGTAGAAGATGAAGAATTTGCTTATGAATCTTTTCTTTCATTTTTAGCTCAGAAGATAAGAAACTATGTTCATTTAGTTCATTTTTTTCTGTTGCTCTCAATGAAAAGACCCGGTGAGCTTGCCACTACAGGCACTTTGAATTCTCTGCATTTTCTTTGCTATTATGTTGACTTAATCTGTGATTTAAATGATGAAGCTATGCAACAGTTTCTGCTTTTCCTCTCGCCAGTGTTTGTCTCCACAGCTGCTCCTTGTTCAGGGTTTTGTTCTCTTTTCAACAGGAAGGAATATCCACCCACACCAGCTTGAAGTACTGTATTAATGTCAACCAGAGATGTGGAAAGCGAGTCTCAGTGACAGTTGCAGATGCTGAATTCTCTATATCAAGCATTTTTCTTTTTTTGGTAAAAGCAAAGCAAAGTGGAAATTGACTGGGGATGTTGACTAGAGTGCACTGGGTATTTTCCATGAACCTCACGCTTTTAGGTATATTATTTCCTTTAATTCTTGCAACAGTCTTTCACATGGTTCCGATATTTTACACGTGGTCTATGTGTAAGAAAAGTAATAGTCATCTGATTTTATTGTATTATGAACTACCACAAAAGTAGTAATTCCCAATTTGGATTATATACCTATACATCCATATAGCTATATATGGATATGGATACATATGGATGTATCCGTATATTACACATATGTATTTGTATATGGATATATATGGATATATCCATGTAATACATAATATTATTTGTATCCATGTAATACATGGATACATCCATATGTATCCATATACAAATACATTATGTAATATACAGATACATCCGTATATACATATACATAGGTGTATAATCCAGTTGGGAATTTGGATTCAAATCTCATTTGTTAAGTACTCCCTATATGCTAAGAATTGCTCTTGGGCTAGGAACTGCTCCTATATATGTACATATAAATGCTTTAATTATTAACTCAATCCTCCTAACAACAAAATGGCACTATCATTAAAACCATCATACAGATAAAAATTCCAAGGCATGTGAAGTTATATAAGTTGTCCCAGGTCGTGGCACTGGTTAGTACTGGGATCAGCATTCAGAGGCAGGCAACCTGGCCTCTCATCCTCGGCGTCTCTGCCACTGCACTCCACTGCTATCCAAGTCTTTGGGTGCTTTTCGGAAGAGTAGTTCAAGTTAGTAACGCATATTTATTGGACTTCTGTTTACTCCCCCACACTGCGCATGCAAGGTGGCTGACTTTTAACGAGTTAGAATTTATGCATCTGAAAAGGTACCAGGCTTTCAAAGTAGCCACCGAAACTACTGATACTGCTTTTCTTTAAGATACATATGAATTGCTGTTGGGCAGAAAGTTGTTATTCTCTGAGGCTGGATTTGATTTTTACAAACAAGCAAAAATTTCAAAGGTAATTCTTGTGTTGAGGGGAACATAAAATACAGAATCGTATCATAAACAGCATTTAAAGTAAGATGTAAATCTTAATCCTGTTAGGATTTTACACTTTTTTTGCTTTGATATAGAAGGTATTCCCCCAAACAGAGTTCTTTAGATATTCTGAGTCATCATAGCATCTTCTACCTTGGTGGATATTGTTCAAGGTTTAAGACATTGAAAAGGACAAACTTTGTTTGGACACCATCAGGCTTGATATGCCCATTTATAAATGATCTTCTAATGCTCTTCAACCTCATTTAAAAATTTCTTCTATATTCCTAATACTACAGATATAAAATATGTGACACAGAAAAATCAAGTGCATTTTAGGTTGGGTGGGACATTAAAGACAGCAAATAGTGTTCTAGAACATACAAATAAGAAAAAAAATAGAGAAGTTTTATTTGCTTTATTTGTAATCTTCGAGCTTAAAAGAGGCAATAAGAGGGTTAAAATGAAATTATACTATTTTTACTAGTGATTTCTGTGCTCAAAATTGATTGAATTTTATGTTAGAATGTAATGTTTTAAAGCTCTCTGAAAGCACAATTATGTCTGCATTGGTGATTTATAAATAAACATAAAAATAAAAAAAATTATAAATAAGATCCTTTCCATATTAGGAAATAAAGCACAAAAATGTAGTTCCCTGAAAAAATCACTGGAGAAAAATGATTATACATTCAAAGGATTCAGATTTAATTCTAAAAATTGACTATCCTAAAATAGTTAACACTTCTGACTATGGACTATTTATGAAATGATTAAGCACTGGAACAATGTGTTTTCCATGCCCTATCTACTGTTCACAGACTCCTTTTTTTCACTTTTCATATCTAATAATGTTTAGCACCAGGGGTCAAACTGAAAAATTGGGTAATGTTCATCTCAAGAAGGAAGGGGTTTATATGAAATATCCAGGTACATTTGGACGTTAAGTAAAATAAACTGATTTTTATGCTTTAAAAATAATCACCAATATGAAACTTTTAGGTTCTAGGCATGCCTAACAAGATGCATTAATTCCCCTTAAATTAGAAACACAAAAAATCTGGCAAAACTCTAAAGCAAAAATGTTTTCTTGTCAAATTCTCGTTTTGTTTCCTATTTCTGTTCCTCGGAAAGCCTGGCAAATCTCATTCAGTGAATTTATCCTGGACTTGCTTACTTATGGTCATAGACTTCACTTGCTTTTTCTGAAACAAAAATCTAAAAAAGAGATAACTCATTTACTGCAGCAGAATTCATGTTTCCCAAGTTACATAAGAGTTTGCTAACTTGGATGAAACGTATAGACTAGTACGCTGTGGATAGCATTATTCCCACCCTAAGAATGCCTTTTACATAGTAACCAACAGAATATGCTTAATAAACCATGGTTTAGCATTTAAATCATTTCTACCAAGGAATAATTTTAGAAGGATGACTTTCACACACAGGACAGTGCTCACTCCCTTATAACCGTGTTCTCATACTGACTTCACATCTACTCGGTTTAATTTCTCAGATGTTCTTTGGAATATGTTCAAACTGAGAAGTGTAAAGAGATTCCTTAGTTTTCAGCATCACTGGAAGTTTAGTTATGTACGGAAAGCATTGCTATAAGTATTTATCATTGTTAGCAATTATTTTGTATAATTTAAGCAATTTCACAATTATCCCAAATTTTTGGAGATCTGCCCCATTTACATATTTCTTTCCTAATTATTTTATCATTATTCCAATGAAGGTTTGTATTGTACAACTTAACATGATGAATTTCACTTTTAGATTTGGGTAGATGACAGAGGGAAGAGAAAGAAAATAAATGAAAATCCTGCTCCCTTCACATAGTGATGGGGTTGAAATGTTCAGAAGCTCTTAGAATGAAATGAATTGAATTCCTTAAAATCTTTTTGAAAACATTCTATGTTGCTTTCTTTGGACCCTCACTTTTACTAAATGTTATTATAAACATAATCATTTTTTCAATATATTATGACCAATATGAGTTTTCCACTTTTTCTCAAAATAAGACATACATTGAGTGGCTGATAGTCTACCAGGTGTCCTCAAACTACAGCCCATGGCCCACATACAATCCACCTAGGACATTTATCCAGCCCACCGGATGTTTTTGCAGCTGCTGCTTGTCCTTCTTAACAGTTGACTCCTCCCGTGGCCCACGGTCCGGCCTTCCAACGGTCTGAGGGACAGTGAACTGGCCCCCTGTTTAAAAACTTTGAGGACCCCTGGATAGGCAAGAGATTATTTGCCTTTTGGGGGTGGGGGCGCAGACAGGGTCCTGGTGCTACACACTGCTGCACCTCTCATCCACCTCCAAACCCTTCTTTTCTTATTTAACTCTCAGCATTTATAATCTCGGCTAACCCTCCCCGCAGCTATCTGACAATGATTCAGCTATTCACTCAAGTATTCCAGTACATGTTTTTCTTTTCAGATTTAAATGAAACGTCAGGGAATGTACAGTTATGGGAGGACATAAACAGGTTAACTAAGGGAGACAGACTCTAAACACGGGTAGCAAGTTCCTCTCAGAGACATTGTACCTGCTTAAAAGGAGGATGAGGTTAAGCTAAATGAATGATTCCTGAGGACGTAATATAAGACAGGAGTGAGAAATGGGTCTTTTATTCCTTCTAATATTCTCAATTCATTTCCACATTTATATCAAGTTGAAAAACTGGACCCAAGTCCAAGCTTCCTGACTAACTTCCTAAACAAAACAAAAGTTTTGAAATAGAAACTCTTCAGTGCCTACCTTAGAAACATAAAAATACCATGCTAGCAAAATTCCCAGCCTTCATGATTGGAAGATATTTTAATATATTTAATACCTCATGCAATAGTTTGGAAAGGGGCATGACACACATTATTTATTTTTTGAAATTATTTTTATAATAAAGTATTTAAATATGTGTTTGAAATATTGTCTGCAACGCACACACACACACATCAAGCTAAGCTGACATGGCTCTTTCTACCCAGGAGCTCAAAACCTCAGAGAAGAAACACTGATGTCAACTGACATGAGGTCAATGAGACAACTGCACAAATGAAAACCTAATTTTGTTTCTAAATTGATACTAAGCACAAATGGGAAAAATGATACATGCTACAAGTGACAGCCTGAAAGATATGCCCCAAATCTGCAGAGAATAGAGAAAGACTGAATCATCTTTCAATTTGTCATAGAGTGTGGGAAGAAGTACAATTTGGGAGATCAGGAAAGGAGTCTACATAGAAAATAAGACTAAGAAATGAGAATGTCATAAAAGGCAAATTTTCTGTGGCTTTGGGCACACTTTCTGCTATTTCAGACCTGCCTAAGGACTTGAGTCCTCTGTTGCACTCCTCAATCTGTTCCAGGGTGCCACAGTCAATTCTGGATGTCAAATTCCATGCCACGGAGTTCTAGCTCTACTAAAGGACTATCAGACGAAGAAATCTAAACAGAGTGTTGGTATAACAAGAACCCTTTATAAGAGATATTATCAGACATGAGACTCGCTCAGTGCTCGATATTATTCCTGTAAGATGCAAATAAATAAATAAATGAATAAAATTTCAATTTCAAATTAGTTTTGGAAATGCTGTTTATCTATTCCCTTCTTTAATAACCATAAAGTACATTAATATTTGTAAATGTCTGAGAGATATAACCTTAGAAAAGTTTAAAATGTGATTGACTATAGAAACCAGAAAATTCCTTAATGCAGCCCATTCCTTGGGCTCTGAGAATACACTTTGTGAGGCTTTGGTCTGGTTAGCTCCATTCCTAGGATCCATGGGTGAATGTCAAGGGAACTATCAACGCCACTAATGATGTACAGATATTTGGGTGTGTTTAAATGTTTTCATGTGAGGGGAGATTATTGTTTATTATTGAATGTCTGTGACTTCAAATGTTCAAAACTCATTGACTCCACCTAAAGAGAAAAATTAAATTCAATTCAAGTTGGGGGGACATGATAAAAAGGGCAGGGGAGAAGGGAGAAAGGGAGGGGTTTAAGTGCTCCCTCTAATGGACGTAATGAAAGGGTATAGGGCACAGGTTTTGGGAGTGGTACACAAATACAAGACAGACACTACCGAACAAAGGCAAGTGCTGTAACCCAGTTGTTTGTACCCTCACATTAACCTGAAATTAAAAAAAGGAAAAAATATTAGAAAAGTGTCACATATCTAATAATAGTATAATACCTGTTAATCAGCATTGTTAATGTTATCAAGCAAAAGTTTACCTCATTATTCTGAATTATTTAATAGCACATCTATGTATCTGCCACTAAGATCTTTATGTTAGTACAGAGATCTCTTTTTAAAGTAAACATGTTCAAAGTTTTTTTTTTTTTTTTTTTT